>NC_081376.1:41008235-41321656 GCF_030684315.1 Stegostoma tigrinum | reverse complement strand
AATCATTTTTCAACCAATTAACTATATTTAGCGCAAGAAACAAGGCAGCCAAATATGGACAGCAATATCCCATCAACAGAACTATGAGAGATAGTAGGAACTGCAGATGCTGGAGAATTTGTGATAACAATGTGTGGAGCTGGATGAACACAGCAGGCCAAGCAGCGTCATAGGAGCAAGAAAGCTGACGTTTCGGGCCTAGACCGTTCTTCAGAAATGGGGGAGGGGAAGGGGGTTCTGAAATAAATAGGGAGAGATGGGGAGACGGATCGAAGACTGATAGAGAAGTTAGGTGGAGAGAAGACAGAACTGGTTCAGAGATGTTGATTAACGTATAAAATGTTGGCCAGCACTAAACCATGTCACGGAATTATTTATGCCCACCTGGGAGAGAGGGACCTTGGTTCAATATTGAGACAGCACATCTACACAGAACTGTCTGTGAGGATAGCACTGGCGTCTTGCTAAGTGAACTCATGAAACTTTCAAAATCAGGCCTGAGATTCAGAAACAATAAGCTGGAACTCAACTGCACTCAGGACTAAAACTGTAATGCTGAGAAAGTTAAGCATTAATCGATATTGATCCGAAAAAAGGTCAAGTACAGTAGTTTACAACAGATTCAACTAATCACAAGAGACTTTGCTTGATTAAAGTAGAGTTATTGAAGGGTACATCTTACCAATTCATTGTCCCAGTGCTGTTCATAAACAAAAGGAACAAGAATCAGCCATTCAGCCTATCAAGATTATCCTGCCATATAATTAGATTATAGCCTACCTTCCATTTTTCCACAGTAGGGGATATGGAAATGATGTAAATTAGACCTCAAAAATATCCATTTGTGTCATTGTGACAAGTTCTGAGATAAAAAGAATTCCAGAGATTTATCACCCTTTGGAGGTATGTCAACATACCATCCACCTAACTAATTGCTTGCTGTTCCTGCATGCTAGCTTTCAGTGACTTATTGACAAAGTTAAATGGTGAGAAGTTGGTAAGTGACGATAAATGTTTGGCTATTTTTCCCCCCCGTACCAAAGTTATAAAACATTGTACTTCTTAATTCACATTCTATTTCTGCCATGTTCTGCCTATTCACAAAGCCTATCCATGGACTCTAGAGGCATTCTTGCTCTTCCTTACAACATACATCCCCAACTCGCTTGGTATCATTAAAAGATTTTTAAATCTTTCAACTGGCCCCTAATCTGAAGTCATTCATTTAGATTTTGAATAGTTGCAGATCCTGCACTGACCCCTGTAATAATCCCCTTGGAAACAACACGTTATCCCAAAAGTGATTAGTTTATTTCTCCTCTCTGCTATCTGTCAGTGAGCCAGTTCTCAAGCTATACTCAAAATTATTTCCCCAACACCATGCGCACTAATTTTATTCATTCATCCCCTGGTGTCTGACCTTATCAACAGCCTTCTGAAAATCCAAATAGACCATATCCTTTATCCCATGTAATTCTCTTCTGTCTATCCTCAAGTAATGCCTTAAAAACTGAAGTCCGTCAATCATGATTTAGCTTACATAAATTCTTGCCAAGTCTCTTCAATTATGCGATGTTCCTCCTAAATGTTCAGTTATCACGTCCGTACAATAGATTCTAACATTTTCACAGTAATGTGAAGTTAACAGATCTGTGATTTTCCACTTTGCCTTTTCCTTCAAAAGGAGGTTACATTTGCTACCTTCCAGTCAGAAAGAATCTTCCTAGACTGTAACAGAATTACAAAAGATAACCACCAATGCATCTACTATCTCTATGCTTACTTTTTTCAACAATGCAAAGCTCTGACATCCAAACAATAGAACATAAAACTTTACATGCTTTTGAGTTGAAACTTGAATAGAGGGGATTGTAATGTGTGGTGACAATAAGCCTCCATTTTATGGCAACTTGCAGTTGAACTGTCACAGAAATATTTATCTCAGGTAAAATGTAGGCACTGCAAGAAATATCACTTTTAGCTTCTGTGTTTCAGTACCAAACAACAAGATATTTCAGCTCTAATGAATTTAAATGGTCAATGTGGAAATACTTCTTGGGTAGAAATCCAAAAACAAAATTATCTGGGGAAAATAACGGGATCAGTGTTCAGAGAACTAAGAAAATTGATATCGGAAAATTAGCAAATGGCAAAAGCAGTCATGGAGACAAAACAGAAAGTAGGTGCTAAAATATAAGCTCCAAGATTGTGGGAATAAACAAACAAACAAACAAAAACAAAGTTACTGGAAAAGCTCAGCAGGTCTGGCAGCATCTGTGGAGGAGGAAAAGAAAAGAGTTAACGTTTCAGGTCTGGTGACCCTTTCTCAGAACTGGTTCAACTTTGTTTCTGTTCCTGATTTACAGCATCCGCAGTTCTTTTGGTTCTTATTGCGGAAATAAATGTAGTTTCCTGCTTTCTTTCATATCTAATTGCCTCCTGACAGTAACATGATAGATGACATGAACTGCAGTAGGCATTGCATATTAAATTTAACAACTGAAGCTGTAACTTTGCTTCTGACCTCGGTACTGCCACCACCGTACAAATGCTCTATGTATACTTTTAATATCAGGTTTCCTACTTGAGCTGCTGAATGCACGAAAATCCTTCCTGTGAAATTACTCATCTTCCTAGATGTGCAAGAGATGCTTTGAACATACTGGATTACAACAGGAAGTTGTGCAGTATTACATACGAGATAATACTGTAATCAAAAGTTGTCTTGTTTAAATATAAATAAGTTACAAGGCATTAGTTTTGACAGTCCTTTCCATTCACCACACATACCGATATTTGAAGTTCAACTATTATCACAGTTAAAAGATTCAGAAAAGTTCTGATCTAAATGAGCTAACTTTTCATATTGAGCAAAGGCTTTTAAGCTTTTATTCACGTGAATCACTCTTCCGGATTCCTGGTTGCTAAACATGAGGGTCTAAGGCGGATTGTTTTATCTGTCCAAAAGTAGCAAACAATTTGCATGCTGGATACTAACTTGTATTTTGTAAAGCCCAAGAAAATGGGGTGTGCCCCAGTTGAGAGGATGACATACTGTAACTCTCAACAATGCCCCATGGATTTTTTTTTAAAAGTTTAAAACACACAAGCAAGATTTATTACTGTGGTGCAGTGGTCAGAAATTTCTCTATGCTTTTGATGGCACTTAAAGCAAATTATTTAATCTTCAATTTCAACTTCCACAGAAAGCAAACACCATGTACAAGTATTCCATGGTTAATCATATCCATACAGTCAGCAGTGCAGCTTACTTGGTTAGAAGAGCTCAACTCTGATTCTCAAAAAAGTCATCAAAAAACAGTTCAATTCCCATAACACTTTTGTATTCAATCAGGAAAAGACAAAAATGGCCAGTATGAATTTTGTCACATTTTCTTTTCCAAATTCAGAGACAAGCTGAATCACTGCTCATTAAGTGAATGAAAAATATTCATAACCTCTGATCGGCACAATTCATTGATCACATGCAAAAAGGGTAAGAAAAACTTTACAAAGATTAAAGCACTAAATTCTTCATTTGTGAAAATGGAGTGAGTGAAAAATACTGGAAAACACCCCTAGTAATTCAGTATTCTCACAATGAACACAAGTGCAGAAACAAACTGTTTGGTCAACTGACCTACACTGGTTTTCAGCTCCACAAAAATTCTCCCCCATTCTGTTGCAACAGTTGTTGTTCAGTTGGTAACACTTGCATCCAAGTCTGTAGGGTTCAAGTCCTACTCCACAGACTGGAGCACAACCGTTTAGACCAATGGTGCAGTGCAGTATTGAAGGAGAATTACTTGTTTGATCACGTTGTGGATGAACTGGCTGCTACTCATACAGCCAGAATTCAGAAAATGCACCGTTGGCTGTAAAAAGCAAAAAAGGTGCCACAATACTGATGCAAACTTTCTTTCACCCACTAAGCCTCTTCTGTATTTCCCAAGTGCTACCTGACTCATGATGCAAGTGGGCTACACTGTTAAAGTCACAAGAGGAGGAGAGGGGAAATTCTGGAGGTTCAAATGCACAGAACATAGAGCTGTTTCTTCCAAACAGTTTGCTAACTGAATTTGAAATTTTTCAAATTTGAAACAATTTTGTTCATAGTAGATATTGACTGATCATGGGTGAAGGAGGAACAAAATAAAAGCCATATATATTCTAACCTATACCAGCATTTTATACCTCTAAACTGAGTGATTGCTTGGCAAGCTGGATGGCCATGCTGAGAAATTGAATATACTGTTTCAAATACTCAACTTGCTCAGCAAAGTTCACAACACAAACATGAGCTGCATCATTTTCCTTTCTATTCAAAATGGATTTGAACAGAGTACTGGAAAATAAATGCACAATTTTACAATGAAAATGAAATACTGACAATGGTTCATGCTGGCAATTTAAAGAGATAAAAATAGGAAGGAAATGCAAATTAAGAGCAGTACATTCAGCTAGAAATGGGATGAATTACACTGACTATTGAGTTCCCTCAAATTTTCTTGAATAATTTGCAGCATACTCTAGCTTCATAAGTTTGTACAGCTAAGTCAACATTTAATTCCCTCAAGTTGTATTTAAAGAATAATGTACTTTGGATAACAGCTGCTAACTGGGGATGGGGATTGAACGGTATACAGTATCAAGTCAAATTCAGAAGTATATGTAGAGTTGAATTCAGCTGATAGCTATTAGTTAACTGATTGATTGAATTGACATGTGTACCAAAATACAGTGAAAAGCTTTCAGAGTGGTATAAGCAGATCACAGTAAGCAAAGGATGTACAGTTCAAAAAGACTTAGAGGCATACAGGTTACATTATTTGATGCTAGAGTCCATTCAACAGTCTGATAACAGCTGGGAAGAAGTGGTTCCTGACTCTGCTTGTGTGTGTATTCAGGCTTCTGTATCTTCTGCCTGATGGAAGAGGTTGTCGGAGGTCATTACCAGGGTGTGATGGGTCTTTGTGTAAGTGGGGTCCATGGATGGAAAGTTGGCTTCCGTGATGGTCTGGGCTGTGCACACAATCTTCTGTAGTTTCTTGCGGCCCTGGGCACAGCAGTTGCCATACAAAGCCATTACACATGGACCGTATGCTTTCAATCGTGCAACAGTAGAAGTTGGTGAGGGACCTTATGGACATGCCAAATTTCCTGAGTTGCTGAGGAAAAGGGGGCGTTGTGCCTTCTTGACTGTCGTATCTGCATGGGAAATCCAGGACAGGTTGTCGATTATCGTCACCTTGAGGAACTTGATGCTCTTCATTCTCTCAACCGCAGTTCCACTGACTTACATGTGGGCACATTCGCCTCCCTTCTTTCTGAAGTCGATGATGATCAGTTCTTTAGTTTCGCCGAAATTGAGATAGATTGTTTTCAATGCACCATGTCTTCAAGTCCTCTATCTCCCTTCTATATTTTGACTTGTCATTGTTAGATATCTGTCCCATTATGGTGGTGTCGTCAGCAAACTTATAGATGGCGTTCATTTGGAATTTTAAAAAAAACTGTGGCAACATGGTTGTCAGGGTACAGGGAGTACACTGCAGGGCTCCAGTGTTTTATGAGTGTTATTGTGGAGGAGGTGCAGTTACCTATCCTCTCTGATTGTAGTCTGAGGGATAGAAAGCTAAGGATCCAATTGCAGAAGGGAGAGCCAAGACCAAAGGTCTGTCAGTTTTGAGACTGGGACAAATCCCTTTCATTACGACTCACCATTAACTATTTCCCTTCAAAGTCAGTTTTATCATCGTATTTAGTGGTTCTCATCCCAGATATAAAAATATGGAGGAATAATATTTAATAGCTGTATACCCCACAAGTCTGTTTTCTACCAAATACAACTGCCCAAAAGGCAGAAACAACAGGTGGATGCCAACTGTGGCTCACTCATCTTTCGTGCACCCAAGAGTCAGAAAATTGTGGATTCAAGTCCCACTCCAGAACACTAAAATCTACACTGACATTCCAGTGCAATACTGGAGTGGTGTTGCCGTTCAACCAAAACATTACCACAGCATAACCCAGACTCTACTCTCACATGGATGTTAAAGACCCCATAGTACCATTCTGAATTACAGCAGGAAGTTATCCCCAGAATCCTGGCCAATATTCCTCCTCAAAAAGAACATCACAAAAACACATCATCCACTCACCATCAAATACTGTTTGTGGGAACTTGCTGTGTTCAAATTGGGTACCATATTTCCTATGTTACAACACTGACAGCAACACACTTTGGACTGTTAGTGGTGGTGAAAGGAGGCAAAATAAAAAGTAAATATTTTTATTTCAGCAATCCCGCATGAAGAACTTTCTGAAGAAGGGTCCTGACCCGAAATGCTAAACTTTCCTGCTTGGCCTGCTGTGTGTTCATCCAGCTTCACACTGTGTTATCTTAGCTCCAATTTTACTTCTTTTTGAAGCTAAATGCAAGCATCAAAACCTTAAACAAAAACAGAAATTGCTGGAAAATCTCAACAGGTCTGGCAGCATCTGTGGAGAAAAATCAGAGTTAATGATTTGGGTCCAGTGAATCCTCTTCAAAATGGATGGTAACTAGGAAAATGTTTGGCAGGAGTGGGGCTTGGGGTGACAGGTTAAGGAGTAAAATGATAGGTGGAAATAGAGCCCAGCGAGAAAAAAAAAGTTGGACAAAAAAAAGGAGTGGCTAACAGAGTCAGGCTACGAAAAGTGAATAGCTGCTAATGGGGTCTATTAGTGTTAGTCTTCTGCAAGGACCGTTCCATCCAGAACATCCTGGTCCACTCCTCCTTCATTCCTAACAATCCCATAGCTACACGGCACCTTCCCCTGCAACCAAAGGTGCAACAGCTGCCTATTTACTTCCTCCTTCCCCAGTATCCAAGGGCCCAAATACAGCTTCCAGATCAAGTAGCATTTTGCCTACACTTTCCACAATGTAATGTACTGCATTCTCTGCTTACAATATGGTCTCCTGTGCATTGGAGAAACAAAGCACACACTGGGTGACTGCTTCATGGAACACCTACATTCTGTTTGCAAAACAAAAAAAAACTCAGCTTCCAGCTGCCTCCCACTTCAACACATCACCTTGTTCCCTGGCCAATCCCTCAGTCTCAGGCTTGCTGCAGTGTTCTACTGAAGCTCAGCAAAAGCTGGAGGAACAGCATTTCAATTTCGTGCTTGGAACTCTACTGTCTTCTTGACTCAATATTGAGTTTAATACTTTTAGGGCTTGAGGCACCTTTGCCCATGTCCTTACTCCAACCCCCACACACCAGGCTTTGTAATCACATTCTGCTATTACACTCAACCCTTTGTTAGACACTAAGTCTCCATCAGCAGCTATTCATTCTCTTGGGCTGACCCTTCTCTGTTCCTTTGTCGACCCAAGTGTTCTTCTGTGTTTGGGTGCTATCTCTACCTATCATATACTCCAAACTCTCTGTCCCCACCCTATCCTTTTTTTTCTGCATAAACACCAACCTTTTTCCTAGCTAAAAACAAAACAAAAAGCAAAAGAACTGTGGATGCTGTAAATCAGGAACAAAAACAAAGTTGCAGGAAAAGCTCAGCAGGTCTGGCAGCATCTGTGGAGGGAAAAAACAAACAGCATTAACGGTGGGTTCAAGGATCACCAGGCCCAAAATGTTAACTGTGTTTTCCCTTCACAGATGCTGCCAGACCTGCTGAGCTTTTCCAGCAACTTTGCTTTTGTTCCTTTTTCCTAGCTACTTCAAGACAAAAGGACTGCAGATTCTCGAAGTCAGAGTCAATAGATGTGAAGCTGGAAAAGCACAGCAGGTCAGACAGTATCCGAGGAGCAGTCAAGTTCATGTTTCAGGCCAAAACCCTTTGTCAGGACTGGGGAGGGAAGCCCAGAAGTTTGGGGCAGTGGGGAGCAATGTTAGGTGAAGGCAGGTAGGTGGTTATTGTGGTTGGCTAGTGGGAAGGGTAGAGCAGATAGCCGAGTAGAAAGTTGGGCAGGTTAGGCCAGGGCAGGGAGACACGTGAAAGGGGATGGCTAGATATGGGATGAGGCTGGGGTGGAGGAATTTTGAAGCTGGTGAAAATCAATACAGGCCATTAGACTGTAAGCTCCCAAGATAAAATATCAGGAGTTGTTCCTCCAGTTTATGTTTGGCCTCACTCCAACAGTGGAGGCGGCCAAGGATGGGCATATCGCCAGGGCAGTGGGGAGAGAATCAAAATGGATTGGGGAATTAAAATAGATGGCAGCTCGGAAGGTCAGGTTGGTTGGTCCACGCAGAGCACAGATGCTCCGCAACTGGTCCGAGTCTGCGTTTGGTCTCCCCGGTATAGAGGAGACCAAAAATCAGGAGTAATAGATACAATAGATCATAGCTACCATCAGTTCTGACAAGGGTTCACTAGACTTGAAACGTCACCTCTACTTTCTCTCCACAGATTCTGCCAGACCAGCTGAGATTTTCCAGAAATTCGTTTTTGTTTCAGATTTCTAGCAACTGCACTTGATTTTTCATCAAAAAAAAAACTTTGTTCAATTGTAACAGAGGCAAGCAACCCCTTCAGAAATGAAACTGGAATTAGGCACTTTGTTTTATTTGTGCTATTTCTAAAGCTCATGCAAACTCTGCCTAAATAGTCAGCAAAGTGCCTTGATTAAAAATTATGAAGTTAATGACGTTGCAAATAAATTATTTTTGATTTTAAGGCAATTGAGTTTAAGTTCCTCATTTCTAAGGTTTGATGCAATCAATTGAAGGGTCAACAGTCAATTTCAAATGTGATGCAAGTACATTGAAATTGGAAGTGAATGACAAGTTTGAAATGACAAAAAGAATTTGTACCATGAAGCTATGCAAATAAAGAGCACAAACTGAATGTAACATTGTATAAGCAATGATATAATGGAAGATTAAAAATGAAAAATGCTGGACAAAGAACATTTTGTACTCAACATAACTGAATAAGTCAGCATTGATGATCAATGCTTCCAGCATTTGTTTCAGGACACACTTTGGTTTTTATGCCCTTGGGTACAATGAGTAACACTTCCATTCTTCATGCAAAAGAATTGGATGAGTTGGAACTCTGGTGAAAAACTGCATCTTGAATCCGTATCATGTCATAAATTCATGCATAAAATCAAAATAGCAAATAGCTGGCTGCCCAGGAACTGTGCTCAGAATATGCCTTCAGGAATTTGCAATGCAAAACTGTGATCTTGCCTGACTGAAGTAACTTCAGAATGATTCCTTGGAACTTGTTCCTCTATATCATGAGAAAATGAGCTCAAATGATTTTAAGATTTCACTGGTAATCAGATAGTTTAATTGAAAACATCCGAGGTTCAAATTTTCCATCTATGCTGTGGCAAGTCATTTCACTAGAGTAGTAGTAGATATGTAGCATCTAGACACCATGTCAGAGGGACAGGAAAGGAGAAGTAGAAAATAAGCCGAGTACCTGCAATTGATTGCTCATTTCTGGGGGCAGTCCTACTGCTTGGAAAGAATATCAGGAGGTTAACACACTAGTCCACGAGAGTGGTATCAAATCTTTCCTGCCACCATACCAGCTAAGCTATGGTTGTTAAAAAGGTGCCTCTCTTATTTGTTCAAGGTTTGAGTGTATTAATAGCTCAGGTTAGAGTTCATTTATTGCCCATTGCCAAGTTCCCTGGAGAAGGCAGCAACGAGTTGCATTCTTGAAGCACGACAGTCTTGAGGGAATAGGGACAGCCACACATTTGCTGTTTGGAGGGAAATTCCAGGATTTTGACCATGTGACAGTGAAGGAACAGCAGTGCAGTTCCAGGTCAGGATGGTGTGCACTTTGGAGAAATTACAGGTGGTGGTATTCACATCCAACTATTGTTTTGTCCTTCCAACTGGTACTGTAGGTTTGAAAGGTGCCATTGAAGGAACTGTGTTGAAAGCTACGTAGTACATCTCAGTATCAGCACACACTGCTTACATTGTGTAGCAAAAGGAATGAATGCTGAAGGCGATGGTTGAGATAAGAAATCAAGTCAGGTGCTTTGCCCTGGACGGCACTGAGCTTCTTGAAACTGTTGGAATTGCACTCGATGCAAGTGTTTTGTCACACTCCTGACTTGTGTCTTGAGGCACTGGAGTAATAGGTGGCAAATTATTTGTCACAGAATTCCTATGACAACTTGCTCTTGGAGCCACTGTATTTATTGGAATCATTAATTTTGTTTCTGATCAAAAGGTAATCTCCAGGGATTTTAATTAGCAGGTGATTCAGCCAATGGCAATGCCACTGAACGCCAAGGGGTAAGAGTTTGATTTCCTCTTGTTGAAGATGGTCATTTCTTAGCATGGCTGGTGTGAACGTTTCTTGTCATACATCAGCCCAAGCCTGAAGTTTCTCTCAGGACCTGCTGCACACAGACAGACGACTTTGCTATTAGATCAGCTGCAAATGTTGAACGTTTGTACAATCAGCAGCACATTTCCCCCACTTCTGATCTTACAATGGAAGGGAGGTTATTGAGGATGAAGTGGCTGAAAGCAGCTGGGCCAAGGACACAGAGGAACCCCTGCAGCAATGCCTCAGGGCCGAGATGATTGATCTCCAACAACTACAACCATCCTCCATTACACCACAGAATTCCCCATTTCCATTTATTCTACTTAAGCCGAGGATCACATATGCTATACACTTAAATGTTGCCTTGATGTCAAGGGCAGTAACTCTCATCACCTGTGGCATTCAGCTCTCGTGCATGTTTGAAGCAAGGACGTAATGAGGTCAGCTATTGAGTGGCCTTGGGGGAAACACACAAATTGGGTATCAGTAAGGAAGCTACTCATTTGTATGTGCTGCTTAATAGCACTATGATCCCTAACATCACTTTGAACGTCAAACTAGACTGTTGGGATGGTTAGTGGCCAGGTGGTATCTGCCCTTCATTTTAGGCACAGGACATACTTGGGCAATTTTCCATATTTTTCAGGTAGAAGCCAGTGTTGTAGCTGTACTGGAACAACTTGGCTCAGGGTGCAGCTATTTCTGGAGTCCAAATTAGTGCCAGAATTTAGTCAGTACCCATTGCCTTTGCAGTATCCAGTGCCTTCAGCTGTTTCTTGACTTACAGTGAATCAAATTGGCTGAATACTGGCATCGGAGATGGTGGGAGTCCAAGAGACAGCTGAGATGGATTAGGCACATAATTGAAGATTAGTGCAAAAAATTCAAATTTTGCTTTTTGTAATGTGCTGGGCTACTCAATCATGGAGGTTGGGGATATTTGTACAGCCTCAGCATCTTGTTAGGTGTTTACTTGACCACCATCAACTAGATATGGCAGAACTTGGATCTGATCAGTTGGCTGTAGAATCACTTAACCCTGTCAATCGCATACTGTCTCCATAGTTTGACATACAATTAATCCAATGTAGCCTTGTCAGGTTGGTAGCTCATTTTTAGCAATGTCCGGTGCTGTTACTGTCATATCCTCCTGCTCTCATCATCGACTCTGACCCAATATCCCAACTTGAAGGCAATTGTAGAGTGGGGGTAATTTTTTTAAAAATTAAATTAACATTTAACCATTTGCCATGGCGGGATTTGAACTTTTGTCCCAAAATATTAGCTTGGGTTTCTGGATTAATAGTCAGGTGACTTGGTGACTTGATATCTATGTCCAGCCTCCCTCTAAGGAGGATCACTTAGAATATTCTAACAGTGGCCAAGACTATAAGTGTACCTACTTTTTTGTTTGCATAGACTAACAAGGCTTTAGTTACAGTACAGTAGGTTATTTGGCCTGTTGAGTCTGTGGCGGCTCTCTGATCAAGCAACTCCCCTCTTGCCCTTCTCAAGCCTCCTACCTGTACAGAGTCAGAGAGTCTATGATAAGAAACAGACCCTTTGGTCCAGCTCATCCATGCCAACTAAGTTTCCCAAACTAAAAAAGACCTACTTCCTTGCGTTTGTCTGTATCCCTCTAAACCTTTCCCGTTCACGTACTTGTCCGAATGTCTTAAATATTGTAATTTTATCTGCATCGACCACTTCCTCCGGCAGTTCATTCCACACACAAACTACCCTTTGTCTGAAAAAGTTGCCCCTCATGTCCTTTTTAAAATCTTTTTCCTCTCATCTTAAAAATATGTCTCCTAGTTTTAAACTTCCTCACTGAGGGAAAAGGCCTTAGCTATTCACTTTATCTATGCCCCTCCTCATGATTTTATAAACCGCCATAAAAGGCGTCAACCTTCTACGCTCCAGTTAAAGAAGTCCCAGCATATCTCAGTAAAACTTTTCTTAACCCTCTCCAATTTAATAATATCTTTCCTATAGGGAGGGCAGCCAGACTGTACACACTACTCCAGAAGAGGCCTCACCTACATCAACATGACATTCTAAAAAATATCTTCCTTTTTATACAAGCCAATTTTCTCTCAAATGCCTCCATTGATCCAGCTTCCATTACACAGTGAGACAGTATATTCTACATTCTATACACTCATTGAGAGAAGTTCCTCATGCCTGCAGTCATCCTTGGGAATTTGTGTTTACAAATGTGAAAGCTCTTCATCTTCCAATTTCTACTTCAGAATTAAGGCATCAGCGTCCACAATTTCTTCAGGTAGACCATTCAAGATTCTGACAAGTCTCAGAGAATAAATACCCTCCTCATCTCCTCTTTAATTCTCTGGCAGCGATTTTAAATTTACAACCTCTGGTTCTTGACCCACCTCCTTGAATGTATTATTTTTCAAAGATTCTCATCATTTTAGCAACCTGTACTAACAGAGCTCTTAACATTTCTGTTCTAAAGAGAACAATCCCGATCTTCTAACCTCTCCTTGCAGGTAAAGTCACTCATCAGCTACAACACACACACCAATATGCAATGTGGAAGTGCGCCCATGTACATCCTGCCCACAGTCTACTCAGTTATCAAAAGTGATGGAACATATTGTCAACAGTGCTTCCAAGTGACATTTATGCGGCACTAACTTGCTCACTAGTGATCTGTTTCTGTTCTGCCAGTGCAACTTTGCTGGCAAACTTGTTATATTGTTTGTCCAAACATGAACAAGAGCTGAACTCCACAGATGAGGTGAGTGACTGCCTTTGAACATCAAGGCAGCACTTAAGTGTAGCATCAAGAAGCCCCAGCAAAACTGAAGTCAACAATAATCAGGGAGAAAGCTCTCCACTGATTGGGAGTCATGTTCAGCACACAAGATGGTGCTGTGGGTTTACAAAGTCAAATCAGTGCAACCCCAAATGCAACTCTCCAGGAGTTCCTTGCAGTAGGTATCTTAGGCCAAACAACTCCCATCTGGTGCATCAACAATTTTCTCTTGACTTCAGATCAGGGGTAAGGAAAAACTCAAAAGAATTGCAGATGCTGGAAATCAGAAATTGCTGGAAAAACACAGCAAGTCTTGCAGCATCTGTGGAGAGAAAAATCGGTGTTAGCATTTCAGGTCCAGCGACTGTTCTTCAGAACTGTTCTGAATAAGGGTCACTGGACCTGAAACATTAATTTTAGGGTGAGGATGTGCTCTGATGACCAGTGTTTATTTGCAGGTCCTCAGATTGTGAGGTTGTGTATCCATTTGCAGCAAAATCTGGACAAAATTTAGGTTTGGACTGATGAGCGACCAGTAACATTGAATGGCACTTGTTCAGATTGTCATTGACGCCACACAATACAGAACATATAAATCATCCCTTGAATTTCAAAGGCATTAATATTGCTGAATCCCACATTAACAACATTCCAGAAGCCATGATTGGACTAGTACAGCTTCTAGCCAGCCATATACAAGAGTAAATCAAAGGCTGGCAATTCAGAGGAGAGTAAATTTACCTCCTAACCTCCTGAATGCAGAAGTCAGCAGTATGGTGGCATACTCTCGACTTGCCTGGATGAACATAGCTCCAAAAGCACTAAAGAAGTTCAACATCAGTCAGGACAGAGCAATCTGCTTCATCAGTACCCCACTTACAGCCTTCAAAACTCTGATTTGGAGCGGTAATCACCATTTTTTTACTGATGCTGGGTCAAAGTTCTGGAATATCTTTCCGATCAGCACGGTGGGTGTACCTAAATGTTGTGGCCTGCAGCAGTTAGGGATGGAGAACGAACGTTGGCCTAGTCAGTCAACAACATTCATATCAAACGAAATTATATTTTTAATGATGCCAAATAGGACAGCTGCACCTAGGGACTGGACAGTGGCACAGTTGGAAGATTTACATGCAAGGGACCAGAATGTTGGTGCGATTGTAGCTTCTCAAAGATGAAACAAGCTCTGTGTATCATGTGATAAGTGGGAAGCAGGTGCAAGACTGACTCACGACCTCTTACCAAGGAGTGCAGCATAATAACCTACTTATGCAAATTGGCATTACCGGGAACTTGGAAAACTGCATTGATTCTGAAAACCAATTACTCCCAGGATCATCACAAAAGTTAAATGATTCAAAGCATGCAAAGTCCTTGATTTAGCTGGGTATTGGAATTTAATAAAAAACCTGACCAGGATTGCACTTAGAATTTACTTACTTGTAATAAGTAATCAACAGAAAACAGCTGTAAACTATTAACATACAGCTCTACTTGTTAAAACTGAAATCCCCTTTAAAAACTATTACCCTAAAACAAATGGTTTTGAGTGAAGAGGAAAATAAACTCTGGGGAATACATGTCAAAAACACAAGTCACAAGTCAACAAGATTACTGAATGATCCTTTTGCTTCCCAAGACTCCTTCGACCTCTTTTCTCCAGGTTATTTTGCTTCTTCACAGAATGCACAGGGCAAAGTCTCTTAGTTTCTGGTGAAAGGCAAAAGCTTACACAGTATTGTTGGAAGAATAAGTGGCTTTCAAGCTTCAGTTATTTTTACTGGAGACAGATGACCTGCTCTTTCAGCAGTCTGAAGTATTCACGATCATTCACATCAACAAGCTGTCCAGCCACCAAGGAAGCAGTAGGGTTTTGCAAGGCTGATGACCCTTGGCATCAACGCCAGTTCACGACTGCAGAAACTAATCAGCTACATGTTGCCAGCCAATATTCACTGCATACAAAGCTCAGTGTCACATTTACATACCTCTCAATGGTGCCAAAGCGGCAACTAAATATTATAGGAGTTTCATTCATTTGGACAAAGTGCAGCAGTTTCTTCCACTGACCCGGATTTTAAAACTGCCCTTTTCTTTTTCAGTCCACAAATCAAACATACTGAAAATAGAGTAACCGTCTTTAAAATGGAAACAACTCAAGACAAGTTTCTGTAACAGCAGTTATAGGTCAGTTGGAAGTACACTCACCTTGTTTCAGATCAAATACCACTTCAGGACTCCAGTACAAAAGAAAAGGATGACACTCCAGTGCCATACTGAATGAGCACTGGCACTGTAGAGATTTAACAGACTCTGACTGCTTACTCAGACAGAAGCAAAAAGATTTGACTGTTTTATTGTAAGGGAGGTAATCCAATAGCCTGACCAATATTTATTCCTCAATCAGCATTACAGAAATCAGTTTTCTGGGTTATTACCACATTGTGGTGCATTGGAATTTGCTAAATGCACATTGACTGTTGTTTTCTACAATGTTGGCTGTCCTTCCAAAAACAAAAATTACTTAATCTCAAAGCACTTTTCACTGACTAGAGATGTAAAAAATGGCCATGAAAAAGTTAGCGCTTTCAGCGGAAGCTATTCAGGCCATTCAGAACATGTTCTGCTATATCCATATACCCCTACAAGCTTATTCCCTCAAATGCCCAAACAATTTCCTCTCGAAATCACTGATGCTCTCGGCTTCCACCATCATAAATGGGACAAAGATCCATCAGCAGCACAAAATCTCTTTCTCCCAGGCCCTGGTCAAAAGCAAAGCCAAACTTGTGACTGTCTTGAAGCACACGTAGGCCAAATCAGGCAAAGACAGTAGATTTCCTGCTCTAAAAGGACATTAATGAACTAGATTAATTTTTATAACAAATGAGAGCTGATTTAATTGTCACAATCAGTATCAGCTTTCATGTCTCCAGTACAAAACTCCAGGTTTATTAATTGGATCAACTTCAACCCAGCTATTGTGGTCAGATTTGAATGAGTGTCCTTGTAGCATTAGCCTGGGCCTCTGGATTAGTGGTCCAGTCACATTACTACTATGCTGCTAACCATAGCATTGAAGGGGCCAAATGAACAACCCTACTTCTGAGATGTTTTAGGAACATACAGAAAATTAAAAGGGGAAATCCAAAAGGAAATAAGTTAAAACATTCCACTGCAACAGAAGATTCATAGGCCTTGGAGAACAATCCCTTGACTATCTCGATTTCTGCTTAACTTGCTGAATGGTTCTCTCTGGAAAAAAAAAATCACCAAGACGATCTTTTGGATTGTCAAAAGTTGATGGGTCCACATTCAGAGGTTCGCCTGTCTCCATTCCAGCTAGGCGATCTCAAGACCAGTTGAGAGAGGAAGACCAAGGGACTGCAGAAAGGGGATTATTTACACTTGTTTAAGTCTAGGATGATTGCCAAATGACAAGTCAAACGGCATTTCAAATTCAAAAAAGAGCATATATTTTGTGTCTTAGTTTCAACAATTGTGCGACCTTTTTGCCATTTACTATTAGAAGGCAATCTTACTAACCTGATTGAAGTAAACACATGGGTCACTATAAAGCCTGCAGTGGATAAGAAATATTTGTGCACTTGTGGATATTGAAAAATGCATTAACTGTTGAATGATCAACTTTTATTCAGTAAGTATACAATGAGCAAGGTAATGCTGATCCTCAGATTCTGATCTGGCTATAGCACTGGCAATCCCAGATCTGCAAATTTGTTTTCCTTACCATTTTACATTGGAATTCCACGTGAAGATCAGATTTAAACATTTTGAATAGCTGAACAAAAATAACACTATCCCCACACCACCATTCGCCACCGTCAAGTTTGTTTTACTTGCTGCTATATTACTTTTGTAATTATCTCTCGTACTGCAGACAGGTTTTGTTGCTTCATTCTCGGGTGAAGAAATTATTGCCATGCCAAGAGACATAAAAAAAATTAAAAAAACTTTAGCTAAGCTGTAGAGCTTGCTGAGGAAGATAAGAAAGAAAACATTACCCTTGTGCTTGTACTATACATGTTTATTCCTGAGTTGGGATCACTGAATGACTGTCACAAGTGCAAATGGCCTATGAATCAAAAGAACTGTATGACTATCACATGGGCTAAATGGGCATTCTTCCAAATTCCTAAATAGCAAAACATTCTACTTCCAGAGGTTTTGCTTCTATTTTGTCTCATGTTAAATTATATAAATAGGTGACCAAATATTCTTTAGCCAGTGGGCAGATGAGGAGGGTACTAAGTTCAAATGCCAGCCTTTGCTGGACTGGTTGATTGCAGTCAATAGGCTGCAAAAAACATGGAATCCAACCAATGCTGGCTTAGCGAGTGGAAAACTGGACAGAGCTCCTATTCCTAATCATTTGCTACTGACCTCCGACTGGCAGTGAGCTTTTGTTGAAGTCAGGCAAAGATAGAACCAGATCTGCTCATCATTCTCCTGCAAATCAATCAGGCTGCCAACATTCATAGTCCAGAGACAGACATGAATAATAAACAGAGCAAAGTACTACACAACAATCATTACACACAGAGCTATGCACCAACAAGAATGCCACATCTCTCTCAGCAAGGGGAGGGAAAAAAGTTGGCAAAATAAAAATGAATATTATACAACATTTATGTAATAAATACAGATCTCTTTAAAAAAAGTGAAAGATCACTCACCAATTTGTACCTGCTCACGTTGGCTTAATGCTACAAATGCTGAAGTATCATCTATCCAAGACACCTGGATGTTACCTGAAAAAGGCCAAGCTATAATCAATGTGAATGGCAACAAAATTTAAAAAGGTAATGATAACATATTTTGATTTCCATAAGATTAAAAATAAAATCATGCCTTTGATAACATATATTCTCACATGTTAATTATATCAAAACAGTCAGCCATGCCCTCCATCTGTAGCAATGTTTCATTCTCACCTTCGATTTAAGGTGGTGTTTACCACACAGTCAAATGGAGTTAAAAGACTACAATACAACAAAAATCTTTCAAAAGCATAACTGGTACTTCTTTCTGCTTGATTCAATACATACTTGGGGGCAAAATGAAGTTTGATGCAGTAATGCCGTGGTTTTCAAATAGATTAGTAGCTATATGTTATGTCCTTCAGTTATGATACTATATAATACTCCATGCAAAAGCGCGGCACATGAGGAGCATTGAAGTAACGCTTTTACGAAAACTGGTGTATTCATAGATATCACTGATATATACATGCTTGCTCCTCACCACCAAAAGCACAAGCAAAGATGGAGTTCAAAACATAAGACATCAGAAGCCTCAAGCTTGTCCCACCATGGCTGATCTGCCCCAGGCCTCAACTCCTCTTCCGTGCCAGGTCCTCACTGTCCTCAACTCCCTGATGATATTCTAAAAAAATCTTTCCACCTCCTTTTTAAAACACTGCCATTGAATACCCTTGAATATAGAATTCTCAGTTCTGGTCACTCATGGCTTGATAGTTGTTCAAGATGTGGTTATGTTCATTTGTTTCTATTTCTGCTAATAAACTCATCTAACTTCTCACAATTGCTGCATGCATTCAAAGTGCTTTAGGTTTTGAATTTTTACTATTATTACTTCAGTTCTAATTTCTGCTGCACTCTTCCGCTTATATTTCCTTTTCTTCATTCATTAAACAGGAGGAGGGCATCAACAGCTCGGCAATATTTACTGCCCAGAGGGCAGTTCAGTGTCTGCCACATTGCTGTGGGTCTGGAGTCACATGGAGGACACCAGATAAGATTGGCAGTTTCATTCGCTAAATGACACTAGTGAACCAGATGAGATTTTTTTCAACAATTGACAATGGATTCTTGGTCGTCATTAGATTCTTGACCCCAGATATTTTTATTGAATTCATATTCCACCATCTGACACAGCGGGATTTGAACCTGCATCCCTGAACGTTATCCGCGTCTCTGGATTAACAGTCCAGTGATAATACCACTTGGCCATCGCCTCCTCCTTTCTGTCACCTTGAATATTGTCCACCACTTCACTAACCTACGCTGCCGCTCTATTAAAATGGAGATTAAACTCCATCTGCCACTCCTCAGCCCATCGACCCAAGTGATCAAGATATTGTAATCTTAGATACCCTTCTTCACTGTCCACCATGCCACCAATTCTCTTGCCAACCAATCAGCAATCCTCTCATGCTGTAAAAGGAAAACTTTTTCCAAGTTTTCTTTCATGCGTGTCAGTCCTGCTGAGTGCAAGATGAAAACCTTCAACTCAGTAGAAAACAAATCTACAGAGAAGCACTACAATTCTCAAGTTTGCATGAGGGCCAAAAAGGTATAGCTTATGTCAACCACAATTCCGGAACGAAAAAAAAATGCAAGGAAGATAAACTCTTCCTTTAAAACAAAGTAGTAGTGGTGCCTGGACAAACTCAGCAGGTCTGAAGCATCTATGAGAAGAAAACATCAGTAACTTTTTTGGAGTTTGTAAATTCTTCATTTACTGATCAAAATCAAAAATCAACCAAAAATAATTTGTTACCCATAATTTTCAGTCACTTCTATCAGTTCATTACAATAACTTTGCATTACTAATCAAAAATAGATGGATTCTACTGACTAAGTTGATAACAAGTGTTTCGTATTTGCTGCTAATGTGGAGGAAATATTCAATTTACTAATTTTTGTAAAGTACATTACAGAACTGTCCACACTCCACTTTTACTTCCATTCTATAAGCCTCTGTCCTTACACCTACTATCCGTACGAGAGAAGACGACTGTGGAATGACATGTGTGCCACTGTGACAAAAAAAAACTTAATGCTCTGATCGCCACAAATTCCTATTAAGGCTTAGTAGCTCCACTTTCACTATAAAAAGGATCAGTTTGAATAAAGTGGCTACACAATAAACATGAATCCTTAAGTCTCTTTAATCCCTCTTGAATGACAAGATTAGAATTTCTAAAGCACTTGAAAATACCAAGCATCCATTTCAAGTTTTGTAAAAACATTGGTATTAAAGCTAAAAGCAACCTGCCCCCAGTACTCATTTACTTACACCATAAGTTGGTCTATTTGACAGCTACTTTACAAGTCATTCACTTCACAATTTATTTGAAGAGAACTCTAGAGTGTCTCGACCATTGCCACATGTCCTTTTTATCATGATATCTTTCAAGCACTATGTGCCAATAAGCCACATTTTCTGTTTTGAAGTTTGCCAAAAAAAACGTTCACAGGACAAATAAAGACCAGAATAATCTGGATTCAAGGAATTATAAAGACATGATCAGTGAATCATTGTTAGGGAGGAACCACATGACTAGGAGCCAATACTTTCAGGATGCAAGCCATCATATGTTTGGCAAAAGTAAAAACAGAAAAGTAAAAATAGAAAAACATTTAACTGACAAAACACACATGACCCATGTTTAAATTCCACTAGTGTCTGCTTGTGCCACACATCTCACATGATCAAGATGTCAAACCATTCTATAGCCAGGTGTGGAAGCAGCGGTCAAAAATCCATCCACCTTACTGGGAGGTTTGTGGCTTCTGTAGAGCAGAACATGGCTGCCAATAGGAACCACATTACAGTCTCAATTCCTTTCCTAGTTGTATTACATCCAAAAGCTAAGTTAGATACTATTGGCATGATTTTAATCATTAAAGGAGTTGATTGAAAAGAGACTTTGTAAACTAATTCAGTACTTTCCAGAATGTAGACAATATCGGTAAACAAATTGTTCCTTCTTGGATTTTGCTGGAGATCAGTATGTTATGTGCAACCTTAGATGAGTACTTCCTGAAGTGGACATCACAAATCCAAGTGTGGTTGAGAGCTCAGGGGTAGTAATGGCTACGATAGAGCTTTGACCAAGTTATAACAACTGGGTTGCATCTCAAAGACCCCATGTTCTCAGCTCTTAAGAGGGTCACAAGAATTTAAGTTTCATGGTCATAATGGGAAAAATGTTTGGGAAGCACTGTTGTATATGGCCATTTGGAAGCATTAGGTTTAAAAGGAGTATAATGCCAGAAGATGTTCCACGTAAGTGTCTCCTTCTGAAGGTTGCTAAAAGTGATCATTTGATACAGTGAACCTGTTTGAATAATAAACTTTTTTGAACTTCCTATTAAAGCATTTAGTCTTAATTTCATAATCTCTCAAATCTGCTGGCTCCATTGTAGTTCTGCAAGATTTCTGTTAAACCTGTTGAATTTAATTGCCAAGCAGTGGCTGGGAATAATAACACAACCCTTCAAAACAGGTTACGGATGGTCCACCATCCTGCTGCTCCAAAGCAACTTCAGTGTCAAACTGTACAGAGTTCCAAAACACAACCAAAATAATATCAAAGTGAACAGATACACATCTTTATATTGTTATGACATAACTATCTTTAATAATCCCTTTTCATGTAATCAAACATTTAGTTAACAAATTTTAGCTCCTTGCTAAGACAGGCAGAAAATTAACTGATCTGTCAATCACATAATGCAAATAAATGTACATTCACAACCTTTCATGTTAGCACACCTCCATGCTATAGATGAACTCCAATTTAAAGCAGATATATGATAGGACAAGAGACTGATAGGTTTCAGTGGCAATGTTTTCCCATGGTTTTAAAAGAAAGAAAATCAAAAAAAAGGAAAAAAAAAATACTGCAGATACTGAAACTCTGAATCAAACCACAGAAGGCTGGAGAAACTGACATGTTGAGTTTTTCCAGCATTCTGTTTTTTTTTAAAATAATTGCCATTCTATGAAACAAACAGTAATTTGTACATGAAGAAGGGTCTAGGCCCGAAACGTCAGCTTTTGTGCTCCTAAGATGCTGCTTGGCCTGCTGTGTTCATCCAGCTTCACACCTTGTTATATCAGTAATTTGTACATAATAGGTTTCTTAAAAACACACTACAAAAATGAAAAAAGATGATCTGGCGGGGGTGGGGGGGGAAATGAAACAGCTGGAAGCTTTTGGATTTGAGACACTGGTGAATCAAGTGTTATTACAACTCTTTGAAAAGTTTTGCTGATCAAAAACTTTATCACATCTTTCCCACGTACAAATTCTAACGATTCTCTTTATTCCATGTGCAACATCAATGGAAAGCATTTAATGGCAGAACAATGGTCTTTAAGTCTTTGAATTGTATACATTCTGAATTATAACCAATGATGGTATAAGAAGAGGAGGACATGGATATAACATAACATATAAAATTTACCCTTAAATTATTTTTGTGGCAATCTGAAAATTGTTACTACAAATTGGAAAATGGGGACAATGAAACTCACTTTCCCCTACTGTGAGGCTTAAACTTAGCCACGTCATTCCACCAAGGAAACCTGCATGGTGTAATGTTGTTTAAAAAATTAGCTCAGATTGAAAGGGGGCACAGAAATCGCTAGAATGGGCTGGTGATCTGCAGAGATAACACAAAAATCTGATTTACTTAATTCAATACAACTCACCCCAAACAAACCATGTATCTCAGGAAACCAGCTTTGGAGTAGTTATCAACAATAAAATTTAAAAAAAGGGAAAATGCAACTGCAAGTTTAAATTTTCATTTTTAAATCAAGATACAATTTAGCAATCTGATTGGTATTGCAGTATCAGATGAAACCAGCCACTTTCTGAATTAGTTTGCAAGACAAGTAGGTGGGTCCTACCAAAGGCACTGAAAAGCTGGTATAGGTCACTGGTCTTCCACTCCTTTGGAAAACGCACATGGAGAACATGGTCCCTCTTTGGCTGTACTGGAAAACAAAGAGTAAATGCTGTAGTGCCTAATCATAGAAATGTAAGGGATCAAAAAAAAACTTAGCGGAGGAAAACGTAATGAGCACAATTTGTTCTCTCAACATACGAAATCGGTTAAAAATAGATGCATCACTAAGTAAGTGCCAATAACTAGTCATAGTCTAATCCGAGAACAACCGATGGCCTTCTTTATTACAAAAAGCTTTTCATTACTTTCAGTGAGCTGTTGTATAGATTCTTCCTTTTCCCTGGAGGTTGTCTAACATTCCTTTTCAGAAAATAGCCAAAAGAAATGCTACACACTTCAGAAAAAAAAACACATGACCACCACACAGTACTTGATTTTTCTCATACCAGAGTTTTCTCGTAATTGCTTCAGTGCCTGCTGCATTTGACAGTAAATTCTTGGGAGAGGTTTGGCTGGAAGTGTACAGGTTGATACCACATTTGCACTTGCTACTGTGCATTTCAAAACTATGCTACTTCACTTTCGTATGCATTTTAAGCAAATGTTTAAGGTTCTTCCTTTGTTTCTTAAGCAGAATTATATTCACCATTGCAACCCCATGACAGCTTTTAGAATGAGCCCATTTTGAATGATAAATTGCAAACATTTGAAAATTAGCAACTCTGCTACAAGTACAAGTATACTGCAAAAAAAAACTTAAGAGCACACAATTGATCATGAAATGTGAAACAGTGCAAGTCAAGTTTGATTTTAGTACAGAATTATTAAAAACAACCAAAAAGGACTGCCCTGAAAAATGCATTTCATATACACTAGCAGTTTATTTCAAGGGCATGTCAATATACACACTTATACATTTTAGTTCAAGTCCTTACTTACAATCTGGCCCACTCAGATTCAGATAGGGAATGTCAATGACTCTCATTAGAAACAGCCTGTGTGCAAAGAAACAAAACACACACATTAAAAAGGTATAAATCTCACCCAACCTATTTCCGATTACAGAAGTTACACTTTATTTAAACAGAGTTCACAGGTTGAAGGGATGCAGTAGTGAAGAAATATCCAACCAGATAACAATAAGCTGATCATATCTACAAAGCAGGAAATAAAATAAAATCTTGTAGTACCGTCCTGTTCAGGCCCATGAACGCCACACAATTCTGGCACAATCTGCCAAGTCGGGTGTAATCAGATACAAAGTGCTAAATAAACCTTCATCCACTTATGCTCCATTTCCTTTTTTTCGGAAAGGGTCCTTCATGAAATGTTGGTGGACACTGAAAAGGCCAGCAGTCCTTTTTCCATCCCTAACTGCCCTTGAAAAAGAGGTGGTGAGCCACTTTTTTTAAAAAATAAACTGTAGCTACACATCTGGTTCAACTGTTTTAGTTTAAGGCCATCTTAGAAGACAGTTAAAAACAACCACATTGCTGTGGGTCTGGAGTCATATGTCAAACAGATCAGGTAAGGATAGCAATTTTCCTTCCCTAAAAAGGGCAACAGTAACTAAATTAATCTTTAGCAATAATGGTCTTATGGTTGGCATTATTGGAGACCAGCTTTCAACTCTAGAGATTGATTAATTGGATTTATCAATTACTAACCCAGTCACATTCATGAATCACAAGAAGTTTGCATCCAAGTTCAGCAGGTAACAGGGAAGGCAGATGGATTGTTGGCCTTTATTTCAAATGGCATGGAGTGTAGAAGTAGAAAGGCTTTACTGAAACTATACAAGGCACTAGTGAAGACCACAGTTGGAATATGGTGAACAATTTTTGGCCCCTAATCCAAGGGGAGCTATTCTGGCATTGCAGGCCGTCCACAGAAGGTTTACTAAGCTAATATGAAAGGTGTGGGGGACTGTTCTGGGTGGGGATGTTGAATAGATTGGGCCTAGACTCAGTTTAGAAGAAATGAGAGGTGATCCATTGAAACATACAAGATTCTTAGGGGACTTGACAGGGCAGATGTGAAGAAGTACGTGCCTCTTGTCGGGGAGAGAGGCAGAGTCTTAGATTAGAGGGCATAATCTCAGTTTAAGAGTCACCTTTTAAGACAGAAATGAGGCAGAATTTCCTGAGTGTCGTAAGTCTGTGGAATTCTCTCCCATTGAGAGCAGTCAAAGGCTGGGTTATTAAGTATATTTAAGCCCAAAACAGATTTTTAAATCAGCAAGGAAATCAAGGGTTATGGAGAAAAAGCAGGAAGGTGGAGTTGAGGATGATCAGACCAGCCGTGATCTCACTGAATAACACAGCTGACTTGATGGGGTGAACAACCTTTTTCTGCTCCTACACTTTATGGTCTGGTATGACTAAGCTCCTGTCTCTTACTCTCTTTCATGTACCACAGCAATTGTCCAAATCATAGGGAGCAGGAGGAAAAAAAGTGACTAAAAGTGCATGCATAGACTTCATCTGGATAGTTTGATATGCTGCTGTGTTGAAGACGTGAATATAAAGCAGTCATATTCTCATTTAGCCCGAGTGTTCTTGTGCAATTGACCTGTACGATTGGAAGTCACCAAGAGTTTCATCGTGTTAGCAGTTAGTGGGGCTGCCTGTGCTTTCTTTTTAAAAAGGAGAGATTACTACACATTAATAAAATGCAAAAACTGCATGAAGGAGTCAAATTCTTAAAGTTTAAAAAGGCCCCTGGACAATTCTGGTTATCTGAAACATTTTAGGGAGAATAGCCCAACAGAGTTTGCTCCGGTAAGAGGGACAGCATTGTCTTAGTTTCCTGTCACGTACACAAACCTGCTATAACAAAATATCAGGATTAGGAAAATGTAAACCACATTAGTATAGGAAGTTAAGTCATTTGACACTCCTAAACATATCCTATAACTACAATAAAAGCCCGTTTCATCCTCGCCATCTAGGTGATTTACAGAAAAACTCAATTTCCAGATCGCAATGGAACCTTCAAGACCACTAGTGACAAACCTGGCAGTTAAATCAGCATCTTCTCCACCTTGGGCTGAAGTTTCAAAATCTGGCAGCAAATTTGTCACAAATGTTTGTTAGAACAAGCTCTGTAACTTCAAAAATCACTTAATGTTGCAAAATCAAAATAAGCATTCTAGTTTTGGTGGACTTCACAATAGGAAATCTCATTTTCAATGTCTCACTATACCAGACAACTTAGTTTCATATTTATGACTAACAGTAAAGATTTCTGCTACAGCTAGCAAAACCACACCCAGCGTTTAGAACTCAAGGCCTGGCGAGCAAGCAGAATATGTATCAAGTAGGGGCTTGCTCGACTAACTCAAATGAAATGGGATCAATTCCTCAAAAAGGTTTTATTCACCACCAGATTTTAGGACTTGATAAACCTATACTAGTTACTCAGCATCAGCTACTTTTTTTGCATATCAATTAGTCAAAGGAGAGAAACGAGTGAAAGGCAGTGAAACATTGGAGAAGTTGTAACATCAGATTATATCCTACACCTTTTTTTATTTTAACAAATGACTGGCAGTATTAATATTGTAAGAAAACCCCTAAGAGCTGCTTTTCACTTGGACCTTTGCTTCAATTCAAAAACATTATTTCTTCTTGATTGTCCCTCCACCTTGCAGCTCACTGTTCCAATGCCAAACAGGGTAATGGATGAATCCTGTTTTAAATGGCTAACTTGCGATAATGATCACTCTTCAATTATTAACTGATACATACATCTGAATTTTATTAGACACTAAGTGATAAAAATCTACTTTCTATGATCCAAAAATCTTGTATCCTTTAACCGCAGTAAATATCAAAGAGGCTTTGACTTCCCTGACAAGATCAGGAAAAATGAGAATATTGAATATTCTACTCTTCATTTTGCTGCTCAGATGGGCAATTATCCAGTGATACAACAACAAAAAACAAAAAACCCCCAAAAGTAACAAAATGGTTTTGAAGCAATGTGATGTCAATATTCATTTCTGAAAGATTAGGTGGACTCGCAGATATTGAGCTTTTCAGCAAAAGGGCACTTAAGGAAGAGTTACTGGAGACAACAGCAACAATACTGCATCTGCAAGGAAGCTCGGATGGAGTCATGCAGTCTGAAGAAGTCAGAGAGAAGTCACTCAGCCCAGCAGAAGTGCAGGATAAGACTGTGTTTTTTTGGGCGGACTGACCAAGAAGCAGCAGCTAATCGCTCACTTGCTCTTTCTTTCTATCAACTCCATTTACTGAGAGGAGAAAACCCACTCAAAGTCAAAGTCAGTTTGGCCCCTAGAAGCTCGAAGAGGATTTCCTTGAAATCTACCCCCAAAACTTTCGCAAAAAGAGAATTCAGGCAACAGCAGCTACTGCAGGAACATACCCCAATGCCAGCAGCTAGTATTTAGAATAACTTCTGGGAGAGACAGAAGCAAAATGACAACGTCACACTACTAATCCAGAAACCCAAACTCCTGCTATAGCAGATTGAGACATTCAAATTCAAAATAAATCTGGAGTAAAATACTAAATGAAGACCACAAAAATCACAGCTGTGTCATTAGAACAAATTTGCATTTGGTTTAGTCGTATTTATGTAATGAAATCGGCCGTCTCTACTTGGTCCGGTCGACACAAGACTCCAGGAACATAGCAATGTGGTCAACTCTTGACTGGCCTCTGGATGATTACAGTCTTAAGGGGAATAGGGGTTATAGGGAAAAGGCAAGAGAATGGGGTTGATAAATCTATCAGCCATAATCAAATGGCTGAGCAGACTTAATGTGCTGAATGGATTAATACTGCTCCTATTCCTTATGGTCTTAAGGATGGGAAAACAATACTAGTCCAGTACCGTCCATATCCCATGAGTGAGGTGAAAGAGAAAAAAAGAATCAGCATCATTTGGGATAATCTATTTATTTTCATTATGTTAATTATTTTGGCCAAAATACTTTGAAGAAAGGTAGCACTTCAGTTTCTTCTTTAAAAAGAGTTTTCTTCCGTTGTATGCTTGAAAGAGAGACAGTGAGCGAGGGCGATTTTGTTTAAAAAAAGTGATAGACAAATTTGATAATGCAAATACCTATCAATGGTCTTTGTATCTTGATTTGCGCAAGCTTGTTTCTCGTACTAAATCAGTTATTTACTGTCACCTACAGAAACCTGGCTAGCTTGTTTATGTATAAACCTGACACATTCTGAAGATATATATAATTCGTCACCTCACCAACCTGGATTAAAATTTTAAAATTTGATGTGACTAGAAGTGAGGTGGAACTAGACTAAGAAACAGTGCGCCCTTCCAACCTCAGGTCTTAATTGTTAGAACTTTCTTAATGAAAGGGGATGGCCACAGGCAAAATAAAACCCCTTTTTAAAAGGCAAATTTCAAAAGATATTTCTTAAACGTGCCACATCCACCTCACATTAAAGGGTGCAAGAAAGTTTTGAGAAGATTTGTAGCTCACGTTGAGGTGTAAGAAAATGACAAGTGCCTTTCATGATTTCTACATATCTCAAAAGTTGTTCCTAATATTAAGTGCAGTCACATCATTGCAATTGTCGAAAATTTAAAATATATATCCCATCTCAATGGGGATAGCTCAATAATGCATAGAAAGGACAAAAAAAAAAGAGTCTTGTGTAAATTGAACAGAATAGCATTCAAGACGACAACTTGTCCCACATATAGGGCCATCCCTGTCATACAAGCACTCACTATATACCTCCTAATTCTATTAATACATGGAATAACATCACACGAGAGACTGCTGGATTCAGACCGAGGTTCCTAGTCAGTCAATAAAACAAACTTACAGTCAAGCACATGTAAAAGACTTCTTAACTCTTGCTGATAATTACCCCTCTTCATTTTTGGTGACTATGAGAAGAATTAGAACTTTGGATTTATCCAAAGCAGACAGGACACTTCAGTTTCAAGTCACAACTTCCATTACAGTAGCAGCAACTTACATTCATGGAGCATTCTTGCCTTATTATAATGGCTCATTCTTCATAGGAAGATGCGCAAACAAAATTTGACAAAGTTATAAAAGGTAATTCTAGGCATAAAGCTTAATTGAAGTGGCAGCCTTTAAGGAATGTCCTAAAAAGGGAGGAAAAAATAGATTAAGAGGTATTTTCGGAGGAAATCCAGAACTTGGTCTGAGGCAACTGAAGACAAATTGGAAGAATTGTGAACGTCAGGGTCATGCAGGAGGCTAAAATTGTACAAGTATAAAAACCGCAAATGGACCATTTGTTGGAGTCTGGGAGATGGCAAAGACTGCAACAAATACCCTACTCCAGAAAAAACACGGCTTTCCCAGTAGGCAAATTCACCTCTCAATAAAACCACAGCTAAGGACTATCTTCAAAATCTGAGATTGGGTTTTGAAAGACAGCAGCCTTTGTTTTGGAGAGATAATGGGAACTGCAGATGCTGGAGAATGCGAGATAACAACGTGTGGAGCTGGATGAAGACAGCAGGCCAAACAGCATCTTAGGAGCACAAAAGCTGACGTTTCGGGCCGAGAACCTTCTTCAGAAAATGGGGAGGGGGAGGGGGTGCGGGTTCTGAAATAAATAGGGAGAGAGGGGGAGGCGGATGGAAGATGAATGGAGGAGAAGATAGGTGGAGAGGAGAGTATGGGTACGGAGGCAGGGAGGGGATAGGTCAGTCTGGGGAGCGGGATGAGGGGAAATAGGGGTGCGGCATGAGGTGGGATGGGTGAGAGGAAGAATAGGTTAGGGAGGCGGGGATGAGCCGGGCTGGTTTCGGGATGCAGTGGCAGGACAGGAGATTTGGAGGCTTGTGAAATCCACATTGATACCATTGGGCTGCAGGGTTCCCAAGCAGAATATGAGTTGCTGTTCCTGCAACCTTTGGGTGGCGTCATTATGGCACTGCAGGAGGCCCAGGTCGGACATGTCCTCTCGGGAATGGAAGGGGGAGTTGAAATGGTTAGTGACTGGGAGGTGCAGTTGTTTCCTGCAAACTGAGCGTAGGTGTTCTGAAAAGCGGTCCCCAAGCCTCTGCATCGTTTTCCCAATGTAGAGGTAGCCACAACGGGGACAGCGGATGTTTTAGATATTTCTTAAGCATTGATTTTCATTCAGAGTTGGTTGGATTTTGCTGAAGCAATAGACATAACTCACTATGACATAGACAATGTCAGAGTTAATGTTTCGCGTCCTGTGACCCTTCCTCAGATCTCACTCTTCACTGATGCTGCCAGACCTGCTGAGCTTTTCCAGCAACTTCTGCTTTTGTTGCTGATTTACAGTGTCCACAGTTCTTTTGTTTTTTACGACACAGACAAAACTTGATCTCTGCAGGAAGCATGATGCTGCATTCTCCAACTGCCCTGCCTTTTTGTAATATAATATTGTCTTTTTAGGACAGAAGTGGCTTTTTTTTGTTTGTTTTAACTTCCGCACATACTTTCTATGCAGGTTAAAAGTCTACACCTTTTCAGTTCTCTGCTGCATAATGAAGACTTGGAACAATTTTTTTTTATAAAGTAGAAAATCAGTGTGGTTTGTTTTCCAAAATGTGATGTGTAAGTGCAACACTTAAATGTGTTCATCAAACTATTGTTTCCTTTGATCTTTGTGTTGCAGAAATTTCTAGAATCATTTCATATTTTTTTTTGATATATTTTAGCAGCTTTCCTGGAGCAAGTCTGTTTTCCTTCGGATGAGAAGACTTTCAGACATACTCCCTTTATTATGAGATTTAATTGCGGTAAAATGAGGAGGATTTTTATTCACTGAGACACACATGACTATATGCTAGAAATGGCTAGCACGAGGGGTCATAGTTTTAAGCTGGTTGGTGGAAAGTATAGAGGGGATGTCAGAGGCAGGTTCTTTACGCAGAGAGTTGTGGGAGCATGGAATGCGTTGCCAGCAGCAGTTGTGGAAGCAAGGTCACTGGGGTCATTTAAGAGACTGCTGGACATGTATATGGTCACAGAAATTTGAGGGTGCGTACATGAGGATCAATGGTCAGCACAACATTGTGGGCTGAAGGGCCTGTTCTGTGCTGTACTGTTCTATGTTCTATGTTAATAGCCTTCCCAGTACATATTATTCTGATCTAATATTCATGAGTTAAGACCCAAATCAAAACTCACTTCATGTTTACAGATTGAAAACCGCTAAGTCACTTTCTTAACAAGATAATCAAGCCCAGCAGTTACAATGGTTTAGTCTCCTTCACACAGTGACACACTCGGTTTCACTGGAGGCAAACAGCTAAGTCCCACTGATGCCCAGACACCAGCAGTGGCTTTTAGTTCTGGAAAGCTTGGAGAATTTCTTTTCGGCAACTTCACCCATTGAAAGTCTAATAGGCAAGCCAATTCTCAAGTTATACAAAATCAACATTGTGCATGGTTTGAGGTGGCACTGAAACCATACTTTCAACAATATTTAACAACTTTGGAGTATTATCTAACCAGGCCATTCCTGAAACAGCCATGATAAGCCTGAAGTTTGAGCCTCAGGCTATCACCTATGAAGGTGTACGTATTAAAATGCAAAACAGAAGCGCAACTGTATCCAAGTTAGCAACTGCAATATGTTCAGCAAGTATGCAGGAACTGTTTTCAGCCTTTGAGTACACAGTGTTCTCAGTGATATGAAAGTGAAGCAGAAGAAGCTACAAGAAGGGGAAAAAACAAAAGAGACAAATTTAAACCCAGTAATTTTACCATAATTAAAATGTCAAGGCTTCCATTTCCTGGTTAATTTACTTCCAGGAATTAAAAAAAATGCATTTCCCATTTTAGATGCTGGAAGAATTTGACTGTGCTTTTCTTTTTCAGTGCATTGTTCCCATCAGAGGAAAAAAAAAGTATGAAGTGGAATGATTAATTTTCAATCACGAGGAGCCATTTAATGCCACCACATCTCTCTGCAACTCATTAAAGTCCTTAATGGCCAAACAACCATAGCACACAGAGAAAGAAGAAACACAGTCTTGGTGAACACTACTCTGTGATTAGAGAGCTAAATTGTTGGAGAAATTCAGTGAGTCTGGCAGTATCTGTGGAGAGAATGAAGAATAAAATGTTGAATCCAGTGACCTTTCTTCAGACTCAATGTTAACTCTGCTTCTTCTCCACAGATAATGCCAGACCTCTTGAGCTTCTCCAGCAATTTCCAATTTTGTTTCAGATTTCCAGCATCCGCAATGCTTGGTTTTATCTTCCTATTCTGAGAGACTCTGTCATAGTGAATCTTGTTACTTTCCCCCCCCCAGTTCAGACATAGACAAGCTTACAATAAAAATTGCTTTGACAAAACAGAAAAGTCACAATTTCTGCAAAAACTAGTCAGAAACTACTTGTGGTAAACTAAGAAAATCAACGTTACAGAGATTAGGAGCACGAGGAGCTCTAACAGTTCATCCACTTCACCTTCCATCCCAACCTTAAATTCACCTGGACCATTTCGGATACCTCTTTCATGTCTGGCATCTACCTGGAAACCGATATCCATTTCAAGCCTGCCGATTTCCACAGCTCCCTAGAATACACCTACCTTCTTCCATCCACCTTCCTGCAAAAAGGCTGTCCCCTGTTCCCAATTCCTTCGCCTCGACCACATCTGTTCCTGAGACGACGCATTCCACTCCTGGACATCCCAGACGTCCTCATTTTTTCAAGGACCGCAACTTCCCCTCCAGTGGTCAAAAAAACACTCGACCGGGTCTCTCGCATTTCCCGCAACTCACTCACATCCCCTACCCGCAATAACAACCAAAACAGAATCTCCCTCTTCCTCACATACCACCCCACCAACCTCCGGATCCAACACATCATCCTCCAACACTTCCATCATCTGCAATCTGACTCCACTACCAAAGACAGCGGAGCTGTGGGAGTCCAGCCCCACTATCCCCTGCACTTTTCCTTGCAACCGCAGCAAGTGCTACACCTCCCCCTACAGCTCCTCCCTAACCCCCATCCCAGGCCCAAAGATGACCTTCCTCAAACAGATGTTCACCTGCATATCTGCTAATGTAGTATACTGTATCAACTGTTCCTGTTGTGGCCTCCTCTACATTGGGGAAACCAAGCAGAGGCTTGGGGGCCACTTTGTGGAACACATACGCTCAGTTCACAACAAACAACTACTCCTTCCAGTCGTGAACCATTTCAACTCCCCTCCCACTCACTCATCGGACGACATGCCCATCCTGGGCCTTCTGTATTGCAACAATGATGCCACCTGAAGGCTGCAGGAACAGCATCTCATATTTCGTGTGGGAACCCTGAAGCCCAACGTGGACTTTACAAGCTTCAAAATCTCCCCTCCCTCGACCCCATCCCAAAACCAGCCCAGCTTGTCCCTGCCTCCCTAACCATTCCTCCCACCTCGAGCTCACTAACCTCATCCTACTTCCTTGACCGGTCAGTCCTCCCTGGACCGACCTATGCCCTCCCTAACTCACCACCTACACTCACCTTTACTGGCTCCATTCCCACCTCTTCGGCCTGTCTGTCTCCTCTCCATCTATCTTCTCCTCTATCCACCTTCCATCCGCCTCTCTCTCTCTCTCCCTATTTCAGAATCCCCATCAGCCTCTCCCATTTCTGAAGAAGGGTCTTGACACGAAATGTCAGCTTTCCTGTTCCTCTGATGCTACTTGGCCTGCTGTGGTCATCCATCTCCATACCTTGTTATTTAAGAAAATCAATAATTGTGATTAAGATGCATCAAATAATTTCATCATTTCAATAAATTTGGGTTTTCAAAGTAAAGCAGTTGATTTTGAGAAAAAAAAAAGGCCAAAAAATTATTTGGAACAGTAACCTACTTGGATCAGTTTCAAGAAAGCATCAATTATATCAAGTACTGAGCAGAATACCTGTGAAATTAAATTTTTGATGTATTTATACTGAATCTACAACACAGACCAGGGCTACCAGTTTAGTTTTAAGTTCAGTTCAGGAGGAGACACATTCTAACAGATGGGCTTCAGTCTGTGAAGTCTTCTGGCCAAGAAGGTTTGCACAGAAGATTTTCATAGCGTCATAACACAGGTTCAGGCAAACAGAACTGAAAAGTAGTCCTAAAACTCTCTTAACAGGCCAAGAGCAAGAACTTAAAAGATGATGACAGGGGAGATTTAGATGGGACTTCCCCAGTAATCACCATTAATACACTCTCATTCTACATAGCTATGGAGAAGGAGAGGATTAGGCAGAATGGGAGGATATTTAATTGGGGAAGAGGAAACTATGATGCGATTAGACACGAGTTAGGAAGCATGGACTGGGAGCAGTTGTTCCATGGTAAGGGAACTATAGACATGTGGAGATGGTTTAAGGAACAGTTGTTGGGAGTGATGAGTAAATATGTCCCTCTGAGACAGGCAAGAAGGGGTAAGATAAAGGAACCTTGGATGACGAGAGCGGTGGAGCTTCTAGTGAAAAGGAAGAAGGTAGCTTACATAAGGTGGAGGAAGCTAGGGTCAAGTTCAGCTAGAGAGGATTACATGCAGGCAAGGAAGGAGCTCAAAAATGGTCTGAGGAGAGCCAGGAGGGGGCACGAGAAAGGCTTGGCAGAAGGAATCCGGGAAAACACAAAGGCATTTTACACTTACGTGAGGAATAAGAGAATGGTCAAAGAAAGAGTAGGGCCGATCAGGGATAGCATAGGGAACTTGTGTGTGGAGCCTGAGGAGGTAGGGGAAGCCCTAAATGAGTTTTTTGCTTCTGTCTTTACGAAAGAAACGACCTGTGTAGTGAATGAAACCTTTGAAGAGCAGGTGTGCATGCTGGAATGGATAGAGATAGAGGAAGCTGATGTACTGAAAATTTTGTCAAACATTAAGATTGACAAGTCGCCAGGCCCGGATCAGATTTGTCCTCGGCTGCTTTGGGAAGCGAGAAATGCAATTGCTTCGCCACTTGCGAAGATCTTTGCATCCTCGCTCTCCACTGGAGTCGTACCTGAGGACTGGAGAGAGGCAAATGTAATTCCTCTCTTCAAGAAAGGAAATAGGGAAATCCCCGGCAATTATAGACCGGTAAGTCTCACGTCTGTCGTCTGCAAGGTGTTAGAAAGGATTCTGAGGGATAAGATTTATGACCATCTGGAAGAGCATGGCTTGATCAAATACAGTCAACACGGCTTTGTGAGGGGTAGGTCATGCCTTACAAACCTTATCGAGTTTTTTGAGGATGTGACTAGTAAGGTTGATGAGGGTCAAGCTGTGGATGTGGTGTATATGGACTTCAGTAAGGCATTTGATAAGGTTCCCCATGGAAGGCTCATTCAGAAGGTCAGGAGGAATGGGATACAGGGGAACTTAGCTGCTTGGATACAGAATTGGCTGGCCAACAGAAGACAGCGAGTGGTAGTAGAAGGAAAATATTCTGCCTGGAAGTCAGTGGTGAGTGGGGTTCCACAGGGCTCTGTCCTTGGGCCTCTACTGTTTGTAATTTTTATTAATGACTTGGACGAGGGAATTGAAGGATGGGTCAGCAAGTTTGCAGACGACACAAAGGTCGGAGGTGTCGTTGACAGTGTAGAGGGCTGTTGTAGGCTGCAGCGGGACATTGACAGGATGCAGAGATGGGCTGAGAGGTGGCAGATGGAGTTCAACCTGGATAAATGCGAGGTGATGCATTTTGGAAGGTCGAATTTGAAAGCTGAGTACAGGATTAAGGATAGGATTCTTGGCAGCGTGGAGGAACAGAGGGATCTTGGTGTGCAGATACATAGATCCCTTAAAATGGCCACCCAAGTGGACAGGGTTGTTAAGAAAGCATATGGTGTTTTGGCTTTCATTAACAGGGGGATTGAGTTTAAGAGTCGTGAGATCTTGTTGCAGCTCTATAAAACTTTGGTTAGACCGCACTTGGAATACTGCGTCCAGTTCTGGGCGCCCTATTATAGGAAAGATGTGGATGCTTTGGAGAGGGTTCAGAGGAGGTTTACCAGGATGCTGCCTGGACTGGAGGGCTTATCTTATGAAGAGAGGTTGACTGAGCTCGGTCTCTTTTCATTGGAGAAAAGGAGGAGGAGAGGGGACCTAATTGAGGTATACAAGATAATGAGAGGCATAGATAGAGTCGATAGCCAGAGACTATTTCCCAGGGCAGAAATGGCTAGCACGAGGGGTCATAGTTTTAAGCTGGTTGGTGGAAAGTATAGAGGGGATGTCAGAGGCAGGTTCTTTACGCAGAGAGTTGTGAGAGCATGGAATGCGTTGCCAGCAGCAGTCGTGGAAGCAAGGTCATTGGGGTCATTTAAGAGACTGCTGGACATGCATATGGTCACAGAAATTTGAGGGTGCATCCATGAGGATCAATGGTCGGCACAACATTGTGGGCTGAAGGGCCTGTTCTGTGCTGTACTGTTCTATGTTCTATGTTCTAACTGAGATAATAATACACCAAGGCACTAACACTACTGTTGCCATCATGATCAAAATTGAAGGCATTAAAAAGCACATTGGGTTTGCATAATGAAAAGCATTTGGGCACATCAGCAACTTGACTGACAGACACAGACGTTAGAACCAGCCATAAAAAAACATTTCTTTGCAGTTGGCAGCTTACTAAATAATCTTTTAATAACGTTCATAACATACTTATTATTCAGCATGCAACACAATATTTATTACCTGCACTTTACAAGTATATTTTGTAACAAAAATAAAAGCAATTCAACTACATCAGCTAATTTGAAGAGAGAATATCTCAAACGTTTAAGTCAACATTGAAACCTTTTGTCCACCTGGAATATAGATCCTGGTTCCAATGATAAATCCAAAACTTATTGATAAATGGTCACACTTCCACAGCTGGTTTGAGACTGGATCTAAGTTCTGCCTATCCAGGTCACCTGACCAGCTGTCAAAGGGGCAGCATCCCCAAACAAATACACAACACGAAAAGCTCTCAGTTTGGCAAATGCATCATCCTAATAGACTCAGTCATAAAGTTTATCCATGGTTTGAGAAAAGACTGGTAGCAGAAACTTGGATTATGATTTATTGTAATCACATGCACCCAAGTACAGTGAAAAGCTTTGATTTGTGAACAGCACAGGTGGATCATTGCAACAAGGACATACAGATTAGAGGGTGCTCAGACAGAACAAGGCATATAAAGATTATGGCTACACAGGAGGTACACAAAGCAAGATCAACATTATTTGAAATTAGAGAGGTCCATTCAGCAATCTAACAACAGCAGGGAAGGAGCTGTTCTGTAACCCGCTCATGTATGCATCCAAGATTCTGTATCTTCTGCCAAACAGAAGAGGTTGGAAGAGAGCATTACTGGGGCGGAAAGGGTCTTGGATGACTGGAGGTCAAAACTAGAACTTAAGGTTTTAAAATTTTTCACAAGATGAGCATCATGGGCAAGATCAGCATTTAATTGCTCATCTCCAATTATTTTGGGAAGGTGGTGGTGAGCTACATTGACAATTCAAACCTATCACTGCTTTTAGCATTAGGACATGAAAGCAAGGAAAAAGGCTAGAGTGGAAGGGAGAAGGGGGTGAATGAAACTGTTTTTGTGTACCTGATTTAAAATAAACACAACTTTTACATCTTCGATCAGAAGCCCATATGTTCAGTCTCAAACATTACGTCAAATGAAGGAGGCAACCACAGAGGGCAATCTCTATCCCTTTGAAAGCACAGGTGGGTTAGAAGTCAGAAAGCCAAATTACTGGATTGTTGTGCATAAAATATTCTCTTCAAACACAATTTTGAAAAAGAAAAGGACTGGCAGAGATACAAGCAAATAACAATAAGACATGTTCCAGTCCACCTTTATTGGGCACATCTTCATGCTGCAATTTGTGATCTAAAAGATTCATGACACATGAAAGGGCAATTATTTAAAAAAACCATGTCATATTGGCTGCCAGTACCATGTTAGTCCTGTATAGTTCACACTGCTGTTTACGAATATTCTCTTTATCCCTACCCACATCAATTTCCAGAGCCAGAGCCATTCTGTAGCAGCCAAATGTTGGGACAAAACTAAAATATACAACTTTAAAATGTCAAAACACATGAAGGCCCACAGGCTGCATGAGGCAAAATCTTTACAATAGTATTAAGTAAGAAAATTATGCAACTGGAAGCTTACTATGTTACAAGGCATTCATGTGAAAACATGTGGGAATAAATTTTATACAATGCTCCCTGAATAATTAACACGTTGTGATTTTAATCTTGAAGACCAAGTCCACGCTGGTATTAACTACCGAGGAAAGAACACAGCATGAGGGTTATAACAGCAGCTGTTATGACACATTAAAACAGTTCATACACATGTTCTGTTACACTTCCTATTTAATTGATTCATTCACATGGGCTATATTTGAACACTGGAGGACCTTTTGGTAGAAAGGTAATGTCCTTACGTTTGGGACAAGTTGTCTGGGCTCAGGTTGCACTTTGTGTCATAATGCGTCTGAACAGGTTGATTAACAATATCTATATCTGAATACTTGGCACATCTACTTCAACTTGGGAGTTACTTCAAGATGATGTTTTGTAAATTTGCAAATGATGCATGATAACATTGCAGATTATAAAAACTTCTTCACTTTAAACAAATGAAGGAATAGATATTAATTTGGACAATTCTTCATTTTGAAATTAAATTCCAAGATGGCCAGTTATTCACTGATCTCCAACCAGTCCAATCACAGTCTGTGCTATTACTTGCACTTATCAGCATCTTACTTGCACATTTTGCATCTTTTGGAAACATGAGACAGCCTGCAGTAGACCCATCATGCTATAAAAGCAATAGGCCACATAACTAATTATTGAATTGCAGGATGAGCATTTTTTCAAACCCAAGGATTCTAACCAGATCATTCAGTAGAGTGAAAGACCCTCAGTCACCTTGTCCAAAATATGCCTGGTGTGACACTGGGTGGTTGGGGGGGGATATGGAGAAGGGCTACAGTTGAACACAATCAGCATTTGAAAAAAAAGTTTTAAAGAAAGTTAGGTGGAGATGGCTCAATAATTGGGATTGCCATTCCTCTCAGACAGAAGCAATTAAAGTTATGTAATAATGACAATGGCAAATAAAAAGTACTAAATCACTTGCTCTGACAATTATATTGGAATACAATGTGCTCAGAGTACTGTATATTACAGCCACATCAACATTTTCCAGTTGGTGGACATTAACTTTAAATTAAATCACTTCAGTGGCTTTGAATATGGCAAATCTCAGAATACCTTAACCAGTTAAAAACAAGCTATTCATATTGCATAACGTACACTCTATGCATGTCACGAATTACTGCTGAAATAACTTGCGAAAAATAAGGACCATTATTACGAAATCCAAGAGTAAAGCCGGGGGGGGGGGGGGGGGGGGGGGGGGGGGGGGGGGGGGGAGAGAGAGGAGGAGGAGGAGGAGGAGGAGGAGGAGGAGGAGGAGGAGGAGGAGGAGGAGGAGGAGGAGGAGGAGGAGGACGGACAAACAATATTACAGGCATGCATGAGAATCTGAGGTAAGCCGTCCAGGTGACATATCTGAAGCATACTCTAGTTGCTATGGCTTACCCATAAAAACGAAACAAACTTGCCTGCTTTCAGAAAACACCTGCCCGCTCTTCTGTTGTCAGTCCTCCATTTCATTGCATACATACATCATGGGTAATAAACACAGTCTTATGATAATGTTTCAATTAATTCTCACCCACTATAAATATTTGTACTTTAATACATGCATCAATGCCACATTGCGCAGGTACTATAGCTTTTCCCATACCAGCCACATTTCTCCACGGAACCACTTCAAAAAGAGTTCAGCACGTGTTTGGAGAACTCATTTCCCTAGTTCCATACTATAGACTCCAGACTATGTTTCAGAGATAGTAGGAACTACTGATGGTGGAGAATCTGAGGGAGCAAGTTGTACAGCTGGATGAACACAGCAGGCCAAGCAGAGGAACAAGAAAGTTGACATTTCAGGCCTTTCTGAAGGATCTAGGCCTGAAACGTCCGCTTTCCTGCTCCTCTGATGCTGCTTGGCCTGCTGTGTTCATCCAGCTCTACACCTGGTTATCTCAGACTAGTTTCAAACAGGGTTTTATACTTGCCAAGTGTAGTCATTGTCAGCATGCAAGACATGCAGCAGCCAATTTGTGCACAGTATATTCCTATCAACAGCAAATGGGGATAATGTCTTAATAATCTGCTTCTGTGATGTTGACTGAGGGGATAAACAGTGGATAGGACACCAAGGATAAATCCCCTGCATTTGGTTACAAAAAATCCTATTGGACCGTCTCATTCAGGCGAGGCCTTGGCTTAGTGATGCATCTGAAAGACAGCACCTTCAAAAACACACAGCACTCCCTCAGTTCAAGCTCTGGAGAGAATCTGCAAGATCCTGACAAAACAGCGTTACCAACTAAACCACACCTGACAAATCTCAAGGTCAAACAAAACAAAGACTAATCTGCTGCACATCAGCAAAAAAATCTAGCATTCATTCTAGGTTCACGTGCACAACATCCAGAATCGAAATTCACTCCACCACAGATGACCACCACCATCCCACTCTTCCTATAGCACAAAATGTTAGTACAGGAAAGTCAACTCCAAGAGGAACCACAAAACCAAAAGATGTGCAACTTCACCTTTAAATCACTAGGGAACTTCAAGAACCACTGTCATTCTGGTCAGCACCCATAACTGAATGGCTATTTTGCCTTGTTTTGGAATGTTTGATTTGCTCAACTTTAACCCACAATCACCCATCCACATCATTCATTTCCTTTAGCCAAGTGATACCAAGTATGAATCCTTCCAACTGAACATTCAAATGAACAAAGGCTATACTACTGAGAGATTTTTATGCTTTTCTCGCTCTGGTTGACAACTGACTGTCAATTAAAGAATTAAAGATTGTTGTCACATACTTGCTATTTAAATTTACACTTCAATGACTATGCAAGTAGGACAAGTTTGAATGCTAACTGAAGCAGCCAGCCTACATTCAATAAGGAGAACATGACTTATTGGTAGAAATCATGAAACAAAGTTACTTTAGGCTCCAGATTCTCATCACCCAATTGTACCTACTTGTGGAAGAGAAACCACAAATTACTGTTGCCTTGTTCAATACTTGTAGGTGAGTATTAAAAAGGAGCATACAATCATGAAAAAAAGGAAAAGGAAGAGGAAAAAAAAAGGAGATGGTGAAAAGCACAAAACTTGCATTAAAAAATTACTGGGTGACAGACCATACAAATTAAGCCACAGCTTCAGACCAACTCTGTCCTCCAGGCCATCTGGTTGAGCTATAATTTCTGCTGCATGTAATTAAACACAACATTCAAGTAATTATTGAGAGGTACAATTTAATGGAGATCAGATGACAAACTATTGCATTACATTTGACATGATTTTTGAATTGATTTTACTAAGTAAAAAGAATATAACTGCTTAGTCAGGTCTCATAGATGTATAATTTGTACTGGTAACTACAAAATCACCATTCAAGTACAAATGCCCATCTCAAATGGTTCCAAATGGCAGTCAAGAGTCAACCACATTGTGGGTCCAGAATCACATGTAGACCAGGCCACTCAAGGACAGCGGTTTTCTTCCTTAAAAGGACATTAGTGAACCAGTTCCATCAAACTGAGTGAATTCACTAACAAATCTGACTACCAAATTCTATCATCTTCTATTTAAGGATTCAAACCTGGGTCCCCGGAACTTCACCTGGATTAGCAGTCCAGCCATAATACCACTAGGCCATTACTTCCCTGAATATTAAATGAACGGTAGAATGGAATAGATCCAGACATCAGTGACAATTTCTGCTGCAAACTTAAAAATAGAAGATTTGCATTTATGCAGTGCATTACATGATCACAGGGTTCAAAGAACTTTTTCATTCAGTATTGCAATGCAGCAAAGATGAAGGCAGCTAGCTTGAAGACAGCAAAATTTCCAAGAACATTAATGTGATAAGTGACCAATTATTCGTTTACAGAGACACTGATTGTGTTAAGACTCTAGCTGATGTCGATGCTTGACAAGTCAGGACCAAGAGTGAAACTGATTGAAATGAAATGAAGTTACATTTTAACAAACTATGGGAGGTCAGAACAAATTAAGAGTGTCCACATATACACCTATTTAAAACTAAAAAACAATTCTTGAACAAGAGAAATGAATTGTGTTAAACAAGATTAAAATAAAGCTTGAAAGTTATTAAACATCTGAATGGAATTCAAACTATTTCTTTTACCCCAGCAAGGTCCATACAAACTACCAACATAAGCAAAGACCACCATGTCCACACCAAGACTTCTTACTCAGTCTGACAGAGGTGCGACTGGTTTCCTTCAGGGAATTACTGCACATTCACTGGATGCTTTTGCTTCAGCTGATACTCTTATTGAGACATCTAAAACAAACCATCAACTAAACTCAAAAACTTCATAGTGATTACATGAAATTAAACAACAAACTGCGGATTCTGGCAATTGGAAACAGAAATTGCTGATGCAACTCAGTTAGGTCTGGCAGCTTCTGTGGGGAGAAAGCAGAGTTAATGTTGAGTCCCCTGAACTCAGTTTCTAGCAGTCTTGTAAGATTCTTGGTACAGAGCATTTCTGCATCCACTATGGCACAGATATTCACGTGAGTGACTGACTCCCTTCTGGATTTCTTTGGCTCAGTTGGTCCATGGGGTCGTGTCATATCACAACAGCAGAATAATTCTGGTCGTCTCCAAAGTGCTTTTGTTTTATCTCTCGTGTCTCCGAGATGGAAAATGAGACCCAATTTTCTGTTGCTTTCAAGAACAAACGGCATCAGGCAGTGCAACATGTTCTGTAATAGGCAGGAGAGTCAGCCCACAACTTTTGCAATCAAATCCTAGATTGGGACTTCCACACAATCTTCTGATTCCAAGGCTAGAAAGCTGTGCTCTACCTGCATACACTGCCATAACCCTCAAGGGTTAAGTCCAGAAAGCCTGCATTGGGCTACAAAACAGTGGAATTCGCCTTTGCTGTTTTCCTCCACTAACAGACGATGAAACACACAAGCACAACAAAAAAATTCAGCGAAACTGTAGTATGGTCATTTCACAAGCCTGCTCCTTAGCACAATCTGATTTGACTTCCAATGCACAACAATTGCCTCAGATGCCCCAACAATGCTTTAGCAGTTCCATTCCATGGAAGTAAGGCTCCCTGCTCTTCCCCAGCAGCACCGAGTACTTACTACCACCTGTTCCCACCATTATTCCAACCCTGCAGGCAACACACAATAAGTAGCCTGAAAAAAATAGCAATTATGTTCCATTACGATGCTCGAGAAATCGCTGTTTTGGCCACAGCTGCCATTTGTCAAACAAAAAAATGTAGAAACAAGCAAAGTGATAAGAAGAATACTTACTTGTTAATAAAAGGTTCAACCAGTTTAGATTTGGCAGGAACAAAAACTTCTGGAGGGCTAAGGAATGAGCCTAATTGAAGAAAAAAGGAAAAAAGAAAATCTCATTTAAAACACAACCACTAAAATTGAAATTACATTATTCCGCTTTAAAACATCTTAGAAGTACAGTTACTAGGACAAGAACTGCCAAAGAAAATAAATGGGCTGCATTGACTCAGAGGTAGTTTTCATGACTAATAAACAAACATTCATTTCCTCCATGTAACAACTGCTCCAGTGAAAGCATTCAAAATAAAAACTTGACAATAACAAACCTCTAAAATGAGAGAATACTTGTAAAATTGAACATCTAAGTTTTGAGGTAGAAAATTAACAACTAATCAATTTTAAAGTATTATAATACACTCCTGCATTTAAATCCTTGGGCTTAGGTTATGGATATCCCTCCTGCCTCTCACCACAACCTCTCTTTCACACAGCACTAAATGTGCTATATCAAAGCTTTACATGACTTCAGAACCACATTTATAAATGCATTTTGACTAAAACTAAATGAAACAATAGTATTTCAAAGGGAATGTATTATAATTATTAGTCAAACAGCTTTGTTACTGCACTGTGTAAAACTATTTCAGATTATTCAAATTGGTCAATAGCTGGATAATCCAGATTGCAGGCAAAAGGAATCATCTAAAATTTTAACACTTAAACAAGCAGGCTTCACACCATGATCTGTAAGTGGAGAACTTTCCACATCTAATCAATCAATGTGAGACATTTCAATTAAATACTTCACTGAGCAGTTCAAAATATGACTGCGGGCATATACATGATTACATATGATGGCATACCATGGTAGCCAACCTCCTTGAGTGAATTGCAAATCAGCTAATCCTTACAAATACTAGCAAGTCACAGGACAATAATCTAGGAAACTATCTGCCTCAGCCTAGATTTACATAATTATAAGTGCAATTTCTTTGTTCTTTTCCTGCCCCTTGAACTGCAGGAGCAATTTTACATTTCTTTCAAACTTCCTCACTCAATTAGGTATCACATTAGACAAATTCTAGGATCCAGATTTCAGCAATTTTGGATCTCAAACCTGTAATCATTTTGATATTTAATAACAAGTTTTAATTTGCCCAAAACAGAATCTCTTCCAACATCCGTACCTAGATGATTTGCCATTGAGATGAAACACAAGCCGGTTATATATGCATCGTAACCTGCTTCATGTAATTGTTCCGAGGCAGTGTTATAGCTCGGAAAACCCTCCGCACTTTCTGCAAAAGACAAGTAAAACTTCAGATCCCAATGTGTCTTTTTTAAAAAGCAGTTATGAAACAAAACACACATTCTTAAAACAAAGATTTTGTAAATGAAGTATAAAAAAACTTCTCATCTTTCATGCAGAGTGAGGAATATTTATTTTGAAGTTTTTTTAAACTGTGCAGTGACAGTCAACTAAAACTCATGTGGACATGGGCAGTTTTGTAACAAAATTTATGGCAAACATCAAAAATCTGTTCAATTTTCAAGACAAACTACACTTCATATTATGACACTGAAAGTTAATAAACCTAATATACACTGTTCTGATATTAAACATTAACAGCTTGGGCAAGCCAATGTTTGAACACTGAAGATAAACATTTATAATAGATCATGACAACACTGCAAGTCAGTATAGGTTAGGATGTTGAAATTGTTAATGATGAAATTCTCAATTACAACAGAAGACCCACAGCAATCAAAAAGAGACCTCATATAGCTGGTATGCTGAAAAAGATTTGAACTTCATCATACACAGGAACAGAAACAGAAGTTGCTGGAAAAGCTCAGCAGGTCTGGTAGCATCTGAGAAAAAAAAAATCAGACTTAATGTTTCAGGTCTGTTGATCCTTAACTCCAATATTTTCTTCACAGTTACTGTCATACCTGCTGAACTTTTCCAGCAACTTCTGTTTCTGTTCCCGATTTACAGCATCTACAGTCCTTTCGATTTTTATTTTGAACTTAGTCATACATGGCCAAACATAACTATTCAATTGATACCTAAACAGCAACACAAACCAATGATGGTGGGATGTTTACACAAGAGAAGGGAGCAAGACGACTCTAAAATGATGCAAGCCAACATGTAGTAAATGGGTCATAATGACTCATGACATCATCCTGCATTCAGTTCATCCTCCAGTACTTGATTCACAAACCTTAGTCCAAAAATAGATACTTGCATTTTATTTTATTTTGGTCCATCGAAGGATAATCTATTGTCACATGTCAGTTAGTGGAATTTACAGGGAGTTGCTTTCACTTGTCTCCAAAACCCCGTGTCCATTGTTTTGTCCTGTTGTTTGGGGTTGAAATTAGACCCAAGGCTACATAGTTCCAACTGCTACTCGATCGAGGAATTTGCAATTTCTTGAATTAATGGTTTAAAATTTTAGCTTAGAGGCTAACAACCCAAAATATTGTAACATTTCAAATATGTTTTACAGCTCATGTGCCTGATGCACAAGTTACTTGAAACAAGGATGCAGCACATTTTTCTCAAATACTTCCCCTTTGCATATACATTACATAAACCAGCTGTTCCACAAGAAGTGCAAACCTCAAAATTTGACAGTAAACTTAAGTAACTTAAATAACAAAGAAATGAATCAAAGGTTTGCATTTCCTACTAATTGGAGATGAATATTTTGCTCCATGAAGTTTCAGATTTCAGAAAACTAGTTTCTTTTTTAAAGGCATAACAGAAGGGCCCTACCAGCATTAATTTCTTTTTCAGACTCTACCCACAGGCAAGTTGATAAATCAAAAACAAAAACAGAGAAGCTCAGTAGGTTTGGCAGCATCTGTGGAGACAAAGGGTTAATGTTTTTGGTCCAGTGACCATGCCTCAGAACTCCAAGCACTACAAGTCGCTCAACTTCCACTTGAGAAAACAAAACGACAAATTTCAATCCATTAAGATTCAGTGTGCAAAAGCACACTCGTGGTGATCAATGAAGAAACAAGCAACTTTATGAAGATTACACACCAGGTATTCCCCTTACCAACTTTGGGAGCTCTGAAAGGTGCATCTTTTAATCGTTTTTCCAGCTCTGCAAGAGGTGTGTTCATTATCAGTTCCTATAAGAAAAACAGGAATCTCAAAATCTGAGTGAAACAACCACATGCTTTCACCCTTAACAATTAGAACTAGTGCTTCAGTATTATGGAGCCCTTTTGCTTGTATTGTATATTTCGTAACATCGTTAGTTCCCAAGTTCCAGGAGGAAATTCCCTACAAGGAAGGGAAAGATAGGGAATTTGCAAGACTAGGATCAGTCCATACTGTTTACATACCACTTAGTGGTCAACTCTATCAAGAATAAAATCGGACTAAAAGAAGCAAAAATCATCAGTGCCAATCTTATCGGGGAAAGATGCTGAGATCCCTAAAATGCAGGATGCAGATGATTTCCCACGAAGAAAACAGAAGCAATGCATTTATTGAAATAGGGCTGAGGCCAGTCTAGTTAGCAGAATAAATCTAAATGGAGTAAAGACTGATCTCCTTCATCAAATGGCTGTTATAAGTTAACACCCACCTCTTAAAACTATGTGGAAATGACATTCCAAAGTAACCACAAGTCTAATCACATACTGCTGGACTTCAAAGTTTTTGACAAATGTTTTGGGCAAAATGTTGCTATTTAAAGCAACTTTTAAAAAAATGTGAAAGCATCCTGTGGATGAACAAATTCCTCCTAATGAAGGCAACTCCTTTAATCAACATGCTATAGGTAGAATGATCTGTGGATCAGTATTGAAACCTCAAATCTTCCTATTTGCATCAACAGAATTGTATTCAAAACACCGAATGTTGCCACTGGTGCTGTCATTAAAGATGGTGGCACACTTGAAGAACCTCAACTTAGGTTATCCTTCTGATGCACCAGTATCAAATAACTGCTGGTATCAATGGGCACATACACAGGTGACATCATTACATGAATACATTCAAAACTTCAATGAGATCTGATGAGTTCTCCAATTATTCCAAACTGACCCTCCACTAGCTGTACAGTTAGCTAATTTCAGTCCATCTCCTGCACCAAACCTCTGTAGAAACACATTCATCACCCAACAAGATGAGAAGAAATCAGAGATATGGTCATTTTTCCTGATGACAACACTCCACCTAGTGACTAAACTGAGAAACCAAGTAAAAAAGAATGCTTACTGTTAAGTACTCAGAACATCACGTGAGCATTAAGTATCGTTATTTTCAGAAAGAAATTCTCCTAGTAAAATTGTGCAATGTTCAACATAACACAATTGTTTTTAATCTAAAATTGTTGGCAATGAAACAATCCATACAACTTCATTTGATTTCATAAACTAGACTCATTTCAAAAGATCAAAACAAGATTTTTAAAAAAAAAATCAATACATAGCTGCTTTTATTGTTTGATATATTCTTATTGTTGTCTAACTATACAGTACAATTTTCTGAATAACTCAATTTAGATCATCTCTGCTGATGCAGTCACAACTAGAGAAATTAGGTCGAGCAAAATGTGGTGATGGGTTTTTCAGGATTTGACACTCTGGTCTAAAGTTTCTTTTACATTATCCTGGAAATATGGTCTAACAGCGTGTCTGAGTTGGCAAATTTCCAAGTTGGTACAGGCGCAAGAATAACGTAATCACAAACCACGTGGATTTACGTTCGTTCTAGGATGACTAATGCCAGCAAATATGGTCTCAGCAGGATAGTACCTTCACAGTTTAAAGAATGGGAACTATGTTCAATAAAACACAACCAGTTTACCTTAAAAGGATGTGTGCTTGCCATGAGTTTTGTATCTAGAAGCCTTAGTACAAAAAGAAAAGGCATATAATTACTTTAGAATGCGAGGAATCAAGGTAGAAATCTCCATACACAGTTTGAGATTAATTGGTAGTTCAGAGAATAAAATAATCAAATTTTCCAAATTTGGTCATTCTCTCTCTCCCCTATGCATTACCTATAACATTTAAAATTTGGGGACAACACAAGCGCCAAATTAAACTTACCTAGTAAAAACACTTGTTGTAACTTCTTTAAATTCATTTAACTCCTATTTTGAAAAGAAGGGATAGTTGAACAGATAATTCAAGGAAATAAAACAAAACGCAGACAACCCAGTCCCTTAAGTTTTATTCAGACCAGGCTACCAGAAGATTTTAAGCTGTTTTAAAATTTTGCAATCACACCTGTAAGCTAATTTTGTTGGACATTTGTCCACACTGCTAAGCTTTTTCTGCTTGCTCCTTCACCATGAATAGTTGCTCCAGTGCCTTCTAGATTGTAGCACAAGGATTGAGAAATTGGGACAAGCGTTCACTACCACTAAACTCTCAGGTGACACTCAGCCTACCCACCCCCCACTCCCACCACTAGCACTAGCAAGCAGTGACACTCAGCTTCCACCCCGTGCCCCCCACCCCCACCACTAGCAAGCTCAAGCAAAATTGATGATCATCCTGAAAGTACTAGCTGCCTGCTCCCTGACACCCAAAGAAAATAGATTAGTGAACACAGGAAATAAGTACAGGACGAGGCCATTATTTATCTTTACTAAGTAGAAATGTATTGATTTATCCTAAACATACACTATGCCTGAGGTTCCACGGTTCTCGGGAGGCCAGAATTCCAAAGGCTCATCATCCTGAGGATGAACAAATTCCTCCTAATGAAGGAATGGCAAACCTCTTATTCGTAGGCTCTACCCCATAGTTCTAAACCCAATTAGCCAAAGGACCACATCTTACCTACAGTTATCCTGTTCAGCCCAAGAATTTTGCATGCTGCAAATAAAATCATCTTTCATTCTCCTAAACTCTTAGAGAATACAGGCCTCGTCTCCTCAAATCTCTCCTTATTGCCACAATCCCAGGTATCAATCTAGGCATTTGTTTGATGTACTCTTCATTGGGAAGTATAGCTCTCTGGAGGCAAGACTGAACTGCACACAAAATCCAGGTGCAGTCTTACTTAAGCTCTATACAGCTGTAGCAAATCTTCATTACTCCTGGACACAAACATACCAAACCTCATGCCATTTGCTCCTTGAATTCATGATTTATTATTTCTTTCTCTGTTCTCTATTTCCCAAAAAATAATTCTTAGCAAAACATGTCAGAACTTTTCTTACAGATATCAGCCTTCAGGAATAGTATTCAAGGTTTGCATGCACTCATAACCAAGCTCTAACCTGAGCCATACTAAAATCAAGCACAATTTAAGATGTTAAATACTTGCATTGGGTAATGGACAGAAAAACTGATGAATTGTATGCATGACATCAAGTAGCATGTTATGTCCAACAACCAGTTTACCCTAGAAGAAAAAAAGTTACTTCTTTCAGAAAAGGACCAGTTAGGACCTGCATTATACATAAATTACATTGTTCACAATAATAGTCCATTCAATAAAAAACTTCTCTTCCAGGATTCCCCATAGAGTGCCAAAATTCGTCTGGAGGAGGTGAAGTAAACTACCTCGACATTTCTAAAGTTCTTGTTACCATGTAGTTTCAAAAGGGCAGCTTAGGCAAAACGCACTTAAAAGTGCTTTGCACTTAACACCTCATGCTTCAACATTTGCCACACAAATTCTGATACCAAATGCAGTGTGTAAATTAAGTGAACACATCCCTTGCCAATGTTCTGCAATAGATGAGCTTCTCATAGGTTAAGTGTTGTGCTGATTCTGTAAAATGAATAAATGTAACACTTCATTGGGATAGGGAAAAATCCTGCAAACAGAACTTAACAGAATATTTGTTGAATAACTGAACAATTAAAGATTTACAATGGTATAAATACCCAATAACTGATCATGAAGTCAGGCTTTTCAAGGCTGAAATCTGAGGTTTTTTTTTAAAACAATACATTCTTCCACCCTTGCTAGAGGTTATATCCTGTGCTGGAGTACAGTGATTACATTTTGAACTTCATAATCTTTTGAATGAGATTTATTCGGGGAGTGTAGGCAGAATTTCACTGGCTGGGCCAGCATTTATTGCTTATTCCCAAATGCCATGGAGAATGGTGATGGCAAGCAGTCTTTTTGGCCTGTTGCAATCCTTGGGGTTTAAGGACACCCATAATGCTGTTAGGAAGGAAATTTGACTCAAAGTATGAGGGACAAAAATCAGAGATTAGGTCCAGTGAATAAGGTAAAGAATCCTGATGTGAAAGAGGGTTTGGGGGAAGGAATGTGGCAGATGAAGCGAAAACAGGTCGACAGTTTTTAAACAAATCTGATTGTGGTTTGTGCACAAACCACAGGATCCATTCAGTAATATTAGAGATTAACTATAAATTTAAAAACAAAATTACATTTCAGAGAGTTATAGATAGAAGCTAATGTTGTGCAACAGCTGGCAGCTTAAAAATCCCATCCACGAACTATTATTGTGGACCATCTCACTGTCAGCAGGATTTGAGAGGAGGCCACGGATGCCAAACCAAGTCCATTTCCATAACAGAGCTAATTTCAGTCCACCTCCTGCACCAAACCTCTGCAGAAACACATGTGCTTTGAATCAGAAATATGGTCTCTGTGGTAGGTCCTAACACAAGCCCAGTTCTTCTAACTGAACACAAATCTGTACATCTCATAAACCTCTTGGCTTCAACAGTTCACGTGCCACCTTAGCAGTGTAGTGGAGGTAAAATCTTGATTTGTAAACTAGCCTTTTTATTATACCACAAACGCAAAAGAAATTGATTTGCATGCTGCATTTCTTCCAGAGGGCTCTGTATTTAAAACAAAGGGTGCTGCTTTACCCTCAACAACTTCTCCTTTAATTCCTCCCACTTCCTACAAATCAAAGGGGGTGGTCATGGGTACCCGCATGGGCCCAAGCTATGCCTGCCTCTTTGTAGGATATGTGGAACAATCCCTCTTCCGTACCTACGCTGGCCCTATCTCCCAGTTTCATCCTGTGTTACACTGATGACTGGTTCGGCACTGCCTCGTGCTCCCACGAGCAGCTCGAACAGTTCATCCACTTCACCACCACCTTCCACCCCAACCTCAAGTTCACCCAGACCATTACTGATACCTCTCTCCTTCCTGGACCTCTGTCTCCATCTCTGGCATCCACCTGGAAACTGATAACCATTTTAAGTCTACCAACTCCCACAACTACCTAGAATAGTCCTCCTCTCACCCTCCTCTGCCTGCAAAAAGGCCATCTCCCAATCCCAATTCCTTTGCATCTGTTGCATCCGCTCCCAAGATGAGGCATTCCACTCCAGAACATCCCAGATGTCCTTTTTTTCTGCCCCCCCCCACTCCACACCCCCACAAGGACAATTTCCCCTCCAGTGATCAAAAGTGCCCTCAACCCTGTCTCCCGCGACTCATCCTTCACACCCCCTACCTGCAGTAATAACCAAAAACAGAATCCCCCCCATCCTCATGTACCACCCCACCAACCTCCAAAATCCAATGCAACATCCTCTGATGTTTCTGCCATCCGCAATCTGACCCCACTATCAAAGACATTTTTCCTTCCCCACCCTTGTGCTTTCCAGAGGGACCACTCTCTGTAACTCCCTTGTCCGCTCCACACTCCCCTCCAGCCCCACCACACCTGGCAATTTTCCCTGCAACCGAAGCAAGTGCTACAACTGCCCTTATACCTCCCCACCACCCCCCATCACCTCCATCCCAGGCCCTAAGAAGACCTTCCACATCAGACAGGTGTTCACCTGCACATCAGCTAATGTGATATACTGTATCCACTGTTCCCTTTGTGGCCTCCTCTACATCAGGGAAACCAAGCAGAGGCTTGGGGACCACTTTGTGAAACACCTATGCGCAGTTAGCAATAAACAACTACACCTGCCAGTCACGAACCATTTCGACTCCCCCACACCCCAACCCTTTGGATGACATGTCCATCCTGGGCCTCCTGCATTGCCACAATGATGCTATCCGAAAGATGCAGGAACAGCATCTCATTTTGCTTGGGAACCCCGCAGCCTAATGGTATCAATGTGGATTTCACAAGCTTAAAAATGTCCCCTCCCCCAACCCCACCCTAAAACCAGTCCAGCTCGTCCCCGCCTCCCTAACCATTCCTCCCACCTCAAGCCCCATCCCCATCTTCTAACCACTAACCTCATCCCGTCTCCTGTCCGTCCTCTCCCCTCCCTAACTCCCCACCTACACTGGCTCTAACCCTGTCTCTTTGACTTGTCTGTCTCCTCTCCACCTATCTTCTTCTCTATCCACCTCCCCCACCTCCCTATTTATTTCAGAACCCCCTTCCCCTCCCCCATTTCTGATGAAGGGTTTAGGCCCGAAACGTCAGCCTTCCTGATGCTGCTTGGCCTGCTGTGTTCATCCAGCTTCGCACCGGTGTTATTGCTGATTCTCCAGCGTCAGCAGTTCCTACCATCTCTGCTGCTTTACTATTTATTTGTTCCATAACAGTCGACGTTTAAACTACGTTTCCAACTTGGCAGGAAATGCTGCAAAGCCGTATACATGCTTGCACTTTAAACAAACTCAAATGCCTACAATATTTTCCATTTGCTGTATCACTACCAACTTTATGAATACTCAGATATCTCAGTTTATTTGAAATGTGTACATAGTAGACCTTTCTTTATTGATTTTTCACAAAACTGGAATATAATTTTATGGTGCACGGGAATGAAAACACTCAAAATACTCGGGTACTGCTCACTGGATAACAGTACTTGGGAAGGTCACATTTTTCACCTTTAGAGGGTGGGAAGATGAGAATGACAATGGCTACAGGGGCACTTGCCCTCAGGACAATAAGTTATGAAAAAAAGAAGTGCAAAATATCAAAAGATTGTGGTATTAATTTTTAAAAATTAACTATATATGGGTAAGATTGCAAGTGGGATTATGAAAATATCCTGGAAGTCAACTTCAATTTACAGTCAGCAAGGAGAACTCACCGATTTTGAAATGGCGTATATTACTTTGGAAAACCCCACAGCATCATTCATTTCTTCCTGCAAATATAACAGTTTAGCAGTAAAGACATTGTCTTGTTTTAAAGATGCCCACCACATTGTAATGCGGGTATCCACATAGAACAATTAACAAAAATTTAAGGTTGAAACTTCTAAATTGCCCTCTTCCAGCTAGGTGAGATATTATTGAGCTTTCTGTTTTAAAAAAAAGGCTGCAAACCAGACATGAAGTTTGACCGAGAATGACTAAAATACCAAGACATAAAAGATTAAAAGACTTCAATGACCTCCTTTAAAGTTTACTGCACACTAATTTCTTGAATAATCAAGATAGATGGTCAATACAAGAATAGAATCATATGCAACAAAATCAGAGGCGGATTCTCTATTTTTTCCATGCTTTAACTCCTGGTTAGGATTGTCTCAAGTGGCACTGATTACTTGGAGTCCAGTATTATCAGGCACTCATTAACTCCACAAGTTTAACAACAGTGAGTTATGTAAGACTACTTGGGGAGTCATCCTAGCTGAGCCAAATTTCAGTCAATGATGGCAACTGGTGCTCGTGGTGCTTAGTAATGCCCCTACCTTTGAGGCAGGAGGCCTGGGACCAAGTCCTACCTGCTTCAGAGTTGAGGGATAACATCTCTCAGAGTGATTAGGAAATATCAAAGTTGGCTACTCCCAATCAAGGATACAAAATTGGGGCCATTTTGTCCCCCTATTCTAGCATTAGAGATACCAACTACAGAATCCATTTAGTCATCATATTAGGAATTTACTAACTCAGTACAGACCAGTGAAGAATACAAGAGAAAAGAAAGAATGCAAGTGATCCTGGTACATTCACATGCAAATAGAATGGTAATGTTCTGACAGGAACATTATAGTAATAGGTCATTAAACACCTTGAGCCAGTTATTTACAGTTGCTAATTTGTACCTTCAGCTTAAAATTTTCACGCTTTTTACTCCAGTTCCTTTATATCCTCACAGTCGGGGAAAGGCTAAAAATCGAGGAGATTTAAGATTTCAACTGAGTGAACATCCACAGCCTTCTTGGGAATTTCAGATTTCCACTACCAATCTCCTCATCTGCCTTCTGATCCAATCACTTTTAGCACCCAATCCATATCTTAAGAAGGGATTTTCCCTACTTCCTTCAATCATTTACTGTGCCAAACAAAAAGAGGATCCTCAACTTATTTGCCCTCTGAACAAAAGACATGCAAGGACAAACTTCAATTTTTGCCATCTTCCATATTAACAACCTACTCAAGTTCTGCTGAAGTGAGTGCTTTCAGTGTGCACTACTTGGCAAATGAAAATGGAAACTGTGCAACTCCAGAAGTTTCATTGATATCTTAGTGTGCTTCCAAAGAGTGGCTAAGTAAGTTAATAAACAAAGATATTCGAGAAGAATTTAGCTCTACAAAAACAAAAATTATTCAATACCAGCTTATAGTTTCTACAACACAACACTCACAATAGCATTAAAACAATTATGCATATAAATTTATTGTTTATATAACCAAACAATCAAATAAAGTGGTCCATATTAGCCAGTAGCCTCCAAAAACAAATGGTCCGTTTGGAGAATCAACCAAAACCACCTCTTTCAATGCCAGTTATATTGCCTCCTTTTCCTGGGAGAAATGGCATTAAGAGTTTGAAGTTTACCACTAATTAAGAAACACATGGAATTTAAGCCAATGTAAAATTAGACAGTTCAAATACAATAGAAAAATGTCAAAAATATTCAGCAACCTCTAAACAGTCTTTTTTTTTGGAGCACATGGATGTTTGTTTAAGTGTATGGCCTGTTAATTTTTCCTCCCGAGCTATGCATGAGGTGGTTTAGAAAGGACCAATTTGCACACAGGAAGTTTCGAGTTGCTGTTTAGCTGCACAGCTCCAAGGGAACACTGCTGATGAGGTCAGGCAGCATGTGAGGATAGAAATAGTTATGGTTTCAGATATAGGACCTGCCGTCAGGTAAATCATGGCTGCGTCTTGTTTCTCAACAAAAGGTGCCTGACTGCTCAACATTTCATATGGCTGTTTCATTTTCAAATTCTCTTGGGGGATGTGGGCACCACCAGCTGAATCAGCATTTATTGCCCATCCCTAGTTCCCTTCAGAAAGTGGCAGTGAGCTGTCTTTTTGAACTGCTACAGTTCATATGTTGTGTGTAGATCTACAATGCCATTAGGAAGGGAATTCCAGGATTTTGACCTAGTGACACTAGAGGAAGGGTGATATATTTCCAAGGCAGGGCAGCAAGTGGCTTGGAAGAAATCTTTGATAAAGTAGTGTGACCCTTTGATCATCTACTTATGTCTATTCTGATACTACCTCTCTCACTAACACCTGAAGAAGCAAAGCTCCGAAAACTTGTTTTCAAATAAACCTGTTAGACTATAACCTGGTTAATAAAATGCGAGGCTGGATGAACACAGCAGGCCTAGCAGTATCTCAGGAGCACAAAAGCTGACATTCCGGGCCTAGACCCTTCATCAGAGAGGGGGATGGGGTGAGGGTTCTGGAATAAATAGGGAGAGAGGGGGAGGCAGACCAAAGATGGAGAGAAAAGAAGATAGGTGGAGAGGATAGTATGGGTGGGGAGGTAGGGAGGGGATAGGTCAGTCCAGGGAAGGAGGACAGGTCAAGGAGTTGGGATGAGGTTAGCAGGTAGGAGATGGAGGTGCGGCTTGGGGTGGGAGGAAGGGATGGGTGAGAGGAAGAACAGTTTAGGGAGGCAGAGACAGGTTGGACTGGTTTTGGGATGCAGTGGGTGGAGGGGAAGAGCTGGGCTGGTTGTGTGGTGCTATGAGGGGAGGGGACGAACTGGGCTGGTTTTGGGATGCGGCGGGGGAAAGGGGAGATTTTGAAGCTGGGTGAAGTCCACATTGATACCATTGGGCTGCAGGGATCCCAAGCGAAATATGAGTTGCTGTTCCTGCAACCTTCGGGTGGCATCATTGTGGCACTGCACGAGGCCCATGATGGACTCCATTGTCTCCCCTTTGGTCCAGGAACTCCCTACCTACGTCCGTGACACCACCCACGCCCTCCACCTCCTCCAGGACTTCCAATTCCCTGGCCCCCAACACCTTATTTTCACCATGGACGTCCAGTCCCTATACACCTGTATTCCGCATGCAGATGGCCTCAAGGCCCTCCGCTTCTTCCTGTCCTGCAGGCCCGACCAGCCCCCTCCACCAACACCCTCATCCGCCTAGCCGAACTCGTCCTCACCCTCAACAACTTCTCTTTCGATTCCTCCCACTTCCTACAGACAAAGGGGGTGACCATGGGCACCCGCATGGGCCCCAGCTATGCCGGCCTCTTTGCAGGTTACGTGGAACAGTCCCTCTTCCGCACCTACACAGGCCCCAAACCCCACCTCTTCCTCCGTTACATTGATGACTGTATCGGCGCCGCCTCTTGCTCCCCAGACAAGCTCGAACAGTTCATCCACTTCAACACCTTCCACCCCAACCTTCAGTTCACCTGGGCCATCTCCAGCACATCCCTCACCTTCCTGGACCTCTCAGTCTCCATCTTAGGCAACCAGCTTGTAACTGATGTCCATTTCAAGCCCACCGACTCCCACAGCTACCTAGAATACACCTCCTCCCACCCACCCTCCTGCAAAAATTCCATCCCCTATTCCCAATTCCTCCGCCTCTGCCGCATCTGCTCCCACGATGAGGCATTCCACTCCCGCACATCCCAGACGTCCAAGTTCTTCAAGCACCGCAACTTTCCCGCAACACATCCCTCACGTCCCGCCCCCGCCACAACCGCCCAAAGCGGATCACCCTCGTTCTCACACACCACCCCACCAACCTCCGGATACAACACATCATCCTCCAACACTTCCGCCATCTACAATCCAACCCCACCACCCAAGACATTTTTCTATCCCCACCCTTGTCTGCTTTCCGGAGAGACCACTCTCTCCGTGACTCCCTTGTTCGCTCCACACTGCCCTCCAACCCTACCATGCCCGGCACCTTCCCCTGCAACCGCAGGAAATGTGACACTTGTCCCCACACCTCCTCCCTCACCCCTATCCCAGGCCCCAAGATGACTTTCCATATTAAGCAGAGGTTCACCTGCACATCTGCCAATGTGGTATATTGCATCCATTGTACCCGGTGTGGCTTCCTCTACATTGGGGAAACCAAGCGGAGGCTTGGGGACTGCTTTGCAGAACACCTTGGTTCGCAATAAACAACTGCACCTCCCAGTCGCAAACCATTTCCACTCCCCCTCCCATTCTTTAGATGGCATGTCCATCATGGGCCTCCTTCAGTGCCACGATGATGTCACCCGAAGGTTGCAGGAACAGCAACTCATATTCCGCTTGGGAACCCTGCAGCCCAATGGTATCAATGTGGACTTCAGCTGCTTCAAAATCTCCCCTTCCCCCACCGCATCCCTAAACCAGCCCAGTTTGTCCCCTCCCCCCCCACCGCACCACACAAGCAGCCCAGCTCTTCCCCTCCACCCACTGCATCCCAAAACCAGTCCAACCTGTCTCTGCCTCCCTAACCTGTTCTTCCTCTCACCCATCCCTTCCTCCCACCCCAAGCCGCACCTCCATCTCCTACCGACTAACCTCATCCCACCTCCTTGACCTGTCCATCTTCCCTAGACTGACCTATCCCCTCCCTACCTATACTCTCCTCTCCACCTATCTTCTTTTCTCTCCATCTTCGGTCCGCCTCCCCCTCTCTCCCTATTTATTCCAGAACCCTCACCCCATCCCCCTCTCTGATGAAGGGTCTAGGCCCGAAACGTCAGCTTTTGTGCTCCTGAGATGCTGCTGGGCCTGCTGTGTTCATCCAGCCTCACATTTTATTATCTTGGAATTCTCCAGCATCTGCAGTTCCCATTATCACAGACTATAACCTGGTGTCGTGTGACTCGTTACTTGCGCCTTTCAGATGATGACCCGGCTTCGGGGAGTCAGGAGTAGTTGTATTTATGGCTAGTTCAGTTCAGTTTCCGATCATGGCAAACCACCAACCACCACATCCCCACCCCATCCCTGAATTAGTCCAATATGACCATTTCAATGATGCTGAGGCCATTGAATGTCAGGAGGCAATGGTTAGACAGTTGTTTAATGGAGATGGTCATTGCCTGGCATTTGTGTGGCACAAGTGTTATTTGTCACTCGTCAGCTGAAGCCTGGATGTGGTCTGCATTTAGACTGCTTCAGAATTTATGTCCAAGGGCTGCAAATGGTGAACATTGTTTGCTGATGCAGAGGTCTCCTCGAGCGGAGATGACGAACCTCCAACAACCACAACCATCTTCCCATGTGCCAGGTCCAACTCCAACCAGTGGAGTGTTTTTCCACCGCCACCCTCCAACCAACTCCCATTGACTTCAAGATGGGACTAGGTAAGGTGGATACAAGGAGGTTACACCCTCTTCTGGGACAAACTAGAACTAGGGGTTACAGTTTAAAGAATTAGAGGACTCTCTTTCAAAACAAATGAGCACATATTTTCCCTCGAAAGACCATTAATCTGTTAAATTCTCTTCCCAAGAAAGCAGTGGGTCTTGGACACTGAAATGTACGCATTTTTGACAAAGAGATTCAAGGGTTAGGGTTGGGGCAGTCCAGATTGAATTATAAAATGGGCTCAATGGTTGAAAGGCTCAGTAGTCTAATCCTGCTCTTGAGTCCTATATTCCTATTAAGTAGCAATCTGATCCTTTTACCAGGAAAGTAACTATTGAATGGCTTCCTTGTGTACCGTAGATCTACGCTTCCCGATGCCAAGACAATTTATTTTTACAACATATAGAAAGAATACTATGATGAAACCTGGCTACTATTTCTGTAATTATGAAGCACTTGCCCACAGGAATAAACAAACAATTTTGCTTTGAATGAGTTTGGCTGTCAGTCATCTTAAATCAAGATGAATCTAACTCAAAACTCTTTTCACTGGAAACAACTTCAGGTTTATCTAACATTGAATAATGAAACTATGGAATCACTTCTTGCTCTGTTACTAAGAACTATGTCAAAACACCTGTCAAGTTTCTGAACAGAGGGCCTGTTAATACAAAATTATAGTGTCAGCTCATTTGTTTCTAAACCACAAAGCATGTCAGTTTCATAGCCAAAATATTACACAAAATGGATAGATTGTAGCTTCAGATGCAGTTAATGTTGTTAACTGCAGAGTTGGGATTAAAAATGCAATAACCAAACCACTCAACAGGGCTCATACGTCCTAAAGCATTTTTGAAATCAGAACTAGATTTGTCTTTTCATTTCTCGTTTTTAAGTTTAAAAGGTCCTTAAATTGGACATTCTCCCCAAGATCACAAGCAATGGATAAGCTTTTCCCAATTTTCAAATTTAAAGCTGTGATTCCCTTTCAAAAAACATATCATTTACTTTTAGTGACCTAGTTCTTGGTGCCAAGTTCTGCATGAGCATAAGAAAGTGATCTCAAGTATAGGATATGCTGTGCATCATTACCTGTTCTTTAGCTCGTTTTTGCTCTTCTCTCCTTCTGCGTTCATCATCATCCAGCTTACTGATTACAATATATCTCTCTTTCTGAAATAGAGAGAGTATAAACATATCAATATTGTTGTATTAATATGACACACAGACTGTCAATCTTTAAATATCACCCACTAAAAGCCAGAACTTTGGTTTGACAGAACACAAAAATGTCAGCAGGGACAATTCAAATGGACACAGTCATCTGACCCAAGTAGTAGCAAAGCTCAACTGAAATTTGAAAGTAGGTGTCTAAATAACATGCTGAAATTGTCCATGACATTCTGAAAAGGTTATCCAAGATCAGTGATCCGATCATTAAAATTCATCTTATGGAATACACAGTTCTGAAAAAACCTTCAATTGTATCCAGGGTGAGACTTCCCAACTGCATGTATTGCTAAATACAGACTTAAAATTTCAATCTCATAACGTAATGGGGGATTGCATACTCCAACGCAAAAAAGAAATCAAAGGATATCGGCCGGGGGTGGGGGGGGGGGGGGGCTCTGACAACTGACCCATCAAAAATGGACCATCTCTACTCTGGACCAAACAGTCCATGTTCACATTAAAAATCCCTTTGTGATGTGTCATGATCAAAAACCTCAGCGCACCTTCACTACTGATAGTGAAATTAACAAAGTTCCTCTCTTCCTTTAACCTCCTGATTTAATCGGTATTACCGAGCTATCTCTTGCATCCTCTACACTGAAGACAGGAGGAAAGTACTTATTACAGCTGTTATTTCTTTACTATTAACTTTGCATTCTAAGATGTCTAAAGCAGAAATATCCAAATAATTTTTGGGCACAGGATCACTTTTTGATTGCAAGTGCAATGAAGTACCAATTCCAATGAAAACAAAATCAATAGCTTATTTTAGTGCCACCTTTAAAACTAAGCATGTGAGTATAATATCACAAGAACAGAAATTGCTGGAAAAGCTCAGCAGGTCTGCCAGTATCTGCAGAGAGGAATCAGAATTAAAGTTTCAGGTCCAGTGACCATTCCTCAGGTGTGCAAGAAGTTTGCGGCGGAAGCATTTTTCTGACTGGTTTTTCTTCTACTTTCTTCAGTCTCAAGGTATGGTCACGGTTTTTAAAAAATATTTGCAGGACCAGTGAAGTAACTGCAATTGAAATGCATAAACAGCACTGATCATACATGTCAACTGTTCTTTTCCCGTGGTTCAGTTCAACTTGCTCACTTTAGACTTCAAAGAACCTGAAATCCAACAACCACACATTGTTCAAGAGTTCACTGCATACTTCATTCCTTTATTTGAGCAAATTAACAATTTCAGTAGAAGATCTAAAAATTTTTGCAGGACCTTCTGTGGACTTAGACACCTCACATCAGAATAGGGAATTAATTCAATGTGCACAGCACTGAGGTGGTTCAGTAAAGATGTGAAATGAATGTGTTGAAGGGTGCTTCTTTAATTAAATTTACAAATGCTGACAACTCTCCCTAATGAAGAAGTAATTTTACTTGCTCATGCTAGCTGGTCGATTATGTAGTGGTAATTGACAGGGAAGAAAAAAGGGAAATTGGGATCACGTCAGCAAGATACAACAAACTCAGCATTTGCACCAAGCAAGGCTAGTGCACCATTAGTTGTGCTGAAGCAAGTTTATTGACTGGAATGTTTTTGTGGCAGATATCAAGAGCTTAGTAGTCAAGAACCTAGTTATCTCTGACTTAAAATACATTGCCCTCTGCACCAATGACTTCTACAGAGTCAATATTCTCTGGATAAAGAGATTCCTCCTCATCTTAGTTCTTAAAAAAGTTATCCCTTCACCTTGGGGCTGTGCCTTCAGGTTCTAGTCTCTCCCATGACTGGAAATATCATCTCCAGCTCCACTCTATCCAGGTCTCTCAATTTTCTAAGTTCCAATCAGAGATCCCCTTTATCCCTCTAAACTCCAATCAGAAACAGACCCGGAATCCTCAACCTTACTTCATAACAAGCTCTTCATCCCTAGGACCATTCCTGTAAACCTCCTCTGGAGCCCCTCCAAACCAGTATATCGTTACTTAGATAGAGGGCCCAAAGCTGCTCACAATATCGCAAATGCAGTCTGATCAGAAACTTATATAAGCTTAGAAATACATACATCACTACTCTTGTATTCAAGCCCTCCTGAAATGAATGCTAATATTGCATTTGCCTTTCTAAACTCCAAAGGAACCTCCATGTTAACCTTAAGGGAATCCTGAACTGGGACTCAAATCGCTTTGTGCTTCTAATTTCTGAAGGCTATTTCCTGAATGAGAAAAGGCCATGCCTTGATTTTTTTTCTCAAAATGTATAACCTCTCACTTTGCTCCATCTGTCACTTCTTTGCCCACTTTCCCACCCTGTCTGCAGCTGCCCCGCCTCTTCCACCCTACTTTTGCTGTCATCTGCAAATTTAGCAACAATGCCTTCAGTTCCTTGGTCCAATTCATTAAAGCATAACTTGAATAGTTGCGCTCCCAACATTGATCCCTGTGGAACTCCACTAGCCACCAGCTGTCATCTTGACAAAGACCCCTTTATCCCTACTCTCTGCCTTCTTCCATTCAGCTAATCCTCTATTCACACCAGTATCTTGCCATGAACACCACAGGCTCTTATTTGGCAGCCTCCTGCATGACTGCTTGTCAAAGTCCTTCTGGAAATCCAAATAGATCATGTCCACTGCGTCTCCTTTTTCTAACTTACTCATTACTTCCTCAAAAGAATTCTAAAACAGATTTGACAGGCATGACCTCCCCTTGACAAAGCCATGCTGACTGCACCCTATTTTACCATGCACTTTCAAGTACTCTGCAAACTCATATTTAATAATGGACTTTAGAAATCTTACCAAATGACCAAGGTCAGGGTAACTGGCCTCTACTTTCCTGTCTTCTGCCTCCTTCCCTTCTTAAACATGGGGTGTTACGTTACCTAGAAATAACCTCTCTGACTCCAGTGATTCCTGAAAGATCACCAATAGCCATTACATCTACTTTTTGCAAAGTTCTTATGCTTCCAGCATCTTCCAGTATGAAAACTGATGCAAAGTGCCAATTCAGTTCCTCCATCATTTGTTTGGTCCCCATTACTACTTCACCAGGCATTCAATGTCCAATCTTGCTTCTCTCTTACTGTTTAAAGTATCTAAAAATCTCTAGAATCTATTTTGTATTACTAGCTAGCTTACCCTCATATTTTATCATCTTCCCTCCTCCTCCACCCACCCAACCACACCCCCACCCCCGACTATTTATACTTATCTTCCACTGGTTTTTAAAAAGGGCTTTTCAATTTCCGGCTTCCCACTAATCTTCTTCACACTATGCTTTTCTTTTAAAAAAATGCTGTCCCTGGCTTCCCTCATTAGCCATGGTTGCCTCATCCTCCATCCTTGGGATGAGAGTCTGCTGTGTCCCGAATTGCTGCTCCACCATCTTGCCTGCTAGGCTTCCCTTCCAATCAACTCTGGCCAACTCCTCTTTCAAGTCTTTGTAGTTACTTTTACTCAATTCTAATGCTGTTATACATATTTCAATCTTCTCCCTCTCAAACTGCAGGATGAATTCTATCACTTTATAGTCGCTGCCCTCAAGGGGTTCATTCACCTTGAAGTTTGATCAAGTTCCTTATCAAGCTGCCTCATTACACAGTGTATTCAGAATTGCCTGTTCCCTAGTGGACTATACCACAAGTTGCTCCAACAGAAAAAGGACGGGTGGAAAAAAAGACCCAGCCTGTCGACATCCACAAATTCCTTTTCTTGAGATCTCCTATCAATCTGTTTCTACCACTCTGTCTGCATACTGAAGTCCCCTATAATTAACGTAATAGTGTCTTTCTTACATGCCTCTATTTCTTGAAAATTATTTTTCTCCCCACATCCTGACTACTGCTAGAAGGCCTGTACGAAACTCCCATCGTGTTCTGTCTACTTTTGCAGTATCTCACCTTGACCCACACAGATTCTACTCCTTCTGACTATCTCTTGTTTTCGATTTAATTTCATTTCTTACTAAGAAAGCAAACTGTCCTCTCTGCCATTTGCCTGTTCTTTCAACAGATATTTACCCTTGGATATTTAGATCCCACCCTTCCAACAAGTTTGATACCCACATCATTACCTATCAACTTCAATCTGTGCTGAGCTCACTTACCTAGTTTTATGTACTATGTGCATTTAAGTACAATACCCTCAGTCCTGCATTGATTGTCCCCATCTCATACTTGTCCCCTGATCTATGTCAGAGGTTAGATTCCTGACCATTTCCATTCTTGGTCTTGGATAATAAAATGTGAGGCTGGATGAACACAGCAGGCCAAGCAGCATCTCAGGAGCACAAAAGCTGACGTAGTCACATAGATGAATTCATTGGACTGCAGGAAGAAGCAGTCACAGTCCTTCTTGCTGTAGTTACTGAAAGACATCTCTGGACAGAGATTAGACTCATTGTGCTTCCATAGTAGCACAAAAAAGTGACATAATCTGGATTGCTATTATTATTTCTTCTGTGCTCTTAAGGCCTATGAATAAAGAGTCAGCAACCACAGTCATTGCTTCTTCAGTTACTTCATCTAGAAATGTTGTTTAGCCAGAAGATGGCAAATGCAAAAATGCTGCTTCAGTGTAGGCCTTACTAATGGTTTTGAAGAAAAAAAAATGACTGTTGAGCCTCAAAATAGCTTTCACCTTGTTGACTTTCTTTGAGCACTGTGCTTCAGACAAAGGAAAATCATCTTTGAATCATTGAGTGATATTGTACGGGGGTGTCATTCCAAATTCACCTTTTTACTTGTTAACATACAGATGTTTTCTTAAAACATTTATGAACAGAAATTAAAATTTTCCCCATTCCGTGGCAGTTGTATATTGTGTCTTTTTAGATGGTCCAGGTTCAATCACCACTATTGTTTCATCTAGTATTTTGAGACATCACTCCGTTGCTGGTCACATTGCACGCAGGCCTCTGGATCAACTTTCCTCGAACGTTCAGAAAGTTGCTGGCAGCTTTCAAGTGTGGAGGTCACTTCTGTGGTTGCGATTTGTTTCTGGCATCCCTGGTCAGCTTGTGTTGTTGGGACATGAACTCGTGCAGTAGCAATGTCCATGATTTTCATTCATCCAGCACTGACATTAACAGTGGAAGAAAAACTGCAGGTCTACAGAGACAGAGGAACAGGACTAACAGACTCTTGTAGAAATTCTATGTGGTCATGATGGGCTGAATAGTTTAGGTTTCTAGCACTGTAATGTATTGGCTTCACACATCAGTTTCTAGAATACATTATTTTTGCTTTGTCACTACAAAACTTACTCTTACCCTGCAATGATAGCTCATCTGGACCAGACTGAAACATGATATAACTAGCAGGCAAAGTTTGTTAACAGTGTGCACCTTAATTGTACAAGCTTCCAGAAGCTGAACATCATGCAGCGGCATGACAATTGATGAATTGTGCGCAGGTAGTTGGAAAGATTGAATGTCAGAGACTGCAGCTGTGACCAGTTGATTGCATTCTACACATTGGAGACCACAGGACAAACCCTGACTTTATTTACTCTTCTCATTTTTAATGTGTGTACACTCATGCAATGTTTTACATTTCTAGCTAGGTTTTTGGCCTGCGTTTTTGGCTCCAGTTTTTGTCCTGATTAATGTTTTGGTCATTCTCTGCTATCCTTTGTAATCTAGAATCACAGAATCCCTTCAATGTGGAAGCCAACCATCTGGCCCATCCAGTCTATACACCAGTCCGAAGAGTTCCCAGACCCATACTTCTACCCTTTCCCTGTGACCCTGCATTTCCCATGCACATCACCAGACACTACGGGCAACTGAGTATGGCCAATCCACAAATCTGCACATCTCTGGAATGTGCGAGGAAACCCAAGCTGACATGGGGAGGATGTGCAAACTCCAAACAGAATAACCAGAGGCTTTAAATCAAACCAGAGTCCCTAACTGAGGCAGCAGTATTAAATGCTGAGCCACCATGCCACCCTGACCTGTCATCTAACCTGCTACTCATCCTTGGTCAATTGAGTGCTTTTCTTTAAACGAGATGTTTCTCCCCACCCCCACCACCATTTGCAAACAGTTTGTCACATGCCCACACCAGAGTTGTATGTAGCTTGCAATGTGGCTGATTGTTTAACATTTCTTCAACTATTGCATGGATTTATTTCCCAAAATGCCTTTGCACAATGAACTTCCTGGCAGCTACTCAGGCTCTTGCATATGCCCCAAAACTAGTCAGTCAATCATGTACTTTCTTCAGTTCAGTTAGAAATTTTGTTGGCATTCCAACAGTCATCACAACCCACTTTTCCATCACCTTACTCTGTTGTCTGTTCAGCCAAACAGCTGAAACGGTCCCAATGTGGACAACATGTAACAAATATTTCAACCTTTATCTCAAGTTTTGGTCCATTGCCACTTCAATAAATTAGTGGGAAGCATATAAATCAGGCAAAATGATGTTGTCTGATATTTGAAATTGAACAATTCGCATCCCCAGTGCGATGCAAGAAAGAAATTTGTATTCTTGATCCAAACTCTGGCATCCTTCGGCAGTGGTTCCAATTTCTGTGATGAATGATGGGCAAAATTGTCTGTGCAACTTGTGTTTTTTTGGCACCCAGACACTCCTCTCTGGGGGTATGGATACATTTGAATATCTTCAGAAGAAACACTTGGATACTATAAATGGAATACAATAATGCCCTGATGCAGTAAGTTGCAATTCGTGGCTTTACCAAAGACAAATACTTTGTCATTCTCCATGTCGGATCTCACTTGCTTTTCTCCCCCCTCCCTCAAAATTACTTACTTCGTAATAGTGGCAAGTCTCTTGGGACCACATTCGTAGTGATGAAGTTACACTTCCTGCTGCTCCAAATGGGAGGATCACTTTTAAAGACAATAAAATCCCCATATCTAAAAGCAGGTGGTGTTACCGCATTCTTTAATTTAGCATTAAGCCAGCTTGTCAAAAGGTTTTCAAGTAGCACCCTAACCCAATCTAGCTCTTAGTATTTTCAGAGCTGGATAAAAAGTGGCTGAGAAGAAATTATCAATTCTCTTTGAATTTATGGACAAGATTTACAAGAAGGGCAATTTGTTGGAAACCTATGAAGTCTGGTCAATCTCTAAGCAATTTAATAACAGTTGGTTTGTGGAAGAACATACAATTTGGACAAAATCCATGGTATCAAAAACTAAAAGATATCAAGCTAGAAATTGCGAAGTCTGTGCATGCATTCAAGTGATAAGATTTATTAATTTTTTTTAAAAACGCTCACAGGATGTGGGCATCTCTGCTAGGCCAGCATTTATTGCCCACCCGCGGGCCAAACTGGGTAAGGATGGTTGATTTTCTTCCCTAAAGGACATCATGAATTCAGATAGGTTTTTCTGACAATCAGTGGTTTCATGGTCAATTTTCGACCCTTAATTCCATTTTCTTTATTGAATTAAAATTCCGTCATCTGCCATGGTGGGATTTGAAGCCAGATCCCCAGAGTATGAGCAAAGTTCCTGGATAATTAGTCAAGCGATAATACCACTAGGCTGTTACCTCCTCATTATCGGAGCCCCTATTACAAAGGTTAAGTTTTAAAGTGAAAATATTTTCTTTTGGAAGAAATGACTGGTTCCTTCAATAAATGAAGTTTTTGAAACAGTTATTTCCTGTCACTGTCACAAACTGGCAATTCTGCTGCGATAGAAAGATTGGAGGGCTATGATGACTGACTTTGAAAATTGCCAGGGAACTGTTTGCAAGTGCTTGTAGAAAGAGGAAGGGAGCTGCTGTTAGATGATATCAGGTGTGTCAAGCCTTTAGATTTTCAGCATCTTACTAACAAAATCCACAGTATTTTCTTCCATGAACCAAACAGGTGTCTTAAATTGCTTAAAGATCAATCATGCCTCATAAGCTTTCAACAATTGTCCTTCTTGTATATCTCGTCTATAAATTCAAAGACTTGATAATTTCCCTTCAGTCATTTCATCCAGTTCAGAAAATACTTCTTGCATAATCTTACACTTGCCTGGGAAAGGCAAAAAGCCAACGGCACGCCTGATTTACTCCTCATTAGGGAAATAACCACAGACCACATTTTCAGCTTAATCTTCAATTGTTCATATTGTTCAAAATCCAAAAGAAATAAAAACTGATGGGCAATCCAAGTTAGCTAGCTTGCAACATGGCTCAGCCATTTTGCATGAGGAACTTCAAAAAGCCGTACAGTTGCCAGCTGAAGAGATTAAATTAATCATCTGCTATGGAGTTAAATTGTTACTCATCTACAAACTAAAAACAGTAAGCATGAGTCAGTCTGCCTGCCAAAGACTCCTTACTTATCTTACTCTAAGCACTGGTTTGCTCTTTTGCCCTCAAATCCATCCATTACTGTGAAAGAACTAGCTGTAAAAGTGTACACCACATCCCAATGAGCATCAGGTGCTCCTTATTATTTCAAGCACATTCTTAAAAGGATCCACCTTTTATATCATGGCTTCCCAGCTCTGCAAGAAGAGCGATCAGCCAGCGAGAAATCATGGTCTGATGCTTTTCAAAAGAACTGACTTTGAAATCTATGTAGCTGACATCCAGGAGAACAACTGAATTAGTTCAGCCATAACCTTGAACTGGAACCTCAAAATAGTGTATAGTTCCTTCGCCAAAACTTGAATTTTTTTTTGGAAATTTCATCTTCTGTCAGCTGGACTTTACTCCGTTCGTTTGCACGTTCGTGTGCAATGTGCATATGGTACAGTATGCAGGATAGGTTTTACTTTGCTAAAACGAGGTAGGTATTTTAGTCTGAACTCAATAAAATAAACTTGTTAAATTTGGTTACTTCTGGGAGGTCTGTCTGGTGTTTTCTTCATAGCTTTAGTATGTGATTACATATTTACTGAGTCGGGGACAAAAGAGAGTGTATCAACGGTCAACATAATCGAACAGGAAGTTGGTGCCCTACATGTCAACATTGTATGGCTGCACCAGACCGAAACTAAAAGGGTACTGTGCCAGTTCTTGCTTCCTCTCATTTGCTGCCTCACTCTGTTCAGGGAGTGGGGCAGTGAGTGATGTGGCAGTTGAGGCTATGAACTCTGCGCAATCCACCTCAATACCAACTCTGGGGACATTATACAAGTTCTACAACATTGCTAGTAACGATGTAACATGCACTGTGGCTACATGGGCAGTGACAAGACTCCCTGTAGTTGTGGTGGCAACAAATGCAGCCAGTGGAAAGCAAACAAAAAACCCAAACTGACATACCAACATTAGGAAGAAAAACAGGAGAAATTTCTTCATACCTCATGAAGAAGTCTTGTGAATATTAACCTCCTTTTCCTTGATACATTCAGATAGCCACCTTACTAGATCATTGAAACATTTCAAAATCTTGGTACAAAAATTAATTGTGCAGCAAATGGGTAAGTATTAAGCACCAGGAATGTTTTAGAAATACTGAGGAGATGAATCAACTGATTTGTTATTGTTAGCTCAAAGAGGACAGTTGGCCAGCACAAGTCTGTGAACACGGTTGTGAAAGATGAACAAATTTACAGATAGTCAGGACTTTAACCTAGCATCTCATCCAAAGATCAATATTGTCACTTTGTATTGGAATGTAATCTTACATTGAGATTAATTTGTCTTGAGACTCAAACCAAACTGATTAAATTTAGAGAATTTTCAGCTTAATATATGCAAAAATATGACTCAAAGAGGTTTGAAGTTTTTTTTAACTTCAATTGTTCTGCTTACCTTAAATCACAACTGATAAGCCATATTTTCCCCTATAAGTGGTTTTGGATCACTGGTCTTTCCAGCAAATGACAACTTCATGGTTAGAGGCAATTAATCACTAAAAAGCTATAATCATAGTCAATGAATGTCTAGTTGTTAAGAGAAAGTGTAGTAAAATTAGGTTTCTGGCAAAACAACACAGTTGATATCTGTACCACAGTTAACTTAGGTTTTACAGACCATACTCAAACCTACTGTTATGAAGAGCCTTAACTACATTCTGTGACAGTGGACAGTAATTCATCTGACTCACAGTGTTTAAGTCCCACTACAAAGACTTGAGGAAAAAACTCAGCTGACACTACTGAGAACAGAGGGACTCCTGCATTGTTGGAGGTGCCATTTTTCTGATGATATTTTAACAGTAAGGCATTGTGAGCTCTCAGCTTGATTAAAAAGATTGAACAATGCTTTTAAAATAAAAACAATTACGCACAGAACCATGGCCGACATTCATCTCTCAAACATAACTAAAACATTACTTGGGTGTCACATTTGTGGAATACCCAGTGCATAGATTGGCTGCTGTATTTCTTGTAGTACAGAGACTGTATTTGAAAAGTGCTATTCAATAAGCACTGAATGCCTTGGGAATCCCTGGAGTCAAGAAAAGGTGCTTTATGAATGCAGGATTTTCTCCTTTTTTTTCAAATCAGAAGCTAGAGAAGCCTGAACACCTGCCCATTGGTAAGCTGATGTTGAAATGTCATCCAAAAGGGACAACGAAAGGAAACCAGCATTAAGTGATTTCTCTCCAGTAACCCTGCAAAATGCACCCAAGGAAATGCACCCTTATCATCAGCTATTCCTTCTTGCTACAATAACCCTTTCAATAAAAATGGTATGCCATTTTTCAAAGTCACGCATAAGAATGGCAATTCAGCAAGTAAATAGGAGACAAGTTGTCCTGGAAACACCGGCTCTTCAAGGACAGAAGAGTATACAAGACCAACACCCACTCTTCAAGAATGCAATTCAATATAAGAGTCAACAGCTTTTGGAATATTGTGTGGCTGGTAAGACATTTTCTGCTCCTTCAATATACAAAACCCACACATTATCATTCACTAACTTGAGAAAAATCATCTTAGTCATGTCCCTTCCTCTGGCAATAGTCTGAATATTCCAATTGCATTTATCTCATATTGAAACGATTACCTTTTCATTCTCCAAGGTTTCTACATGAGCCCCTTTTGGAAACCTAAAATAGAAAAACAAAAATTAGGAACTCATTTCAGAAGGCATTTCTAACAAAAGTATCTACACGACATATTTAGCATTATAATACTTTGATATGCCCTGCCCATAGTTCATTTACCAAACTACTGCGTTACCTTTGCTTAAAAAGGTTGAACAATTCTGGTTTAATAAATGAAGTTTTGTCTTTCTGAAGCAAGAAACCCAGAACAGCAATCCAAGACTCAATTTATAGGATAGCATATCCATTCATTTAACAAGTATTGCAGGAACATGAAACCTAGCCTTTTTTCTTTTAAAAAAAACTGTAGCCACAAAAGTTCTTAACAACTGTCATACACACAATTACTAGTTAATTTTGCTGTAACTTTTTTTCTGTTCAATTACTTTTATACTTGAGTGCTCCCAAACACATGACTTCAATTTAAAAGGTGTCAAAAACAAAGAACAATACTGCACAGGAACAGGCCCTTCAGCCCTCCAAGCCTGTGCTGACACACTTTGCCCTTCCATATTAAAACTGTCTTCACTTACAGGATCCACGACCCTCTATTCCCTTCCTATTCATGTGTTTGTCTAGGTGTTTCTTGTATGCTGCTATTTTGTCCGCTTCCACCACCTCCTCTGGCAGTACATTCCAGGTACTCGCCACTGTGTGGAAAAACTTGCCTTGCACATTTCTTTTAAACTCCTCCCACACCTCTTAACGCCCACACTTTGAACCTGCATCACCTAGTAACTGACCCCTCCAACCCAGGAAAAAGCCTCATTACTTTCCATGCTATCCATGCCATTCAACAATCTTAGAAATTTCTACCAGGTCACCCCTCAACTTCCTACAGTGAAAATAAACCCAGTCTATCTAACCTTTCTGCATACCTGAAAACACCCATGCCAGGCAGCATCCTGGTAAATCTTTTGTATTCTCTCTAAAGCATCCACATCCTTCTGGTAGTGTGGTGACCAGGGCTGTGTGTAATATTCCAAGTTTGGCCTAAATGAAGCTTTATAAGGCTATAGCATAACTTGTCTACCATTATACACAAAGCCCTTTCCTATGAAGGCGAGCCTGCTAGATTTTGTTTTTAAAACTAGCTTATCTACGTGCACTGCCAACTTCAGTAATGTGCATACTCTGATCCCTCTGCATATCAATGCTCTTAAGTGTTTTACCATTCACTGTATTAATTTCCGTCTGTACTTGACCTTCCAAAATGCATCACCTCTCTTCTGTCCACATTAAGTTCCATTTGCCATTTTTCTGGCCATGCCTCCAAGTGATCTATACTGCTTTAAGCAATTTTGCAGTTGAAAGTTTGATGTTTCTTCTTTTGCAGTCATTGGCATCTTCCAATCATTGAGCAGAAGAAAATGGACAAATGCTTTCACATTAGGTCCCATCAGATTGCTTGCTTAGTGGTGGCCTCACTCAATATAGAAAAAACCAAACCAAGTATAGACAAGACCCCTTCTTTGTAACTTAGTTTTAGAGACACTACTTACTTCCAGTTCAGGGTCTGATAAATAAGTTTTCGCTGGAACCTTCAAAAAGCAGAAGACACATACTTGTAAAGACCAGATAACTGGGTATCTAACACAAATAAATAAATGCCTAAATAAAATAGTTAGAGGAAAAAAAAAATTGGATCACTAAAATAAGCAACAATACAAAGAATCTAAGTGAATTATTTAGTATTTGATTTTTTTTTGGCTGCATGTTGTGAAGCACAAGAGAGTCAATACATTTTTGGAGGTAAAAGAAAGAAATATTTCAAGTAGCAAATCAATCATAGCTACTCCAATTCTACTTTAAAAAACAAAAACAAAGAGAGAGTAATTCAATTCACTCTCCTGCTCTTAGGGTTACTCAGGAAGCCTGAATGGAAAGTAACATCATTCACAGTTGAACCAAAATACAGCCATTACTCGTGGTATACATAGACAGTTTGTCAGACCCATCGATGGGTCTGGTTTTTTTGTATAATCTTTTGTATTAAAGAAAACATAGAAGTGCTCTTACGCACAAATGAATGTCCTTTTCTCTCTGTCCATCATCAAATCACCCATAGTATTTTTTTCTTCTATTAACCTCTACCAGTCAATCACCCATGCTTTCAATTGTAGACCTGCTTTATGGATATTTTGTAATTACCTGTTCAGAGATGTTATTATACACCTCTGGCACAGGTAGGACTTGAACCCAGGTCACTTGATTCACAGGTGGGAACGTTACCACTGTACCTACAAGAGCCCATTATCTCCCCCCATCACCTGCAATTTTCAAGTTTGGGGAAAAAAAAAGGAAATCAGACTTTAGAACAAGTATTTTTAATCAACCAGTCCAGGGATGTTGTGGCACAGTTCTAGAGTAGATGGCTCAAACCCAGTGCACCCGGTTCAGAGATAGGGACACTACCATTGTGCCATAGGACCCCTCTGGAGCTATTATATAATAAAGTTCTAAAATCAACTTATTCTGACACGACACCCCTCAGGCCACCTGGCTCACAATCAGGGGCACTACCACTGTATCACATGAAGCACTCGGGTCTGCTCTATAGGTAATTTCCGAAATCAACCTGCTCAGGTTGATTATTACACACATCTGGAGAAAGTGAGCCTTGAACACAGGTCTACTGGTTCAGAGGTAGATGCACTACCACTACACCATCAAGCACCACCTCCTGATCTGCATTATAGATATTTTTTGAACCAAACTACTCAAATATTATACAGCATTGAACAGGTCAGATGGAGCTCAATACAGGTCTTCTGATCCAGAGGCTCGCAGGTGTGCTTTATATACTATTTTAAAAAGGATAAGATTTGAGTTCTCGGCCTTTATGCATTACAAATCCTCCCAAAATCACCAGTTAAACACAAAAGGGGCTACATTCTCAAAAGAACAGAAGGTGATGAGTTCTAGCTGGACAGGCCATTGCTTGTTACCAAGGGTACTCATCCTCAATGAGCTCCACAGGGAGATGCCTGACCTCAGAACCAGGAGCTCTGGGTTTGAGTGCATCTACTCTAGAAGTGTACGACAGCATTTTCAATTATCTATAGGGAGGCAAATTTTTTAAACTGAAAAAGTTAATTAAAAAACTCCTTTCAAAATAAACTAACACTTTTCAACTTACCCAGTACATGGATCGAGTTCAATACTACCATCATCATCATCTTTTAATAAGTCTTCAACCTTCTCCCTGGAATGATTTAAGAAAAAATTAAGTGTGCACATTACAAAGCAAAGCAATCTGTTTACTAATTAAGTTAAATTTAATTCAAATGCAAAAAGTAATAAAATGCATATGTAGGAGTATAAATAATGAAGAACTTTTCTTCATTAGAATCCATTTCATCTGCAATCTCCTCATATTTTTCCTCACTGAAAAAGGAGAACAGAATCAACAGTTTAGAACCAGCCAATGTATGGTGGCTGGAACCAACGGTTTGAAAATTGGGCTGCATTATCATCACCATGATTAAAAAGAATGACAGTGCAGAAGTTAAGCTGAAATTCTAATGTAGAGGGTGTGGTACAAGTCATTTAACACTCTTGGTTCTGGAAAGTGAGCTCAAAACCATTGCAGAATGAGGTTAAAAGCAGGGAATTAAATAGGATTGGCCGCTGTCAAACAAGGTACAGAATTCAGTCATCAGGATGTGAAACAGAATTACTCACTCATTAGGTGCTGTTTAAGATGCAAATAAAAAAACTCTGCTCAAATCTACTGTCACCAAGTTCTGTTGTTTAATATTGATAAACGTTACATTAGTACTAAAACATGTGTGTTGCATAAAAATTTAAAAAAGTGAATTCCTCCACTTTGATAATCAATCTTCTTATATTTGTTGTTTGTAGGGATTTACTTTTATACATATAACAAAACTCTAAATGCAAAATAACTTTCAAGCACTGTAGGTATCATCACCCTCACATTAAAAAGATGTTCAACAGTTACAAGAGATAATGGGAACTGCAGATGCTGGAGATTCCAAGATAATAAAATGTGAGGCTGGATGAACACAGCAGGCCAAGCAGCATCTCAGCTCCTGAGATGCTGCTTGGCCTGCTGTGTTCATCCAGCCTCACATTTTATTATCTTCAACAGTTACAATTTGTGATTGATTAATCAAATATAATCAAGACAGTCTTCTCCAACTTAAATTTTAAGTGAACAGCACTTATTTCAATAATGCAGAGCAATTACACCTATGGAATAATATATCTTACTATCTGTGCTGTAACAGCTGTAAGATGCAGGAGCAGACGTAGCCCATTCAGCTCATTGAAAGGCACAGCAGACTCAATGAGATCAGTGCTGATCTGATAAACAGCAACTCTGCTGTCCTGCCTTATCCCCATAACCTTTGCATCCTTTACAGATTGGAAAAAAAACTTCAGCCCAACTCCCATGATTAGGAATTTGACAGATTCACAATGACCGAAGATTCCACCTCATCTCAGTTTTAAATGAGCAACCCCTTAACCTGGACCTAGACTCTCCCGAGGGGAAACACCTCCTCTACGCTTAGCTTGTCAGGCCTCTAAGTCAACCTTCTTTGAGCTGGTCCCAATGACAGAATAGTTCTCTTTAGATAATAGAAAGAAAAAAATAGTGTTCATAGAATTCCAGCTCTGGTCTGACAAATGCCTTATACATAATTTTAGTAAAAAAAGGTCCTCATGTTGAGTATTCCATCCCTTTTGAAATAAAGGCCAACATTTCATTCACTTTCCCTGTTACCTACTGAACTTAGACGCTCATTTTGTGATTTACATGGGCTCAATCTGTGTTGTTGCTTTCTGCATTCGTCCTCCATATAAATAATATTCAGTTCTATTATTTCTGCCAAAATCGCAAAACCTCATTTTCCCCACATTATATTCCATCTGCCAAGTTTCTTTTCACTCACTTGACCTGTCTCTTCTGGAGACATATCCCACCAAAGCAGCAAGTGCAAATTAGAAGCTCAACCAATAAAATAGAATTGAAAGCTAGTAATTTGCATGGCCACACTTTCTATTACAGATTATTGTTAAAAAAATCATCCAGCTCATTAAAGACCTTGAGCAAGGAAATATGCAATCATTACCTATCTAGCCTACATGTCACCCCATCCCACAATAATGTCAAAAACCACATGACACCAGGTTACAGTCCAACAGGTTTATTTGAAAACTCAAGTTTTTGCAGCCTCCTCCTCCTTCAGTTATCAGAGAAAGGAGGTTCCAAAAGCTTGGTGTTTTCAAATAGACCTGTCGGACTGTAACCTGGTGTACTGTGATTTTTGACGTTAAGTCCACCCCAGTTTAACACCAGCACTTCCACATCGTGGCCCCATACAATGTCATGAAATCTATTTTGCTCTCTGAAAGGGACTGAACAGTCACTCAATTCAAAAGCAGTTAGGAATGATCAGCAGATGGTGGCTCAGCCACAACATCCACATCCCACAAAAGCAATAAGCCAAAAAAATCTGGGTTTGGTGGGGGCTGGGGGTGGTGGTGGTAATTGGCTTAGACTTTGTCCTACTTTTCTCTTGAGGTGCACTTAACTGCATTCAAATAATCACTTCTTTTATTACAGGATTTTACAGTTCTGTCCATTTGGCCAGTTCTACTGAAACCCACTAAAAATACCACTGTCCAGTTAATTATTTTTATTTGTTGCTTGTCCTTTGCTGTAGCCAAACTAAATCTATGACACTAACGACCACTGTTCCCATACTGACAGATAATTAATTTGACCAACCTCATTCTCAGAACCAGATCCAGCAACACTTCCTTCCTCTCAGGATCAGAAATTTATTGATCCAGAAATTGCTGTCTGTGCTCTTTCCAGTTTACGTGAGGATAATTAAAACCTGACCTCTAACTACACTGTTTTTGCATCTCTCCAAAACCCTTGAGGAATTTATTCAGCAATATTTTTCCAAGCCCTCGGTGCTCTAAGTGCATAATACTACTTTCTGTTCCTAATCACTGACAAAAATACCTTCAATTGCATTTCATACTCATCTGGTTCTATACTGCCCTTTAGGGAAGGAAACCTGCTGTCCGTAGTGTGGCATACTTGTGACTCCAGGTCCACTGTTACATCAAAAATTCACTTATACTTGAATGGACAAGCACTAAATTTTTTTCAACTGTTTAGTGGATATATGTTTACATGGGTACTACAAAGTCTCACACATGTGGACAAATGTGAAATCACTCAGGAATATTAAAATTTCTAGAGGAGAAAGCCAACTCTGGAGCAATTTCTGGGATTTCCCCGCTATAGGCATTATTGCTATTTAAGTCACTCAGCTAGTCTCTTATTTCTACCACAAGATCCAAGACATAGAAATTTGTACTGTGTAAAATACAATCTAAAATTTGTGAAACAGTACATCCTCTTGGACAATGAGATATCACATGAAACACTGAAATGTTTACACACATACCAAAGTCATCAATGGAAGTTTTTCACTAAAAAAACACACTATGAAACAAAAAAGTACTGCTGAATTACCACCCAGTCTCAACTCATGGTCACATCTCATCATCAGGCCTTTCTAAACAAAACAAAAGCCAACTTATTAGTTTAAAAAAGTCAGGTATTAGTCAATTGAACACATCACCAACAAACATGCAGATCTTTAATAAGTTAGGCTTCAGCATCCCAGGCAGGGAAGCAGGTGTGCTGGACAAATTCAAGCTCAGTTGTGATGTCTATGTTCGAATGGTAGTTTAAAATTATTAGCTAACCATCTGTGATAGTGGCTAGCAATTCCGCAGTCAAGCAACAAAGGAGTTAGCACCTTTACAAAGGGATGGAACATCTGTGCATCATTCTAAGCCAAAGGATCAGTGTAATTTTTTAAATAATTATTTTACATTCACCAGAAGTTTTACCAATTAGATGAAAAGTTCTATTTTAATCCAAAATGTATTGACAATTTTCAGATGTAGGCTAAAAAATATTTGTCTCCAAGATTCTTAAAAGTTTGCATGCAACTACATATAGAGAAATGCGTAGTTGCAAAATAACCGCTCAACTTCTTGCTAGGTCACAGGAATTCAATGTTCCATGTCTGACACTGTGCAGAAAAATAATCTGGCATCAGCAACAAGCTCAATCAGGCAGCTTTTTCCTTCATCAACATCAATTGAAAGGCAAAGCTAACTGGACAATGGACAATTTAATGGGCAAGCAAAGAATCTTCAAACTATTTCATACTCATTTGACTTACACAATTTTCTCAATAAAACTGCGATGTTCTTCTGGGATAACAACGGGCCCTTTGGTAGAATTTGGCGAAATGAAAGACGGTGTTCCTGTACCATTAGACTGATTATGCTTTTCCTCTAACTGCTCTCGAAGTTGCCTTTCTTCTTCCCGATTTAAGTATGGGATTCCTGTATATTTAAATACCAAGTAGTAATTTTTTTGGAAAGGTCAAAATAATTGCATCAACACTGTTTAAAACTTGAAGATATTGACCAAAAATGTAGTGCAGCCAAATAATATTCAGGACAAGTCTGACTGTCTGAAATGGACTAAAAACATTTTGACCACAAAGAAAATTAAAATATGGATTTCTGACTCAAAGACAAAGAGCTCAGTTGGAAGAACACTCCCAGATTCTCTAATCTCTAGACAAAATTGCCATAAACTCACTCTTCCTTAAAATTTTTGGAAAGAATTTTTAGCCCCAGTTTCTCTAGAAGAACCCACTTACCATCTCGGAAGACTTTATTGAAGTCAAATCCTTGGTTGGCAAGAAAATCAATACTTGAACTCTGAAAGAAAACCAAAAAAAAAACACATTACAATTGTTGTGGTTTACCAAAATTAAACCGAACAAAATGTTCAATTTGTACTGTCCCGAAGTCAATGTGTCACAAAATAATATGTATTGGCTCATTAGCACATCGAGTCCTCAATTCATACAAGCTTCCCACGTTACAGCAACTGCATGCAGCAAAATAATTTTGAAGTGTAAAGTACTTTGGGGCACCCAGAGGATGTAAACAGCAACCTATAAATACCAAGTGTTTTGACCTTCAACAATTCCTTTTTGTGCATTGCACCGGCTGAGAGGTCATGTTGAAGCATAAAATTTTAGTTTGAATTTTTTTAAATAAGTAATTCATTTCACAGCCAGTTAGCCGATACATTACTTGCCAATGAAGCTCCTTACTGGCTTCCAGAATCTGAACCACAAGCTGTAGCAGAAACACAGAAGTTAGGTGTGGCAGTAGGCCATTCCATCCTTCAAGACAGTTCTGCTATTTACTACAAGCATGAGTGATCATCTATCTCAATGCCATATTCCCACTTTCCCCCAATACCTCAATGCCTTTGAAAATATCAACAAAAACCTCATTCCTTGTGAATATATATGGCCTTAAAAGCCTTCTAGAGAATTCCACAAGTTCTCTGAAAATATTTTTCTGATCAGAGTCCTATATGGTCTGCCCTGTATCCCGAGACTGTGTCCGTTTCTGGGCTCTCCAACCAGGGCAAACACCATTGCTACATCTAGACTGTTTAAAAAAAAAATCAGAATTTTACGCGCTTCTGAGCTCCTCTCATCCTTTTGAACTCTAGTGAATACGTGCCAAGTTAAACCAGTCTCTCCTCAGTCCAACCAACCCCTATTTGAGAAACAGAAAATACAAGTAGGTCATTCAACCCTTCAGCCATGATCATAATGAATGGTGGAGTAGGCTTAACCATCCAACTCAACAGCCTATGCTTACTGAGGAAGGGTCACCGGACTCAAAACATTAACTCTTTTCTCCTCCACAGATGTTGCCAGACTTGCTGAGCTTTTCCAGAAACTTTGTTTTTGAGCCGATCCTAACATATTCTTCCATGACTTTATCGTCAAGTGTTGTATTCAACCCACTGAAACAATACTATGCTTGGCCTCAGCTGCCTTCTGGGGTACTGAATCGCACAGGCTCACCACTCTGGGTGAAGGAACAGCTCATTCAGTCTTGATGAGTTTATTCCATATCATATCCTGTAACCTCTGGATCTGGAATCCCTGGTCTTTGGTAATATCCTTTCTGCATCTATACAGATTCTCCCTCATTCTTCTGAACTCGTAAATAATTCTAACCGATTCAACTTCCCCTCATATACACACCCTGCAATTAGCCTGGTGAACCTTGGTTGCACTCCCTCAATGTATATCGTCTTAGGTAGGGAGACCAAAACTACATGCGATACTGTAGGTGCATGAAGTGGTAGGATTTAAAAATCTTCAAATCAGACCATTAAAGGTTAATGTGGCATTATTTCAGCTATTGAAGACAAGTGGAAGATTACTGGCCTACAGAAAAGTTTTTTTTGGCTGTTGGGTAACTGCAAAGCCTTGATAGCCTATGGGGACCATTTTTTAAAACAAAATGTTGTTGATGCAGGGACACCTGGATGACGTTATCAACTTATTGTCTACACAATGGAATATCTGGAAAAGTACTGAAAGTACTAGTTTTAAAAAAAGACACAAAAGATAACTAGAATATTATTAATATCAGGGACTGTCACACTCTGAATTCAGCTTGGACTGGGATCGTGAATGGTGGCCGGAACCCAGAGTTCTCCAGACCAACCATCACAAAGCAATGAGACTTGTTGTCAAACATTAGAAATGTTTGTTAAGCAAATAGATTCACTCAGTTTGCATGTGTCTGCAACATAGTAGATTAAGCTAATAAATTTCCTTTAGTTTAAAATCACATGTACCTTCTTGCTATCATTTTAAATTCAAACCAAAAAAGAACTTTAGGTACTTTCAGCCTAACTATACAGTGCCTGCCACTCAAAACTACACCCATTTACACCCACAGATGGTTTCCTGTTAGTGAACTAATTCTTGATCCATGCCAATGTATTACTTCCTATCCCATGTGCTTTAACTTTGCTCATTAGCCTCGAGGGACTCTACTAAGAGCCTTCTGAAAATCCAAATATACCATATCCACTGTTGTCCATCATCTGCATTGCTTGATACATCCTCAAAAACAGTGGATTTATTAAGCCCGATTTGCCTTTCATAAACCAATCAGCTTTATTCAATCATGTCTTCTATAATAGACTATTATTTTCCCTACTACGGTTGTCAGGCTAACTGCTCTGTAATTCTGCTTTCTTCCATTTTTTAAAAAAATTGTGGGGGTGTGTTGCTACCTCCAATTTGGTAGGAATGGGTCCAGAGTGTCGAATTTTGGAAGGTAGCTCCCAAAACATCCAATATTTCTAGCATTGTTTCCAACAGAACTCTGGGATGTAGACTGACAGACCCTTATGATTTATCATCCTTTAACTACATGAATTTCCCCAGCATCCTTTTCTCACTAATATTAATTTCCTTCAATTCTGCTTTCTGATTAGACTCTTGTTTCCTGATCATTTCTAGGAGGTTTCTTCCTCTTTCGTGAAGCCAGAACAAATGAAGGTGTTATTTTCTTCAGCCAATTCTTGCTTCCCATTACAGATTTCTCCAGCTACAAATACATCATGTACATACTACAGAGGCATGCCATTCGGCCTGTCATGTCTGCTGTTATTCAGTTAGTTCATGGCTGATCTGACAATCCTCAACTCATTTTCCTGCCTTATTCTATTGTACTCAACCCATGGTTGTCACACAAACTTTACCATATTGTGATCATGCTTCCCTAGGGGGAAAATCTTTCACTACGGGATCATCCATTAGTCTTGCCTTATAATACATCACCAAATCCAATTTCCTGATCCTTGGTTAGATCCACAATATATTGTTGTTCCAGGAAACTGTCCCAAATACACATTGGATTTTGTAACAGCTACCTTTGTTAATTTGATTTTCTCAATCTACATAAAAGTTAAAGCCACTCGTGTGTAATTTACTGTATTGTTTCACATGCCCTCCTCACATGATTTACGCTGTCCTACAGAACAGCTGTGGGGGCGCATAGACAACTCTCAAGACTTCCGCGATATCTTACCTACGCCTACGTGAATTCCCCAACATCATTCATACATCCATCCCTCCTTACAAAATTTATTCCCTTTCATCATCACCTTTTCCTTGCTACTAGTACATTCTAAAGTCACTACCCCGACTACTTAGTTCCCAATTTCCATGTCCATGTACCAACACATCGCTGTAAACGGTTACCAGATCATATCCACTATTTGCACCATTAATCCAATTGTTTACTTTATTCTGAAGCATTTGTCCATTGTCATCAGTTTAAAAAACCCAATGACCTTCATTTGTGTTGATTTATTTGCCTTAAATCAGGTTACTTAACAACAATATCAGAACACAATACAAAATACAGACATATTTGAAAAGAGCCTTTCAAGACCAACAAGTAACGTGAAATGTTTTATAATCAGTAGCAGTCAGTTCTCAGCTACGTACATGTCATACTAGCACTGATTAAATGGGCAATATTGTTCACTCTCAGATTTTCAATCGACATGCTTTTACAAATCACTGCAGCAAATATGGTACAAAGACATTGAGGCAAACTGACCGCTCAACTGTAGTCAATCAATACATACAGAAGTAGTTAAAATGAGAAAGAACAGAAACACACTAAAGAAGAACAACTCCATACTAAATACAATAAATGCATAGTCGTGTTTTTCATTAGTAATTGCATCTTGGCTTCAGCTAACCTATTATAAGCCATCCAAAATGTTCCTTATGCAAATCACAAGCCCATCTAACCCTTCCAAAGTATTGGCTGACAACACCAGGGCAGCACATACTCTCTATAAATTTGCAGCTGTAATAAGAAAATTCAACTTGGTCTTTAGATAAGATTTTATTCATGATACAAACACAGGTTTGTATCAGGATATCAACAGGGTCAGTCACCTAATTTGCTACTCCATACTGAATAATTCTCCTCTATTAACGTATAGAATGCAGGAAAAGTCCCCATGTGGTAATGAGGAGAAAATGCATGATAATTTATTATTTAGTGACCCCTGCTGGAGAACAGGGGTCATGAGCCATAGACAGAAATAGAAATGGACTTGGTCTGAAACTGCATTGGTTTAAACCAACATTACGATCCTCCATTACCAACTTACACTTAGATTCTTCACTGATTTTTCCATTTAAAAAAAAATACTTTCATTTGGAGCTATGAAGTGCGACCTGCAGTAGCAGTGCATTCAGAAAAGGTGAGTAAGTGAGCAAACAAGCTCTTACGTTTTGAGGCTGAGACTCAAAGTTAATTGCAGGTTGGTTCCTGCTCAAAGAACTCCCATCAACTGTGGGGTGGAAGTATGCTTGACCAGATAGATGTTTGGCCATTTACAAATGGTTGCTACCTGGGAATTAGTTCCAGCATGTCTCAGAACTTGATGAAAGAGGGAGAGGTTGGCGTTTTTTGGAAATGAGAGTTTCTGAGGAGTTTGGCTATTGATGTTACATCATGAATATTTGCAAGCTCATTGTCTAACCTCCAATTGTCAGCTTTTGGAAGTTCAGAATAGAAAATAAGCATTATTCAATCTTCAGAGTGACCTGGAACAAGTGACTTTGATCACTATCTTCAGAAAATCAAGAGACAATCCCATATACTTGTGAAACAATGCAATGTAGAAACTGCTTCCCTTAATGGTACTTTTCAGTCGGGGGAGAGAGGGTGCGAGGGCTGAAAACAAAGGTTATGGAGTTTAAAAACATAGACATTAGATTAGTGCATTGTTTAACTTTTCTCTGCTGAAGTTACTGTATTGTTAATAAATTGTTAAGACTTTCAGCTACAAATCTGGCATCTAATTTTGTCAAAGTGTAGGTGTGATTGTTCAAAAAGTTTGGTTAGGAACCATTGGGGTCAACTTTTAGGGTCTGTTGAAGGTTTTAATTTGGCTGTGTTGTGAATACAGAGGTCAGGTGGCTGATTTGATTCAGCTATCAGTCTCCACGCATAACAATGCTGAAAGAAGTTCCAAAGCATTTTTTGGTCATAGAAGGAAAACAACTGGGTCAGCCAAAGGAGGAATTAAGAGGGGTACCTCAAAACATGCCACGGAGAAGAGTTGTTAGGACAAGAGACAAATACTGCAGGCACTGGGAACTTGCATCATAAAAATATGCTGCAGTTATGTGGCAGATTAAAGCAGATGGCTACCTGACCTGCTGAGTAATTGCAGAATCTTCTGAACAAGAGTCACACCAGACTTGAATTGTTAACTGTTTCTTTCTCACCTTCATTTTTTCTGTTAAAATAGTTAATATTAAAAAGGGTGGGTGTGTCTGTGTGTATGTTTGGGAGAGGCAAAGTTAAGGCAGATAACATCGCAAGTGAAAATACCTAATAAACGTAATACTGCCTCAGCACATTAAGCACAAAGTCAACGGAGATTTTGAATTCCGGTGCTGGGGTTCAATTCCACAATATTGACTTTGATTCTGTGTCGCTAACTGAACCAACCCAACATCAACTTTTTAAAAAAAAAAAGTGTTAGATTTCAGTCAGAAAAAAAAAATCTTGCAATGAGCTGGTTCAGGCATGATGAGCCAAATGGCTTGTGCCTGCACTCCAACAAGTGTGTAATTATCACATTGCAGTTTCAACAACCAGGCAATTTGTCTTTTGCGATGTAGGTCAAAGGACAAATATTGACCCTGCCACTGAAGATAACTTATCAGAGTAGGAAACTTGCTGTACAGCATATTGCACATCTTGGCAGCCTCTTCTAGGGCAGCAGACAGAAGAATTTCATCATAACTTTTAATATATTAGCTCAACCTTCGGCTGACTGAGTAAAAACATATTTGAAAAATCAGAAATTCAAACTGAAGATCAAGATCAATATTAACTGAACTGTAGCAAGCTACTTTATGCTTCAGATTTGGATGACCCACAGCAAGCATCTCAAAGCAATGGAGATGCACTCCCAGTAGTGCCTTCACATGATACTCAAAGTCCATGAGCGAGAAAGACACACATTCTTCCATGCCAACTTTCACAGCATCGAGAAAACTGGGACTCATTAGTAATGCCTGACACCAAACCTCTGAAGCAACTATCCGGTTTGGAACTTGGTCACGGCCAGAGATTCCCAATAGGACAGTAGAAACATACCATGGACGTCCTTAAAGCATTTCTGAAGAGGTCAGACAGCCCTGCCAATTCATGAGACACCCTGGCTTGTGACATTCAAAAATTGGCAGGGGTCATTCAGGGAGGAACCAAATATAGAAAAACTTCACAGCAGTGTTCAGAAGAGAAAATCTGAATCACTGGAAGGGCAAAGAAATGACCAACCTCTTCCATTCTTCAAACACCTCCTGCCTCGCACATGGCAGAGTCAGTGATCGCATATTGGATTTATCAGACATTTCAGAACCAATCATAGTGAAAGGAAATCACCCTCAATCTCTGCCCGTTCCCCCTAAAAATAGGAAAATGGGGTCTTTTACATCCACTTGGATAGTAGATTGGTACTGGGTTTAATTGCTTGTCATATTCGTAACACAAAAAAAAAAAGAGGTTAGCCTTGACTTTTGCTCTTCAGTCCTGAGATAGTTCTTCAACCCACAAATTTTGAACCAAAGACAAAAGTGCAACTAACTGTCCAACCAACCAACCTAGATTCAAGACCTCCAAGTTCAAACTCAGCAAAATCAGATTTTTCTTGTCAGCATCTTAAATAAGCCAATCATTTTTAATTCAAGGAATTATTGCTAATGTTAACATGCACATCCCTTTCATTGCTTTAACGTACTTCCAAGGTAGCCCACAAATTTATATCTTTTAAAAGGAGGTTGAACCGTTTGTCCAACCTACTTCCGTTGGTATTGAACTTGCATGACCAAGTGTATCAATGGAATCAGATGTAAATCCAGGAGGAGTTTCATTTGACTGCTATTTCGTATTTGCAAGTTCACCCGATTTGCCCAGATGAATGACAGCCCATCAAAATAACAGAACTGTGCATTAAATACTTCAGAGCATTCTGAAATGCAATAGTTGACATAAAGTGTGGAAGGAAACAATTTTCATCCAATTTTTGAAATATGAAGAATCAGCCTGTTGGCTTCCTGGTGAATTAAAAAGAACACCAAGATTTTCACTTTAACCACATAAAGTAAATGCAAACTAACAGGACAGGGCAATTTAAACATTGCAATAATTCTCACTGCAGCCCTGCCAAAATAAAAAAGGATCAAAGTAAGCATTTACAAAGTGCATCCAAATACACCACAGTATTCCTGCACGATATTTATCTTCACCCACAGCCTGACCACTTTACTGGCTACATATTTTTCTTACCTGGCAAACAAACTTAACATCAGGTGAATTTCTAGAAAGTGGTTTTGGAAATATGTAGAAGTTAAAGGTCTTCATTATGTGCCTGTCGAGCAAAGGTGAAATAATGAGTAAAAATTTGGGTTTTAGTACTTTTTAAATCAAAGGCAACAATTGCTCTCTCAGGAAAAGGATCAGCTGTGACACTATTTGTTATGCAGGAATTAAGTCACACTGATGGGAACAAACCAGGTTTACACGAACTGTTCCCATTAGTTTAACCTTTGAGCTTTCAATATGATTCAACTGCAGGTCCAGTGTACCTCTTTAAGGTCAATATATTATCTTTCCTGAAGTGCGATGACCAACTGAAGGATAGCCTTGCCATTTTTGAATTTAGAACATCTTGGGGAAAAGCAAACAGCAGAGTCATTAATTACATTTGCATCCATGGGCTACTGTAGCATAGTAATCAAATTACTGGATTCATAATCCAGAGTTCCAATCTACCCATCAAGACATGTATCACCAAATAAATCTGTGATTTAAAAAACCTATCAATATTGGTGACCAAAAACATGCAGATTGTTGTGAAAACCCATCTGCATTAATAAGATTTTCTAGGGAAGCTATCTACCATCTTTACTGGGTCTAAATGCTCGTCGGCACATATTCTTTTAATTCAGTCTCTTCACTGGTTTGTGGACCATGGTTGCTTAACTATACAATTAATGCTTTTGCCTCACTGCTGTTTGCATAAGTTTGGCAAGTGTCAGGTGCAGTAAGGGAGACAGCGCGGGAGCACGACAGAAAGAGAAAGAGGGAATGAATCTCATCTGTTGCTACCATCATTATGGAAGAACTCAACATAGGTTCGATATACATTGTTCATTTGGATACTTCGTTACTCTTGGGCTTTTAGTTCGGACATGCAGTAGCTATAGATCTGCAGTTCCTCATTTGTCAGCAAATACAGGGAGAAAGGGTTACATAATTGACAGAAGTTCACTGTTGGCTAAACTTAAACACAATTATGTAAATAAACTCACCTGTTCTCCGCACCATCATATTTAAATGTGCAAAGACCAAACTGAAAAAGCAGGAAGTCCATGGAATGCTGCAAGAAAAAGTAACATTTTATTATTTTGAATCCAGGTGGTCACTCTGGTTGTTAACACTTAACAAGTCAATAATTTTTTTTAGAAAGGCTTCCCCCCCACCCCCGCTCCCCAAAATCTCCCTGCATAAAAATAGACAGGAAATCTTAATCCACATCTCAATGAATTCAGGATTCATCTTTGAATGCCCTCAACTGTGATATTAACAGACATCACAATGCCAATTTTATTCAGACAGTTGAGAAATGGAAGTGTTTGACTGATATACTGAGATAGATGGCTTTAAATCATCCATTGTGCTAAAATTGTGGCAGTGTATGTGAATTTTGCATTACAAAAGAGCATGCTTTCGTGAACTTGGCAATGATGGTACCAGATGATAAGTGAGAAAAGACGTAGGGTCTCAGACAATGACATACTTTGCTTTGAGCACAAAAGGAAACAAATATTGTCCACAGAATAAACTTGGAGGGGAAAAACATTCTGCAATAAACAGCAAGAGATGCTACTGGCTGGGAGGGTGGTAGAAGTGAATTGCCTCACATTCTTTAAACAGACACCTGTATGAGCACTTGGCACATAAATTCCTAAGCCATGGGTCTAGTGCTTGTAAACAGGATTATGTTGAAAGTCAGGTGTTTCTCAAATATCAGTGCAGACTCAATAGGCTGATGAACCTCATCTGTACTGAGAGTTTCTATGATTCTAAGGTACAAAGTTGGAAAAGCTGAATTAAAACAAAAAAATCAAGTAATGTCCTTTCACATTTTACACAAATATACAAAACTGTTTCCTGTATGAAATAATGCCATGTTTCTGACCTGCGAAGAACACATCAGCAAACAGGACTACAAGTAAATTTTGCAGTATCATAACATCAGTCAGTGAAAAATAGCCATTGCTTCTCACCCACCTAAGAGTTATGACTGGCCATGTGCAATTAACTCACTACCACCCACTTTTCATTTCAGAAACTTCATTGTTAACAAGGTTATATGGAATACGTTCACGGGGCCATTTTCAGGAGACAAAAGGAAACTTAGGGATCCTTCATTTCAGGTTTGGGTGCATACAGACAGACATTTTCTGTTCATACTCACATTTTAACGCATGCCCCATCCCAGTCACTGCACACATGCAGAAGTATAACATAATTAAGTCAGCATTCTTGAAAAGTAAATGTACAGTGACAACACCAGTCTGCCTTGTGCAAAATAGAGATATTACAGCATCATGAACAGTTGAAATTTCAGGCTACTGGAATATTTCTTTAGGCAGAGAACAAAATGCAAGATGATTTATTCCTTTTTTTGTGCAGTACACAAGTTATACATGAATACATGTCCAGTAGTTGCTCATCAAGAATGCAAGTTTTCTAAAAATATCTTTTCATCACTGTAAAACTGTATCACAGCAAAACAGTTGAGCATGTACAACACTGGGATAAAAACTAAGTTAGTTACTGATCTACTTTTAACACTCTTCGGAAACATTCTTTCCCCAAATTTCTCAAAGTCAACATAATGGAGAAAACACTCCTACTACAGGGCAATACCATATTATAATATAATATATTTGAAAGCTCCATAACTTCCACCAATGACACTCTTTATAGAGGAGCTTGTCATCACTTCATTCCCCTCTCTTCCACCCATGTCATTACTTCACCTCACACACGATTTCAGAGGTTGCACTATGAACTAACAGAATCAGTTTACCCTATTTCACAACCTGAAGGCTTTGACAGCTTCTAGTACACACAGTTAGAGTTAGTGTTTTTTTTTAATTTAACCAAGTCCTGTCTACCTTTTTCAGCTTATGATATCTTTCTTCTGGCGTGTCCAAGCCATTTGTCAGTGTGGTCACTGAAGGCCCATCACTTATTCCTGAAATGAAACAAGAGGAACAAAATTTAAAAAAAGGTCTGATGCAAATTTTAGGAAACTATGAAAACAACCATAATCACAAACATTAAAATCTCGTCTTTATTTTGGGTTGAAGTTCAAAACAGCAACTACGCAAGCTTACCTGTAATAATGATTGGTACAAAAAAAAGGTCATCTCCAATACACCTGCAGTATCTACTGAGCTGAATCCAACACAGAGGGAGGTAGCATGTCTACAACATCCAGGGCACTCTACTTCTCAATGCTAACTGTGAGAGGGGCAAATTTCAAGAATATGGGGTTGATACACCCGTGCAACTAACACCTCAAATGGAGGAATACCAAACAGCTTGGTGTAATGGTCAATAATTTTATTCAACAGAAATTTACTCTTTTCATTCACCTCTGGCAAGTGTTTGGGAATCAACTGTCAGACTGCTTCAGCCCATAAATCCACTGTACTCCACAAAAACAATTCACAAATGCTCCCCATAAACTGCAAAATTCTAGAGGTGCAATATTAAGAACATGCAATTGAATTAAACATTGGGCACCTGAATTAAACTTCACCGAGATAGCAAGAACTGCAGATGCTGGAGTCACAGATGAAGTGTGGAGCTGGAGGAACACAGCAGGCTAGGCAGCATCAGAGGAGCAGGAAAGCTGACGTTTTAAGAAGGGTCCCAACCTGAAACGTTAGCCTTCTAGTCCCTCTGATGCTGCCTGACCTGCTGTGTTCCTTCAGGTTCACACTTGCTTATCTCTGAATAAAAAACTTCAACCAGGTTGAAAACCATGTTTCTCTTACACAATTCGGCTTCAGTTTTTATTTTTGTGTGGCTAAACAAAGCAATGTTAAAATCTCTACTGAAACATGCACATTATGACTTCAAACATAACTCTCGAGTTATCCCAGGGCTTGCAGACAGGAGTACCCACGAATCCAATGCTGCTTCTTTATTTCCTCACATTGATTTACTTGGACTCTCTGTTCCCTGCTGAAATCATCAGTATAACTAACAATAGAATTTAAAAGCAAATCCGACGATTACATCAGGAACAATGCATACACCTTCAGCACGATTCCAGTTACAAAGCCTTTCCCAATAGTTTCTATAAACTTCCTCCAAAATTCTTGGTAGTGTGGATGTGCAGAGGGGTCTTGGTGTCCAAGTACATAGATCCCCGAAAGTTGCCACCCAGGTTGATAGTGCTGTTAAGGCGGCTTACGGAGTGTTAGGTTTTATTGGTAGAGGGATTGAGTTCCGGAGCCGTGATGTCATGCTGCAACTGTACAAAACACTAGTGCGGCCTCATTTGGAATACTGCATGCAGTTCCGGTCACCCCATTACAGGAAGGATGTGGAAGCATTGGAAAAGGTGCAGAGGAGACTTACCAGGATGTTGCCTGGTCTGGAGCGCAGGCCCTATGAAGAAAGGCTGAGGGACTTGGGTCTGTTCTCATTGGAGAGAAGGAGGCTAACAGGGGATTTAATAGAGACATACAAGATGATAAGAGCATTAATTAGGGTGGACAGTGAGAGTCTTTTTCCGAGGATGATGACTTCAGCTTGTACAAGGGGCCATAGCTACAAGTTGAGGGGTGATATATTTAAGACAGATGCCAGAGGCATGTTCTTTACTCAGAGTGGTAAGGGCGTGGAACGCCCTGCCTGCCGATGTAGTTAACTCAGCCACATTAGGGGCATTTAAAACAGTCCTTGGATGAGCATACAGATGATGGTGGGATAGTGTAGGGGAAGGGGCTTAGATTAGTTCACAGGTTGGTGCAACATCAAGGGCCGAAGGGCCTGCTCTGCGCCATATTGTTCTATGTTCTATTAGTGCACATGAATTAAAAAGAAAGACCCATTATGCCAATGGCCCAGTGACTTTGACTAGTTAGTACTCATTTCTGCTTAACAGTTCTTCAGTTTCAACTTAAAACCTGCAGTTACCTGGTAACAAAGGATTTAGCTGACTGTATTTAGAAACCATTTACTTTAATAAATATAGCATTGTAAGAGGAACACTGACTCATTCAGTTCATGCAAGTGACGAGAGCATTCAAACTATGCACAAGGATCCTACTAAAAAATTTAGTTTTCTTCTCAGAGTAATATATCATTTTTTTCTGAAAACTGGGTATGTTTTACACATTACTATTGGGCATTCAACATTACCTGAAAATTCTCCATCGATTGCCAGAAAATCAGCTTCGTCAATAGCTTCATATATTAGATTTAGGCGCTCCTTAAAATCTGTTGAGAAACCACAATTACACTGTATCTATAATAAAAAGGCAGGCCATTCAGCCCAACAGGTTCATCCCAAAGTCTGAGATACATCAACAATACCCCATTTATCCTCACCTAACCCATAACTTCACAATTTTATTCCATTCAAATTACCTCATTTAAATGCATCCGTGCTAATAACCTCCACTAATCCATGTGGTCACGTGTTCTTCATTCTAACCACGCTTCAGATTAAAGAAGCTCCTCCTGAATTTCTTATTGTCTTTATTAAGAAATATCATTTATCTGGTTATGGTCTCTCTTGTAAATAACAACACCAGTACAAGAGTAGGCTGTTCAGTCTTTTACACCAGCACCACTATACTAGACAGCAGCAAATCATTTATGCCACACCTCCTCAATGCTACATATGCTCCGTCTGAATGCCTTTATGTCATTAGTAGCTGGAAAATGAACAATCCATGTCTTCAATTTACGTAAGCAGCTTTCTGCAGCCCCCTAGTGTTGAGAATTAAAGATTTGCCATCCTCTGGGTGATTAAGTTCTTCAATCCTAAATGGCTTGCCTGTTATCTGACACACAGTCTCCTGGTTCTGAGCTACAGAGCAAGGCAAAAAAAAAGGTTCTTTCCTCATCAGTGCTGTCCACTCCTTTAAAGAATGAAGAATAGTGTGTGCTTCTCAGATCAGCACTTATTCTTCTAAGCTGATCAGAAAATTGGCCCGGTTTCCTCGTGGGATGATGGTATTACCCCAAGAATCAATCTGGTGAACCATTGCTGCACATCTTTCTTCAAGAGGAAGCTACACATAATAATCCAGTTTGGTCTAAACGGTGTTCCACACAATTGGAGCAAAACTTTTTTGCTGCTCAAGTAAATTCTCTTGTAGTAAAGGGAATCACTTGCTGCACCAGCATGCTAGCTCTCAGTGGCCTATGAAAAAGGACACCTAGTCTCTTTGACAACAGCATTTTCCAATCTCTCAGTTCCAAAAAATTACTCTACCCTTCTATGAAGTGGATACCCTCACACTTGTCAACATTGTAGTCAGCCAACTCTGCTGAATAAAACTAGCATACCTCCAAGCCAGTCACTGTTCAAATAGCACCAGCAGGCTCGAGATCAAAGTGCTAGCTGAGAAATTTCTTCTCTCATTAGATTACTTGAAGAAAATCTCCAATGACCATTGTAAATTTTCAATGGCCTCCTAAAGAAACCAGTCCAGGAATTTCCGACAGTTAGAAGTAAATTCCTTCACTGAATCTTCAAAAACAGGTTCTCCAAACGATGTTAAATACAAAGCACCTTCTTAACACTTAATGGTAACCAATTTATTCCTATTGTGTGCATTCTGCATGTTAAGCAATCTTCAATCGTGCGTAGTGTATTAGCCCTAATTCCACGCCCTTTCACTTTCTGTCTGGGATGTTTTCAAACACTTTCTAAAAAGACACATTCACTAGTCTCCTCTTTGCTATTTATACAATCATAGAATCCCTACAGCATGGAAGCAAGCCATTCAGCCCATTGAATCCATACAACTCTGAACAACAATCCAACTAGACCAAACACCCTACACGATCCCTATTGTCCTGTATTTCCGACGATTATTCTACCTACCCTGAACATCCTTGGGCACTATGGTCAGTCCACTTAATCTGTACATCTTTGGTCAGTGGGAACAAACCAGAGCACCAAGCAAATCCACAGTGACACGGTGAAAATGCAAACTCCACACAGATAGTGGCCAGGGGCTGAAATCAAACTAGAACCCTGGCACTGTGAGCCAGAGTGGCCAGGCCACCAGCTCAAAACATTGTCAAATAAAAAAAATCAAAAAGTTTGTCAAGCATAATTTCAAATTTCTAAACACCTGGTCCAATCAGGCAATTATTTGGTAAATATCAGCAAATAGGTCCTTTATTATGGATTCTAGCATTTTTCGTAGTTAGTAGCATTAGGCTGACAGCTCTGTAGTTTGTTTTCTCTTGTCTTCCTCTTATTAGCGGAATTACATTTGCAACCTTCTAGTGTTTAGGTAGCACTGGAGAATAGCATTTTGCAAGATTTAGGTTTTAATTGGTAGTGGGATTGACTTCAGGAGCCGTGATGTCATGCCGCAACTGTACAAAACACTAGTGCGGCCTCATTTGGAATACTGCGTGCAGTTCTGGTTGCGCCATTACAGGAAGGATGTGGGAGCATTGGAAAAGGCGCAGAGGAGATTTACCAGGATGTTGCCTGGTCCGGAGCGCAGGGCCTACAAAGGCTGAGGGACTTGGGTCTGCTCTCATTGGAGAGAAGGAGGCTAACAGGGGATTTAATAGAGACATACAAGATGATCAGAGCATTAGATAGGGTGGACAGTGAGTCTTTTTCCAAGGATGATGACTTCAGCTTGTACAAGGGGCCACAGCTACAAGTTGAGGGATGATATATTTAAGACAGATGCCAGAGGCATGTTCTTTACTCAGAGAGTGGTAAGGGCGTGGAACGCCCTGCCTGCCAAAGTAGTTAACTCAGCCACATTAGGGGCATTTAAACAGTCCTTGGATGAGCATACAGATGATGGTGGGATAGTGTAGGGGAAGGGGCTTAGATTAGTTACAGGTCGGCACAACTTCGAGGGCCGAAGGGCCTGTTCTGCGCTGTATTGTTCTATGTTCTAAGATGGTAGCTCATTAATTTGTGGATGCAATAGCAATCTTTCAAAACTCAGGTGAACGTCATTGGGCCAACTTTAATTTCTCCAACACTACTTTTCTTCAAATTTACACAGTCAAACTGGGCCCTTGGATTTGATTTGTTTCAGGGACACTGCCTGACTTCACAGATAGTGGCACAAAAGTATTTATTTAGCTTCACTGCCATTTTTCTATTCCCAATTATAAACTGACCCGTCGCTACTTGCTGCGGATATAGCCATGCGTTAGCAAACCTTTTTCTTTCAAATAATCATTCTGAAACTTTCTTGCTATTTTCCATTCATCTTTATTTACCTTTGCTGAATTCTTAAGTTATCCCAATCTATAAGCTTCCAACAGTTTTGTCAACTTTATAAACCTGTTTCTTTTAAATAATACTAACTTTTATTTCCCCGTTGAGAATTTCTGCCTACGAAGGCAAGTTTCTTGAAAGCCAAGCATTATTTCTTAAAAAAAAACTGGACATTACCTATCCATCAAATTTTTTAATGTATTTTTTCCAATACACCACAACCAACTTCCAGCTCATACCTTCAGAACTGCCCTTGACTTGAAGGTACTCGTTTCAGATTTAGCTACATCTTCAAGAAAAAAAATGGAAATATCTATCATACAGTCAATATTTCCCTAAAAGGTCAACTGCAAGATTAAAATTAGCTGCTTCTCATTACATTAACAACACACTTAAAAACGGCGTATGCCCTTGCTGGTTTCTCAACGTTTACTTCAGAAAACTCCCTCAACACAATCCATTCTTTAAAAGGAGTGGACAGCACTGATAAGGAAAGAACATTTTTGCCTCGCTCTGTAGCTCAGAACCAGGAGACTGTGTGTCAGAATAACAGGCAAGCCATTTAGGATTGAGGAACTTAATCACCCAGAGGATGGCACATCTTTAATTCTCTACACCAGGGGGCTGCAGAAAGCTGCTTACGTAAATTGAAGACATGGATTGTTCATTTTCCAGCTACTAATGGCATAAAGGCATTCAGACGGAGCATCTTTCCTACAGATCATCAGTGCTCATTTAAAATTTATTCAGCCGAGATGTAGATTAGGGAAACCCAGGGTTACTGCATTCTTCACACTACATGCACCTCCAATTCCCTAATTTACACTGTGTACGCCGTTACTACAACTTATTAGCGGCCTATAAAATACACTTACTAATCTTTGCTGCCCCAGCTCTTTTTTCAACTCCACTCAAAAACAGATTCTATTTTCTGTTCTTCCAACTGCAGAGTCTCTCTATCTAATACACACTGATTTCATCCCCTATCCAACCTCCTTTCCCTTTTTGCCCTTCCTTCCTAAATCTTGAATATCTTTTAACTTTCAGTTCCAAGCTGGTTACCCTGCAGCCATGCTTCTGCGGTGGCAATCCAATCTTTTTTTGTACATCTTCTGACACCATCAATTCCCCCATTCTGGTGTGGCTGCTGTGTACCTTTAGGTACAATGCTCTTAATTTAAAAAACTACTCTAATTTGATTTTGGTATTGGAGGACTTTGGCATTTTTGCTGCTTTCAACTTTCATTTACAGCTTTTCTATTTTTCCTAAACTAATTCTTGGTTTTTGTTTTATTTTCTCTACAATAACCATTCCAGGCTTTTGCTGACTCTAAAAACTTATTTGATCACCCTATGCTTAAAACTTCCCTCACAGGACAATCCCAGAAATTAGTTTAGCAATATTCGCTGCATTTTGAATAAATTTAGTCTAGGTGTGACTTTTACATTATAATGCACCTATGAGCATATCTGTGCCTTTTATTATGTTGCAGACATTATACAAGTTGTTACTGTTACATGTAATAGCTTTGCCAGTTTGTACAGTAAGAATTCAAGCCAAACAAATGAAGTCAGATTGACTGTCAGCTCTAATTGTTAGAGGTACATAAAGATCCTTAAAAATATTTCAATATGCTCAACAGCACAGGAATGGCTCAGTGGCATTTTGTCAAGTCACTATTCAAGTAGAGACTCAAATATTACAGCAATTAATTCAGTAAAATGCAGGTCAAATTCCTGCTTTTCTTGTGTGTCAAGGAAACAAAAATAATGCTTCAGTCCAAATACCAGAATAGTGCTGGTCCACTCACTTCTACCATATTATTATTCCTGGAGGAAAGAAAAGCCAACTGAAATAGACTCAGTTATCGGCTGCAGCACAAATTGTAATATGCTCACTTGAGTCAGAGAGATTATTGGCGTGTCCTACGATAGACACTAGAGTACAAGACTGTTGAAACTTCAGTATTGTGCTGAGAGAGTATGCCATGGTCAGAAATGTCATATTTACATAAAACACAAAATGGAGACAAAAACAGAAATTGCCAGAAAATATCAGCAAATCTGTGGAGAGAAATTAATTAATATTTTGGGTTCAGTGATCTTTCCTCAGAATTGAACGCAAAATGTTAACTGATCTCTCTCCACAGATGCAGAGATTTTCTAGCAACTCCTCTTTCTTTCAGAACTTCAGGATCCTCAGTTTTGGTTTTGCAAACCAGATAGACTGTCAGCCTTATGTGAATGAGAAAGATCTCAGTGCATAAATCAAAGAGCAGGGCAGTCCTCACAGTGCCCTGAACATTACAGCACTCAGTAATAATGTGGTTGTTTTCAGGTCACAATCATCTTACTGTTTGTAGAACAATGAACAAACTTGATTGTCACCTTTTCTATACTACACATCTCAACATTTAATTAAGTTACTTTAAAGCACTTCAAGACATCAAGATCATGAGAGGTCTTGTGTAGATATACATTTTAAAAATAACTGTAATCCATTCACTACTTTGCATTTTTCAGATCAAGCCAATTCCTTCCTTCATTATCCAACCAATGCATACAAATGAGGGAGCAAGCAGACTGTTTGAACATTAAACTTTTCATAGGAACTGATCAAAAGGGGAGATTCACTACAGCAGAATAAGAGTCAGAAAAGCTGGTGCAGCAGCACTGCTGGCCCAGATTTATTTATTATTTGCAGAAAATAATTTGGGAACCATTACTGACAGCTGAACGTTATACATATTACTTACAAATTAAAAAACAGCTTCACACAAATTATAAATCAGAGGAATTTCACATAACTCTTAGCAACATTAGATCAAAGATTACACATCAATAAATACTTAACAGGCTGTAAAGCACCTTGCGATATCCTGAGACTATGAAAGGCATTAAATAAAAGCATGTATTTCGTTTACAGTAGGTACCATGAAGCTTTACGCCTTCGTACAGTCAAATGCAAAGAGGCGTGGAAACATCAATGCGACCAGGGACTTTACAGCGGCTGCCCAGAGGAGGTCAAGAGGATAGAGGCAAAAGTGTAACGTGCACTTCGCAAATATTGACTACACGGAGTGGGGGGCGGGAAGAACAGCTTGTTCTCACGTGGAAGGAGCGGATGTGCCGCAGGTTATCACTTTTCCTTTACACTGAACCCTGTCAACAGGTACCGCCACACAAACCATCCCCCCCTCCCCCTCCTTGCACCGAACCCTATCGATAAGTCCTTAAAAGCCCAGCCCTTTCCCCCTGACCCCGACCCACGCGGGGCTCTGCATTCAGCCGAACACTCCGGCCTGGGCCCAAAAATGAAACGTTGCCTCCAAAGCGGCCCCAACCGCTTGGGTTTCACCGCATCCGCATCCTACACACTCCTGTCCCGACTCCCCCGTTAATCCGCTAACCCAGAGCCCAAAGACTTGTCCCTCTCGAACTTACTCTGCCTGGTGATCTCCATAGCTACCCAAACAAACCTCCTCCTCTCACTCACTCACTCACACAACACACAGGAACAACACCGCCACCTTCAACCTTTGCCCTTTAATCTTCACTCTGCAGTCACTTCCGGTGAACACAATGAGCACGTGGTTAAGGGCACTCATGGTAGAACACTCACCGTAAGACATTCTAAGTTCAAAGTTAATATGCATCTATATATGTGTTTAAAAACGAACGTACAATATCATTACACTTAAATTCTAAATGCAATATTATTTAATTTTATAAGCTTTCTTTGTTTGTGGTTTAGTTCGCCCTTAGCTGTGTCCTTCCAAAAGGAGGTACTTTTAAGAACCAAAAGAACTGCGGATGCTGTAAATCAGAAACAAATGCTGCCAGACCTGCTGAGCTTTTCCAGCAAATTTGTTTTTGTTCTTATTTTTACTGTTTGTCAATTGACATTAAGGCACCATATTGTGCTCTTATGCTTCTTCTAAAGAATTAAAAAGCCATATAAATATCCTGCTCATGTGACCTTATCCGCACTAAATGGCTCCTCACCTTCCCTTTGCTAGCGTATTGCAAACAATCTTTTTCTCCCACCCCTCGGGTACTGTTCTCCATAACTTTCAAATCTGATGTCATTACATGTTCAAAGTGTTCATCCTTGATTTATCTCACCTGGCAAATGGCAGCTCTGTAATCTAGAACCTTACACCTAAGTTTCTAAAGAAACTGTCTAAGTAAACACCTCACAGTGTAAATATACTCTCGCAAAACTTTAGTACCCCAGTATGCTGAAAATTATCAAATCAGATAGCATTGTCTTAGGCCTAAGAGATCCTGCTCTGATTGCATCTCAGCCCAGAGAGCGGAAACACTCAACAAAGTTACTCTGTTGTGCATAAGCTCTGACGTTGTCAATCATCAGCTGGAGAGTCATCAATGGGAGAATGGATAAGGCTTTGAATTATGCTGAGAAACAGTCCAGACCTAACTGGAACAATCTAAAGGAAATAAAAGAAGAAACATTTATATAAGGGCCAGCAGAATCACACAGGCAACTTTGAACGAAATTGCCAAAGTAGCAATGTAAATACTGCAGAAGACACTAAACGAAAGAAAAGTAAGCATGTCCAGCATAGGAAAAGTATTGCTCTAACTGAAAGAAGCCAAATCACTTTGCACATGAGCGTTTAACTGGAAAGAAGCAAAAGAAGCCTATAAAGATGGCTGCTAAAGAGATGGCAAATGATGTTTCTGATAACAAGTTTGCATTGTAAAGTCTGAAGATCTGTGACTGTTAGAATGATGACTACAAAAGGAGTGCATCAAGTTTCAAATAGGTATTACTGCTATGTACAATATGATTTGCAGGCCTGTTTGAAGTTGCGCAAGATGGTGATCTGAAAATGAAGTGGTTGTGGCTAAAACTGAGAATGTATGATGGAACGATACCCCAAGCAGACAAATGAAACTGAGAAAATAAAGAACAAAATAACACAAATAGTAGAGATTAAGAAAAAATCCTCTCACCACAGCTGAAGGAAGTTTGAAGTTTGAGTGATTACCCAACTTGTATTTATGGAGATATTGAATCTGAAAGATAAGCATCTTGGTCAAGCAAACTATGTGACAACGTGGTGATGAAAAGATGGCCTGAAGCCATCTAGGACATATCTGTTTTTTTGAAGAGTGTATGTAGCAGTGAGGGAATAGCCCAAAATATTATCTTCTGCAGAGGAAACAAAACTAAATAATTCTAAGGAGATGGGAAAAGACATGCTGAAGAACATCCATGCAAACCATCAACCAGCTGATGTCTACCCTGAAAGGCAAGGGAAGTACTCTACTGACCAAGTATGAGCAATGAGATGAACAACCACATCAGCCACAGTAGAGCATTGAAAGAAATACCAAGCTTAGCAAGCTAAAGTGCCACTCATGACTCATTACATTGTCAAAGGACCATGGATGAAGATTAGATGAAGATGAAGAGGAGCCCACATTACTTTTGCAGGAGCTCATTTCGCATCACCTACATGACTACACCATCATGGCTACTTATCTGTGTACTAGGAATTAGACCAGCTGACAGCAACCTCTACCAGTGACATTGTGGAATGCTGAAAGTACATTTCAGTTGTTACAATATTCTAGACATTTAAATCAGCAACAATGGCTCACAACTGACAAGTGAAGAATTCAGACGCTTCATAAATACTTGAGAAATTCAACACCATGTCTTATGTGTCCCCAGTCAAATGGAAAAGCCACGGTGGCAGTGAAGGTTTCCAAAAGTTTGAGCTATTTTGACACAATTGCGTACAAGATAAACCTTGAGTGGAGAAACTCATTCACTGAAGGCATGGAAAGTAGTCCAGTCCAATGACTAATGTCACACTGCGCTCAAACTACTCTTCCAATAAGTAAAAGCAAAGAGGCCAGAAGTAGTGACAGCAGTGTGTGACAAAATCATGGATGCATGTGTATGAATGTTTGTCCTAAATCATTCCCGTCAATGTTTTGAATGCAGTAACAAACCCCACTTTGTTTAATCCCAAAGACTTTGCTGTGGGTCACTTATAATTGGACTTCACAACAGGGTATGGGGAAACATGTCACTGCCTTTTGTTAAGAAGGCTAAAGAAATATGGACAGAATATGGACATGTATGATAGGAGTACAGTAAGAACAACTTAATTAATTTACCCTTTTTGTCAGTGACTGCATGCAATTTTTGTTTCTTTTATCAAAAGGAAGGTGCTTAGAAATATGCATTTGGAAATACATATTAAAGTATGCCTTACCATAGTCAGTTGACCTTGATTGTAAGTTTTACAGTTTAGAATGAGAAAGCATAAAAACCTCCATATTAAAAGTTACTCAAGGCTGACTTGAAATGTTTTTAAGTGACAAGGGTGTTGCAAGTTATGGGAGGTCAGGCAGGAAAGTGTAGTTAGGCCAGTCAAATTCACCATGGTATTATTGAATATTGGAGCAAGCTCACTGAGCTTAATGCACAACTTCTGCTCCTATTTCATATGATTCTTATATTTTTGAGAAAAAAATGCTGTGTGATTCCTGATCTTATTTTTTTTGCCACATATCCACACCCAACAACGGTAAAAAAGTAATGCCTGATTGGTTCTGGTAAATTTCAGCTTTGGGGTTGTTAATCCAGAGAACCAGGCAGTGTTCTAGGGATCTGAGTTCAAATCCTGCCATGGTAGATGGTGGAATTTAAATTCAAATAATATCCAGAATTAGGAGTCTGATGATGACCGTCAATCGATTGCTGATTGCTAGGTTCTCTAATGTCCTTTAGGGAAGGAAACTGGCATCCTTACCTGGTCTGGCCGAAATGTGACTTCAGATCTACTGCAAAGTGGTTGACTCATGGGCATTAAATGCTGGCCTGGCCAGTGACATTCTCATCCTGTGAATGAATAAAAAAAAACTGCCCATCACTTTACTGATGATTGAGAGTAGATAGATGGGATGATAATTAACCAGGTTGGATTTCAGACCTCTCTGATGAAGGGTCTAGGCCTGAAACGTCAGCTTTTGTGCTCCTGAGATGCTGTTTGGCCTGTTGTGTTCATCCAGCTCCACACTTTGTTATCTTAGGTTGGATTTGTCCTTCTGTTGTGTACCGGACATACCTGTGCTATTTCTACATTGTTGGATAGATGCCAGTGTTGTAGCTGCACTGGAACAACTTGATGAGGGGAGTGGCAAGTTCCAAAATGCAAGTTTTCAGTACTCTTGCTAAAATGTTGTTGGGGCCCATAGCTTTTTCAGCATCCAGTGCCTCCAACCATTTCTTGATACCACGTGGAGTGAATTGAATTGGTTGAAGACTGGCATCCGTAATGTGGGAGGATGCTGAGACAAGTTATCAACTCAGCACTTCTGGCGAAAGATTGCTGTGAGTGCTTATTGGATGCGCTTTTTTTAGGCAAAATCCCTTGGTACAATCTTAAAAAGGAATGTGAGAAGGAGAGAGCTATATTCCTCTTATACTGCCCAATTATTATCCCTCAAGCAACAATAAATAAAACTTTTTGATAATTAGCTTATTGTTGTTTGTGTTCAAATTAATGCTGCCACCTGCCCTTCTTAAAATGGTTACCATATGGCATTTCAACAATCATTACAGTTCAAAAGTACTCCACTGACTAGCAAGGCTTTTGTCCATGGAAGATGTCATTATAAAGACCACACCAAAATACTGCAAATGCCACAAATCCAAAATACAAACAAAATACTGGAAAACCCAGCATGTCTGACAGCATATATGGAGGGAGAGGTGATGTTTAAGATCACGGCCTTTCCTCACAACTGGAAAGATTTATATATACATGTATAGGTTTTATAAAAGTAAAATAGGGAAAGATGGAAACCAAAAGATTGTTGTGACCTGTAGCTCAGATGGGATGTAGGAGACATTAAATGACAATGATGAGGCATTTCTAACGTTCCCTTCTCATGAAAGGTCATAAAGACTGAGATGTTAACTCTATTTGACTCTCAATAGGTGCTGCTGAATAATTCCAGAATTTTCTGTTTCCATTCGAGTGCCAGCAGGCTGACTGGAAATTCGAAATTTTGCTTTTTCTCCGCAGATGATGCCAGGCCTGCTCAGTTTTTCAACCTCTGTTGAGATTTCCAGCATCTTCAGGTCTTTTCTTTGTTTTTGAAATAAGGCAGCAGTCTTTCTGTTTTGATTCCAGATCTTTCGGGAAATCCGGGTCGTGTCTTGTTTCTCTCCACCCAGCAGCGCCAGGGAAGTCCCGGACTGGAGTGCACGAACTTCTGCCGTCGCGGCGTCAACGAACGAGCCAATCATCGGCTTCTGTTTTGATTGGCGTTGGCCACAGCCACTCGCTGCGGGGACCGCGTGCGATGGCTGGTGTGCGATTTGTTGGCTGATGGAAGGCGGCCCTCCAATGAGCTGGGAGGGCGGTGCCTGTTGACGTGCGTGACCTTTTGTTATGGGAGGGGCTCGCGACCAGGGCTTCACCTGAAGCATTAATGGCGGCCTTAGTGGGAAGATGTAGTCGATGGGAGATTGAGTTATGGTAGCAGAAAGGCAATTGATTTCGAAAGGTATCTGTGATTTCGTAATTTTCGGTTAGAGCAGATGAAAGGTTTTTTTTTTAACTCGTTGAGCCCTTTCACTCATGTACATTTCTGATTAAATAGCTTGAAGCTGTTTTCTCATATGACACTCCATCAGGAGTTATTCACAGGCCAAGCCCCCACGAATCTCGCGATCTGCAAATGCCACGGAATCTATATTATGGGATAATCCGCAAGCGAAACCGTCCTTCTACACTTCCTGATGAAGTGGCCGTTGATTAGTTAAGGAGGGTCGATCTTGGTTGTATTGTCTGTCCTAAGTCACTGGTTGCTATCGATGAGGTGTGGTTCCTGTTGCGAAGCTTTAAATGTCTGCAGGTCACTTGTGCGCTTTACTTATTTCGTCGTTTATCCCAGTGGAGAGTCTGCGGGTGAATGGAATAATTGTCATGTGACGCTGGAGTCAAAAACAACGTCTAAAGTTAAAATCGCGATGTCTTGGCGGATGATTTAAAACGGTGTTAAATGCTTCTGAATTTCACTTAAAAGGGGGGCTCTGGTGGAGGTATTGACCTCTTATCGTTATACTTTTGTTTAACTTTGTTACACTAACCACAATATTACAAAGGCAAATCAATGTTGTTATAAAGCGGAGTTTGTGTCCCTATCTGTTAGCTAAGCAGACCCAGAGAGGAGACTATAAACTTTGCACTATAAATCTGTAAAGGAAATGTGAAAAGTGGTGTAACATGCTTCCCAACAACTTTTAGTAGTTAAGAAAATAAACCCCTGATATTCACTTTTTATAATCAACAAGTATTTATCTAACTCTAACTAACAAGTGAACAAACTGAATAAACACAAACATTTTGAAAGACTTGAGTTTTAATTCTATTGTGATCAATTTTTGTCAGCTTGATTATTTGCCCAAGTTAGCGATGTCAAGTGCTTCTGTTATTAATGCTGTAAAGTTCTCGATACTGCTATAAGGTTTTAGCAGCAGCACTATTTTATTGAGAATGATAAATTGATGTTTCTTAAGCACTTCCTCATGTGGCATTGTTACTATCAGCTCATGGTCTCTATACAGTACATGGGAGCATTATGAATTGGCAAGGAAAGTATGATTTGGCATAGAAGGTATAAGAGCCATGGGAATGAGTGAGGTCACGAGTTGGCATGAACATGACATGGGGATTGAGTGTGGAGCACTGAGGGATCAAGAGCGCGAATAATTGGGACAAATGCCAGAGAACAGACGTAGACCTTTTTAAATAGCTCACCTCAGCACCTGGCTACTCCTGTCTGATTCAGTTATTTTCAGAGAAGTGGGCCAAACTCCAGCATGTGTGCACACTCCCTCGTTCACTCGCTTGATCTGATGTGGCATTTTCTGTTGAGTCCAGAAATTTCCAATGTGAGCGCGCGCGCGCCCCCCCCCCCACTTTATGCTATAGTAAAAGCAAAATAGTACAGATGCTAGAAATCTTGTTGGGGAGAAAATGTTGAAGAAATTCAATGGATTTGGCTGCATCTGTGGGGGAGAGAGAGAGAGTTAAGAGGAGCCATGTCGGACTTGAAATATTAATGTTGTTCTCTCTCCACAGGTGCACCAGACCTCCTGATTAGAATTACCTGTTTTGGTAGTGACAATCTGACCCAAATTTATTTGTAAAGGTAGCAGGATAACTTGAGTGTAATTAAAAAATTATGCAGGCAATTATTAGTTGGATCGATAGTTTGTATGATCAGGTCCCAAATTGATATTGATACTTAGTCTCCAATGGCATACGCCATTGTACTGAATGGCAATGAACTGTATAATTATTTTTTCCCTGAAGAAATAGAATGAAGATCACAACTGTCTATTTTGGGTAATTCACGTTGATTGGCATTGTTCAAGGAAGGATAGGAGATTTTTCTGGTGTCCTGTCCAATGTTCCTTCTACAAGTAATCACACAAAAAAAGACTTAGCAACCTCATTGCTATTTTAGCATGTTCCTAGTCCAGAATGATTTAGTTAGATTACATTTCAATGTAACTTGTTGCATAATGTATTGATATTTCAGTGCATTAGGGAAATATATGAAATGAAATATTTATTATTAATGGATTTCTTTTTGAAGTACTCTAAATAATATGCTAAGATTTATTTAAGCATAAATGCTGCCATTGAAAGTAATGGCTTTTATTTGTTCTTGTAAAGTGAATTGCAGCGTCAAGCTAATATTTCCTGTTTACAATTGCAATTCGTTCTACATGAGTGGCTTGCTTGGTCATTTCAGGGGCAATTGATACATTTGTTTTGAATTTTGTCGGCCAGACAGAGTATAGTGGCAACATGTCAGCCAGTTGAATAAAGTTTTGTCATTATGTGGGTAATTTTATGTGTAAAAATTGATGGCCATTGTGGATTTGTATTCAGTTGTCTTGTGTTGAAAACTGCTGTCTGAACCCAGCCAGTTTTGCTTATGCTGAGTGTAATCATAACTATGTTCTTGTTGGATGTGTCCACAGCACACAGCCATTATGTGCCAAAAAGTGAAACTCATTTGAAGGCCATGAAAGTGACAACTGAGAAACTGAATAGTTATACAAAGGGACCTATTTGGTTTAGACTTTCGCAAAGCTTGTCTTTACGTTCTTGATTATGTTCAGAATAAATGTCCTCCAGCAATGAAAAATTTTATTCTGAATTGCAGGCACCCTTTTCTGTTTGAGGGTTTGAGCTACCCAAGGCTCAGAGTTTAACGTAACTTCTCAGCTTTTGAATTTGTTCTTCTAAAAATGAGGATTTTTTTTGCACCTTTGGAACTTTGACCTCTACTGTTGCTTGTTTAAGTTTCTATATGCTTAAAATGATTTGAAGTCTTGCTTTCAAAGCAATAGGTCACTGTCTTATATCTCTAAGTAAAATGAACAACTTAATGTTTATCGTCATCCAGTTGGTACATTTATTTTTTTAAAAAGTCATACACAGTTGCAATCTTTGTCATTTTACATTTGGTACCTTTTTATTATAAATATAATCCAAATGGTCTACAGATGGGTTTAATTGATAACTGGGTGTCTTATTTAAAGCATATTCTCACTGGTCCTGATTCCCAGTGGAAAAACCTGTCCATAATTCAAAATAAAAAAATGTTTAAATTCATTCCATTAGAATGGTTCTTGTGGATAATGACTGGGAAAAACGAGAACAATTTTTTTTTGTAATCGGGACATGTAGAAAAGGTGACATTAGTAAGACTGCATTTTTTTTATCCAATTCAAAACTGAGTTTTGCAGTTTTTTTTTCAGAGGTCATTAGTAGTCAACAACATACGGAAGTAAATTGTTAGACAGCATTAAAGCATTTTGTTTACTCGTGTTGGCTCGCAGATATAAGCACATATTAATGAATTCAGTTTCGCATCTTTGTGGTCTGACTTGAATTCATGACGCAACTTCCTGTTCCAATACATAATTGCACTACTTAGGAGTGAGGTGAACAGTATAGGTAGAGGAGCATTGCCTTGCATTAACTGGATCCATGTATGACTGGGGAGTAAATAAGTTTCAGTAAGGGAAAAGAGATGTAATTATCCAGTCTACATATTTATGTTGGGTTTGAGGCAGTGGATTAGTGTTTCGTTAAGTTCAGGTAGTTAGGTAGAATGTGTCATAGTTAACAAATGCTCAGAAGTACTGTACTCCCCGCCAAATGTGGAAAGAGTGAGCAACTCGTTTGTTTTACTCATTCCAAAAAAAAATGAGGAGTATGTGGATTTTTTTCTTGCAAAGATCAAGATCATCCAATCAGCTACCTACACTGTTACCTCCCACTCTGGTTCGAGGTTTGTGCAAGGTTCGTATCTCTCCCACTTTCCCTCAAATTCTTGTGTAGCACTTGTTCTCGATCCTGTTCTTGGGAAACTTCTGACTACGTAGCAGCTAAAATGGGACCCAAGAAGGCAAGTTTATTAATAGTTCTGTCTCCTCAATACAGTATTGTTCCCTTCGCCTTCAAATTGGCAGTCATTACCCTCTCCATTTTTTAAAAAACCCTTAATCACTCCATCTTTGCAAGGTAACCAAGCTTTAACCTGGTTTTCTTTAGTTGTCCCAAGTCTGTGCCCGTGTTTTTGCAAAACCTGATGTCAAAATTTCTCTACTTGGATTTCTGTCTCTGTCGCTGAACTGAAATAACTCCCATCAAAAGCACATTCTACATCATTTTCACTAAGGTAAATTATACTTTGACATAAAATCTGCAGACTAGTCGATGTGTCTCCACTACCATCTGTCTGTCTAAGACCGTACTTGAACCTGTTTGTCATTTGTCCACTGAGTCAGGAAATCACCTACAATGGTTTCTCTTCCTCTGCCTGTCAACATACTGCTCATGACTAAATCAGCAAAGTCTGGTTTCCACAATTAGACTGCCAATATCCAGCTGTAGCTCACTTATTGATTCCCCTGCTGTCTGTGAAGTGTCTACTTTGTCTGGCATCCATTATGGGGTATGAAGATATTTTGCTCAACTAACTGTTGATGAAAGCCATTGTCTTCCGCTGCCTTCGTGAAAGCTGTTCCCTTTTCACTAACATCATCCCTCTCCCTGGCAATTTTCTGAGCATAAAGCAGTCTGTTCAGAGCCCTAGTATTGCATTTTAACCCAAAGATGAAATTTTGGTCATCACCTTCTGTGTCACCAATAAGTTTGCTTATCTGTACATTTTTAACATTGCCTGATTTCATCTTTGACCAGCTCATCTTTCTATCTGTGCCTTTTAGTCCAGACGTGACTATTCCAATGCATTCATGGCCAGCTTCCCACTTTCTACCCTCCATAAGCTTGAGATCATCCAAAACTCTGCTGCTGTGTTCCAACTGTAAACAAATTGCACTGCCATCTTCTTTGGGTTTGCTGACTTACACTGGCTCTTGGGTAAGTAGAAATTGCATTTGAAAATTCTCATCTTTGTTTTCAGTACCCTGATTGGTCTCACTTCTCCCTGTTGTTGTGGTCTTCTCCAGCTATGTATTACCCACCTGTCACCCCTCTGCTTTGCCATTTGAGGTTCTTGTGCACCCCTGATTTTTATCACTGTTATTGGTACTCATGCTGTTAAGATATGGAATTTTCCTCCTTCCATCTTCATTGCCCAACTTTTCTCCTTTGGAGATGGTCATTAAAACCTGCATCTTTCACCAAAATTTTGGTTGCCTTAGTATGTGGCAAAGTCCCCAGTTTTGTTTGATAATCCCCCAGTCATAGTGTCTTTGGATGTTTTATTACTTTAAAGGTCTTCTCTATAAATGCAAGTTGATGTTGAAACAAGTGATGTCGTTTCCTGTAGTTGATAATGAAAATATGTTTTGTAATGTACACTTTTCAATACAGTTTCTAGATGCTGTGCTATGAAAATCAAGCCTATGGAGCTTCTCTTGTGATCAAATGGAGGGTGACGTGGGATTCCTTAATAGGCAAAAGTACAAGCAACAGTGGGAGCTGCTGGAGAATAGTTCATTACCGGAACCGTCCTGTCAGCTGTCTGCCAACGAATTTTCCTGCCATTGCTGTTACGAAATATTAGTAAACCCAACCACTCTAAACTGTGGACATAGTTTCTGTCGACATTGTTTGGCACTATGGTGGGACGCTTCCAGGAAAACAGAATGTCCAGAATGCAGAGAAAAATGGGAAGGATTTCCTAAAGTTAACATTGTCTTAAGGTACTATCAAACTTTGAATGCACCTTGTCTTTGAAATGTCTTTCAGATGCTAAGAATAAAAAGAAATGAACTCTTATTGAACGTAACAAAAGGTTATGTATAATTACATAATTAATTTCAAAAATAATTATTTTTACTTTTGGATTTTAAGTGGGAATGTGCAATCATTTAAGTTTTTCCAAGTGTTTGTGTTTGCTTGCAGGACTGGTATTTCTCAACACAGTTCACAGTGGTGTTTACTTAGCTTAGTTTTAGCTGGTTAGTGAAATGTTGACTGTTGCAGTGACATATTTGGATTTTGTCAATATAAAACTCCTACACATTTATTGGTAGCCAAAACCACAGCCAAATTGTTGTGGTGCTGCTGTCACTATATATTATGGTCACCTTCTTGCCTTGGCTAATTATCATTAATGACCACGGGTAAAATGTTTTATTCTCCTAGCTCTGTGGATAAAAAGTTCAAAACACAATGTTCTGCTCGTTACTATGTATACTGTCTGTATTGCAAAGTTCTGAATTTTGTACAATTTTTTTTGTCCACTAATTACCCTGGAAACAGTCTTAGAAATACAAAGAAAGATCTGGATGTGAGTTTGCTCGCTGAACTGGAAGGTTAGTTTTCAGACGTTTCGTCACCATTCTAGGTAACATCATCAGTGAGCCTCTGACGAAGCGCTGGTGTTATGTCCCGCTTTCTATTTATCTGGTTAGGTTTCCTTGGGTTGGTGATGTCATTTCCTGTTCTTTTTCTCAGGGGATGGTAAGTTGGCTCCAAGTCAATGTGTTTGTTGATGGAATTCCGGTTGGAATGCCATGCTTCTAGGAATTCTCGTGCATGTCTGTTTGGCTTGTCCTAGGATGGATGTGTTGTCCCAATCAAAGTGGTGTCCTTCCTTTATCTGTATGTAAAGATACGAGTGATAGTGGGTCATGTCGATGTTCATTGACCCACTATCACTCGTATCCTTACGTACGGATAAGGAAGGACACCACGTTGATTAGGACAACACATCCATCCTAGGACAAGCCAAACAGACATGCACGAGAATTCCGAGAAGCATGGCATTCCAACCGGAATTCCATCAACAAACACATTGACTTGGAGCCAATTTACCATCCCCTGAGAAAAAGAACAGGAAATGACATCACCAACCCAAGGAAACCTAACCAGATAAATAGAAAGCGGGACATAACACCAGCGCTTCGGAGGCTCACTGATGTTACCTAGAATGGTGACGAAAGGTCTGAAAACTAACCTTCAAGTCAGCGAGCAAACTCACATCCGGAACCTCAACCTGAGCTACAAATCTTCTCAAAACTCGTAAAGAAAGATCTTTCAAAAATATCAATTGATGTGAGTTTGCTCACTGAGCTGGAAGGTTAGTTTTCAGATGTTTCGTCACCATTCTAGGTAACATCAGTGAGCCTCCAACGAAAGGTCTGAAAACTAACCTTCCAGCTCAGCGAGAAAACTCCCATCCAGAACCTCAACCTGAGCTACAAATCTTCTCAAAACTCAATATCAATTGAAAATAGTTGTCTTTGTACTAATCTTAATGATCCTGTGATGGTACTGGTCATGAAATTGCTTTTTAAAAAAAACTACTTTTATATTCAATATATGCAAGTGCTTTTCTTTTACAAATTGTACATGAACATTACCAAAGTAAATTCAAGATAACAAAGTGTGTAGCTGGATGAACACAGCAGGCCAAGCAGCATCTCAGGAGCACAAAAGCTGACGTTTCGGGCCTAGACCCTTCTTCAAAGAGGGGGATGCGGAGCGGGAACTGGAATAAATAGGGAGACGGGGAGGCGGACCAAAGATGGAGAGAAAACAAGATAGGTGGAGAGGAGAGTATAGGTGAGGAGGTAGGGAGGGAATAGGTCAGTCCAAGGAAGACGGACAGGTCGAGGAGGCGGGATGAGGTGGTAGGTAGGAAATAGAAGTGCGGCTTGAGGTGGGCGGAAGGGATGGGTGAGAGGAAGAACAGGTTAGGGAAGCAGAGACAGGCTGGGCTGTCTTTGGGATGCAGTGGGGGAAGGGGAGATTTTGAAGCTTGTGAAGTCCACATTGATACCATTGGGCTGCAGGGTTCCCAAGCGGAATATGAGTTGCTGTTCCTGCAACCTTCAGGTGGCATCATTGTGGCACTGCAGGAGGCCCATGATGGACATGTCGTCTGAGGAATGGGAGGGGGGAGTTGAAATGGTTCGCGACTGGGAGGTGCAGTTTGTTGCGAACTGAGCGGAGGTGTTCTGCAAAGCGGTCCCCAAGCCTCTGCTTGATTTCCCCAATGTAGAGGAAGCCACACTGGGTACAATGGATACAGGATTCCACATTGGCAGATGTGTAGGTGAACATCTGCTTGATATGCAAGGTCATCTTGGGGCCTGGGATGGGGGTGAGGGAGGTGGTGTGGTGGCAAGTGTAGCACTTCCTGTGGTTGCAGGGGAAGGTGCTGGGTGCGCGGGGGTTGGAGGGGAGTGTGGAGCGGGCAAGGGAGTTGCGGAGAGAGTGGTCTCTCTGGAAGGCAGACAAGGGTGGGGATGGAAAAATGGCTTGGGTGGTGGGGTCGGATTGTAGATGGCGGAACTGTCGGAGGATGATACGTTGAATCCAGAGATTGGGGTTGTATGTGAGAACGAGGGGGATCCTCTGGGGGCGGTTGTGGCGGGGGCCGGGTGTGAGGGATGTGTTGCGGGAAATGCGGGAGACGCGGTCAAGGGCGTTCTTGACCACTGCGGGGGGGAAAGTTGCGCTCCTTGAAGAACGTGGACATCTGGGATGTGCGGGAGTGGAATGCCTTATCGTGGGAGCAGATGCGGCAGAGGCGGAGGAATTGGGAATAGGGGATGGAATTTTTGCAGGAGGGTGGGTGGGAGGAGGTGTATTCTAGGTAGCTGTGGGAATCAGTGGGCTTGAAATGGAAATCACTTTCTAGCTGGTTACCTGAGATGGAGACTGAGGGGTCCAGGAAGGTGAGGTATGGTAAAAAGTAAGTTCGTTTCTTTCACATATAGTATATAATTAACAAAGCTCTAGCTGTTACACCATCTTCAATTTTTTATTATTATTGTTATACTCTTAGGTAACTTTTGCAAGTCTTGATCCGATTCTTTGCACTTTTTTCAAGTGCTTTCTTTAACTAAAATCCCACCTGCGAACTCTCGGGTAGGAAGTGGTGGGATAGTGGTAATATCCACAAGCCAAATTGAATGACTTGGAGACGTTCACATTCTGCCGCAGCTAGTAAAATTGGATAATTTGGATTATAAGGCTACTGTCAAGGTCCGAGCCATGAAATGACCATCAGTTGGCATTTTTAAATAAAAACCATCTGGTTCACTGCTCCTTCCAGTAATGTGCTTCACTCATAATTGCTCATAATTAACTCTAAAATGCCTATTTAAATCAAGGGCATTTGGGTATGGGCAACAAATGTTGGGCTCGCCAGCAATGCCAGAATCATGTGCAAAAATAAAATGAGAAGAACCATCTTGTTTGCAGTATCTGCAATTGTGAGGTACATTGCTGTTATTTCCTTGCAGGGAATTCGAATGGAGTGAAATGTTGAAGTTGGACATTGAAATTATTAGTCTCATGAACGAGTCTCCTCTTCACTGTTCTTGACGTTTTCCCCTGCTTAATTTGATTTTGTACCAGCTTTTCCTTGATCTGTCTTTCAGACTGGTGGGGGGTAGTGTAACAGGCTTTTTCCGTTTCATTTCAAAAAAGCATCCGTAGAAAAATAGATATTGTTCTAAGTGTATGCAACGTAATCTTTCTAACAATTTTTAAGTTTTCTTCTTGGGCTAACTATTTTAATTTATTTTTATTTTGGTAAAAAGTTGAATGGTGGACTAATTCAGAAATGTATAAATGTTAGATTATTTGATTACTTACAAGTTTTGTAATTTTACATTGAGGACTCTTTCCTTCAATTACTTTTCACCTGTCGTCTCCTGATAATGTTGATTGCAGCTGGGCCAAAGTTGCATGGGCACCAGGTTCCCTCCAGGTCTTGGTCTAATTGACCACTATTGAAATTTTAAGCCTAAGCAGTGAGCTTCAACAGACTCTTTTTAAACTGTCAAAGATGTAACAACTGAGCCTTTTACCTCTAATCTGTGATAAAGCTTGGAATTTTCCTGTTGGGGGAAGTGTTCAGATAATGATCTGCAGCCGATTGTTGGAGCCTTAGCTTAAATTTTGAATGCGGCTCAGGCCAAGAATTGAAATCTATTTGACTCAATTTCATAAGAGTAAGTTTACCAGTGAGCCATTTAGAAGATGAGGAACTTGTTAAAATTAAAATTGCCCCTTTCTAGGTTGCACGCTAACTAATTCTTACCTATTTTACAACTAATCACCCAACAGGTTTTTCAATATTTATTCTTACTCATACTAGTTACTACTTGACTTACTACTTTCAGCCTTTGTGAAGACCTCAACTTTGCCTGTTTTCCCCCTTTAGCTGGGACTTCTGTTTGTTTTTAAATGATGGGGAGGAACAACATTAAATATTCAGGTGTCTCGGGGTCATGTGTATATTTGTCTTGTCCTGTTTTCCTAATCCCCATCCCACCACGACTTTCCAGGGATGCTGTTGAGAAATTGTTCCCTAATGATGTTAAACGACGACAAAAGGAGATGCAGAACAACATAAAAATCTCAAGTAGCATTTTGGCTTTCCAGAAATATGGTAATGAACAATCAAAAGCTATCAACAACTCGGGGCAATGGCGACAAGGAGGTGGCTTTTTCTCAGGAGTACTAACTTCTCTAACTTGTGTGGCAGTAAGTATCTATTCATGGTTCTGTTATACTGGTTTGTGGTGTTTGTATCATCTTATGCTGCGGTTAACTAGTTAAATCACCTTTGGTTTGTACTCTGAAGGTACTCTAAATCAATGACACGTGCCACTCTCTTGATTTGATTGCTAAAGTGTACATGCTGCAGTAAATCTGTTTTTATAAGTTTCTTTAATTGGTAGAAAAATGTTAGTACCCCTTTCCACTTTGGGTGTCCTCTACTAAGTAAACAAACCGATTCTGCTTTGGAGAATTGTTCAAGGAGTAATGATTTTTTTCCATGTAATTTTGTTAATTTAAAAAAAAACTAATCTTTCATCTGTTTTTAAACTGCATCAGTAGTATGGAAATTTAATTGCAACTACAATATATAAATTAGGGTTCAGTACAAATTTTTAAAAGGCTGTTAAACACCAAACTTAACTGAGGTTAGCAACTTTTTTTGCTCATTTGGCATTGATATTGTTAAATGTAAAGAGAGCCTCATTTTAAAAGCAGTGTTTTCCTTATTTGCACAATATCTGACCTAGCTTATCCACATATAAGCACCTGCCACATCAGTTGTCAAGTTTCAGGACCATGGCACTTGATAAGATGAAATGTCATTGAATTGGTTAGCTAGCTCAAAAGAACAAGGCCATTCGACCCTTCAAGTCTCCTTAGCCATCCAATTAGGTCACTGTCTGTTCTAAATTCCAAATTTCCATCTGCCCTGAAATTGTCTTTAATTCCCTTGCCTAATAAGAGTCTAGCCACATCTGTCTTAAAAATATTCGATGGCCTTGTTTCTACTTTCATTTGGGGCTGTATTCCAAAGTCATGCATTTCTTTGAGTGAAAACATTTGTCTTTGTCTCTGCATTAAAATATTGACCCCCTAGTTTTAAACTGCATTCCCAGGTTTCAGACTTGTTCACAATAGGAAACCTGCTTTCCACATCTACTTTTGTCTTAACCATGCTTATAACTCTAAGCAAATCATCCCTCACTCTTCTAAACTCCGGTGAAACTAAACCCAGCCTGTCCAATCTTTCATCCTAGGCTGACTTGTTCAATCAATCTAGAAAGCCACCTCCAAGGCATTTGCGTCCCAATGTTTTGTGGTTATGCAGTAGAGCACCTAGATCCCGTTGCACCTCCTGAATTCTGCAGTTGTTTTCAAATTAAATAAACTCTGTTTTTTTATTCTTCCTGCCAAAGTGAACAACTTCACATTTTTCCATATTCCCTCATCTATTAGATCTTTGCCCAATCAATTAAAAAGGATGCGCATCAATAATGGAGAGATTATATGATCTTCTCAACATAATTGCCCACGTATGTTTGTTATGTACAAATTTAACCACTATGCCTTTGTTTCCTGCAGCTGAATCATTATATAAATTGTAAAAAGAGGGCCCAGCCCAGGCTGTCTGTAGGACTTGCTTGTCACATCCTGTCAATCAAAATATGACTGTTCTGTGCATACTGTCTTTTCTGCAAGCCAAAACTTCTATCCATGTTTAGCATTTTACTTCTATACCACGAGGTCCTACTTTTCCTTTCGCATCATCACCTAGAAATTCAAGTATGTCACATCAATGGAATTCCCTTTCTTCACAGCACACTTTACTCATTCAAAGGATTGCAATAGATCAGTCTCGCTTTCAGAAAATGATCCTGACTATCCCACGTGCACAGTTAGAACCGTGTTGATTGATTCTAAAACCTTCCCCGTTTCAGACATCGAGATAATCGGTCTTTAGTTTCCTGTTTCCTGCCTCCCTTCTTGTTAAAGGGTTATATTTACTGCTTTCTAGTCTCATGAAATATGTCCTCCGTGAAATGAATTTTAGGAGATTTAACACCAACAGATCAACCATCTCATTAGCTACCTCTTTTAAGACCATTGGAAATTATTCTCCACTCATTCAGTTTACTCTACCATTTTCCTGGTGGTTCTAATTTTGCCAAGCTCCGCTCTTCCTTCAACTTCCTAATTTATGGGTATTCTATTCTAAGAAGAAAAACCAAAATACTTATTCATTTCACGGCTTTTTCTTTATCTACAGTTGACACTCCATTCTTATCCTCCAGAGAACCTACCCTGCATTTGCTGTTTTCCTTGTTGACATTTTTTTGCTATCTGGTTTTGCATTTCTCATTTGTTTTTCTCGTGTTTTAATTTTTTTGGTCCTGGTTAACATTTTAGTCATTTTCAGCCATTCTTTATATTCTGACTGGTCATGTGACCTGCCACTTTGCACACTTCTGCTTTTTCTTCAAGTTTACTCCTAATTACTTTAACCATGGGTGGTGGGTCACTCCTTTGACAGTTTTCTTCTTATTCTGAGCATTCTGAATTATCCCTTTAAATTCCTGCCACTGCATTCTGAGTAACATAGGAAAGGGGTTTATCATTGAAGATTTTATTCCCGAACATTTAATTTTCAATTAAGTGGGCTTGACTGCAGTGGAATTTGATGTTCTGCTTTTGGTTCTTTTTGATTCTGCACAAACGCTGATAAATTTCCAAATGTGAATTAACAAAGTTTGTAAATGATGGCTAGGGATCTGTGCGCTCAGCTCAGAATTTTTCTGTAGTGTGTTTGAATGGGAGGAAGGAAATGATAGGTAAATCAGCGCACGGGTAAAATCCCTGCTTAAAGTGACTCTCTTTGATTTTTTTTTTATGAACTGTATTACTATCTGTTTCATGTGTACCTAATTCCTGTATTCTTCAGCTTTAAACAATAAATCCTTTAAGTTTGTGGTAACATATTTAACAAAACCTTACTGGGCGTTCAAAGTTATGAATGCTTAGAGGTAGGACATTTAAATAGTGATGTTATTTAAATTGCTATTACAGGGACATTAGCACTGAAGTTTTTTGGCTGCTTCTTGTTCTAGGTGGTGTTTCTAGTTTATCTCTGGAGCAGAGAAACTGAACAAGATCTTTTAGTACACAAACCTGTGACTAAATGGACTGCAAAGGAAGTGACTCTCTGGTTAGAGCAGTTGGGCCAATGGGCTACTGTTTACAAGGAAAGGTTTTTACAGGAAGAAGTTAATGGAAGGTGAGGCTTACCTGATAAATCCAGCGATGCAAGCTCATTGCCCCTAGTGCAGTTATGGACTCTGGCCTTTGGCAATTCTAATCGCATTGAGAGGAGCTTCAGGATGTTTCTGTCCTATAATTTTATATCATACATGAAGCTAAGCAGTATATATCTCTGATCCAAACTGTAAGCTCTTAAACTGTCTAGATTGTTGAGCTACTTGTCTTGCACTATTGGTCATAGAAGACTCATGCAGGAAATTTGCTTTCCCACTGAAGCCATCTCCATTGCTCACCAAAAGTGTTTTGTGCCAAAGTCTTCCCTATCAAAGTCCTAGGTGTCTGGAATTCAATTCACATCCAGTGTGAGTGGTTTTCAGCAGGTCATTTTTATCTAGAATTTAGGGGATTAAGGGGATCCAAAGTAGCAAGATTCTGAATAATTAAGATTTAACTCTCATCTATAAAAAAGCAACCGATTTTTAATCTTTTCAGACAAAGTTACACCAGAGCAGTGTAGTATAGTTAAAATATTGAAGCCAATTTGACAAGATTTAGCCAATTATGTTGTTGAAAATCTCTTGTCTAGATTATTCAAATACTTTCTGTTCTTCCTTTGAATATATTTCAGGCTATTATTGACCCTAGGTGAAGAAGAGTTTTCAAAGCCTCCTTTCAACATTGAGAGAGAGCTTCATAGAAAAGCCATACTGATGGAATTGGACAATGTGAAAGCCCTTGGAGTGAAACCCCCTCAGAATTTATGGGAATACAAGGTAACTGTTTTTGAAATTTAGAGTCTGTTAGTGATTTTTTTTTTTCTCTCCTAGTATGCAATGAATGAAGATTTTGATGATGGGTGATATAAATATGCTAATCTGATGTTGGCACCTAAAGAGGTAATTGTGCAATGTGAAGTGCATTTTGCAACTCATCATATGAGGTACTGTGGTTTTCTTTAAATTGATTACAAATAAAGTAACATTTGGGTTACAGTTTTTGACTCTGATTATATTCTGACAGATTTATTGGCCTCTTTTATGGTTTTAATTACCTAGAAATAACTAAATTCAGTTTTTGTAACTGCCGTTGAATCCAAATTTTTTTTTCAGGCAATGCATGTAGGCAAGTCACTGTTTCTGCTGTATGCACTGAAGAGCTCGCCACGGTTGACCATGCTGTATCTCTACCTGTTTGATTACTCGGAAATATTTCTGCCACTTATTCACACCATTTCCCCTGAGAAAACCGCGACAACTGAGGATGCAGATATTTTTCGCAAATACTGGGTAAGGAGTACACGCAATTTGCTTAAATGAAGCAATCCTTTTAAGGAAATAACCTATTTATAGTAATGAATTTGCTTCATTATTAATGTTTTTTCTGCAATACTATAACCTTAAGCAACCAAAAGGCATAGAAGTTAATTCAGTTGATCATTTTCCAAACATTTGTATACCCTTACTCTTCACCTTTGCACGTGACATTGTATTTGCATATGTGGGGAGATGAGGATTAACTTGTTCAAGATTTTTAGATTTAATCCTTCAAAATTTGTAGGATTATCACCTTTCTGATTACCTAACCCATACCACAGCATCATTTGTCAACTTCTGAGTTTTAATTTCCTCTAAACTGGGTTAACTTTTCATTTTTACTGGGGAATGTCTTGGAGATTTTTCATAAATTACTTTTGGGTTTGTTTTGCAAGTCTAGGCAACTCTGATACTTGACCAAGTTGGCTGTCTTGTGTTAGCTATAGAGCAAAAATAACAACCTTTATTCAACAGTGAAAGCTCAATGTCATCTAAATTTTTTTCATATGACTTGTCTATACTCATTGCCCTTGCTCAGTTCTCTCTCCCTTATTATCCTTAAGTTCACCATACGTCATTTCATTCTTTCTTTGAATGTCACTGCCAGATTCTGTCTGAAATGCTCCACCCCTTGATTGGCATCAAAAATACAAAGTAAATATTGCTGCTTGTTAGGTCACTGGATGGTAATCTAGAACCAAATTCAGGTCATTTCATTACTCACCAGTCTGAGCCACAAATGTAAATTATGACATGAAATTAGTACTTCAGTACCTGGTTTTATTGGCAATTGCTGTGCTGTGAGATTTGAGTGCTATTTTGTTGGTCTACTCTTATTCAGAGATCTTGACTTAACATTTTAGCTTTATGATACTACAAAAGCTTAATCATCCATTGGATCCAGGGTGTCAGTCAGGAAATTAATTGCTGTTTCATATTCTGCCCTTTTTTTGGTGGTTGGTTCACCAAAACATTCTACTTGTTCTTCCTTTGCATGCATGAATGTGCTTTTTGCCACTCGTGTACTCTTTGAACAGCAGATTTAAGAACCAGCTGCTGGATACTGCTTGTAGAACCTGACAATGAGCGTACTGAAGTAAAACTTTTAAGGGGACCTTTTGAACAATTGGATATGCACCCTTTTATGCAATATTCACTCAAAAAGAGAGTTCTTAAAATTATTTTTAGTAGGGTAACATACTTGGGCCTGCCTTCCTTCTTTTGATGTTGCTCTTACCAGAGATCGTTTCATAAAACTCCTTGACAGGTAAGCCAGGACATCTCCAGGGTGTGAGGCATTTTTGAATATATATTCCCTGATATCAGTATTGCACGGAAAGATGGAGTTGACTAGTACTCTGTTGGCCTCTGTAAAAAAGACATCATGTGCCCCTATGAGTAACCATCTCAGAAGCCTGCTTGAATGCTATTTGTGTGTTTTGAGTCTCTAATACATTTTAGAACAGGTTGCAGCTCACATCATGATGTCCCAAGGTGCTGCTTTTTGACTTTAAGCAACTTAAGATGCTGGGACCAATAACCATGTATAGTTGTCTTTTATTTACAAATGTAAGTAGTTTGACTTTGTTTACTGAATTATTCTCCAAATTATGTTGTGAGGTTTCACTTATGAAAGCTGTTTATGGATTTTGATCAATTTGTACAGTTCATTTGTCCATTTTTCTTTCCTAAAAAGTCTGAAGATATCAGTTTGAAGCAATGGGTTGAGTTCCTTGTGAAATACTCCCTAATTCCATATCAGTTAATTGCTGAATTTGCCTGGGATTGGTTGGATATGCACTACTGGACGTCACGTTTTATAATTGTGAACGCAGTGCTTCTATCAGTCCTGGAAGGTTTTGCATTCTGGAGACTTTGGATGAGAGGAGGATTCAGGTATGTACAAGTTGAGACTGCTGCTTTTGTGGTGGTAATGAGTAACTGAAAGTGTTATGATAGCTGTTGAGCCTTTTCTGTCCCAAAATGTCAAAAGATAACATCTTAACTGGTAGCAGGTACAGAAAAATAATCGAGGGGTGAATAGTATTCTGTAAGGAATATATATTTTAAGTATTTTTAAAAAAAACTTAAACTCTTAATTTTAAAAAAATGATTTAAGCCAGTCTTTGTATTAATCAGTTGTGAATCTTACTACCATTTTTATTTGCAGATATCCATTCATTTATAGAATCCATGCAGTGTGGAAGCAGACCATTTGGCTCAATGAGTCCACACTGACACTCTGAAAATCATCCCACCAGACTCTCCTATTCCATCTCTGTAACCCTGCATGGCTAATTCATCTAGCCTACCCATCTCTGGGCACTTTTAATTATTGTAAAACGTATAATTTCATTTATGGCTTTTCAACTCTCTTTCTTTATTTCACCCTAGAAAAAGACATGATGAATTTGTTACTTAATTAGTCCTTGCCGTCCTTGATCCTTCAGCATTGATGGAATTAGCTACAAAATCATCCTCCTTTGCCTAGTTGTAGGGGACTACCATTACATGCTTGCTTATCCAGATACAACCAGTGCAGGTCCGTCATTGGCTTGACTTTATTCTCTGGCACAATACTTTCTGATCGACAGAAATATCCATTGCTGCATTCTCTGCATCTGCAACAATGATGATGTCCTCCTATGACACAGGATCAGCTTTCACCATGTATGCTAACAAATGCTATTGACTGTTTCACCATTTGTGCTTTTAGACTGGTTGTTTCATCTCAAATTTGGAGTAGTTCACAACTTAAAAGTTGCCAATTTGCTCTCAACCACAAAGTCTGCAACCTTGCAAACTGATTTTATTCCATTCTCTTCTGTGGCCACTGTCTTGGACTATTTATCTTGTTCTGTTTTCAGCTGAGCTGAGGTTAACTCATTTGGCTAGATGGCTGGTTTGCAATGCAGAGTGATGCCAACAGCATGAGTTTATTTATTGCACTTGTTGAGGGTATCTTGAAGGACTCTCCTTGATCTGTCTCCTGCCCTGAAGCAAGGTGACCCTTGGGTTAAACCACACTTAATTGTCTCTCTTTTGAAAGAACAGCCTCGGCAACTTTTATCTTTTCAATGTCCCACATGCTATTAATTTTGTAGCTTTTACACCTGTTCTGAATTTGTGAACCATGAATTATGCAAATAATGCAATTATGCGTTCTCATCTAGGGCTATTCCTCAGAAAATGTGGAGTCACTTCTGGAAGGTATCAAGCCAAGGAATCCTTGTTGCTATTTTATGGCCAATAATTCCTCAATTTGTTTGTGACTGTTTATTTTACTGGGCTTTGTACTTCAATCCAATCATAAATATTGACCTGCTAGTCAAGGAAATCCGACGTTTAGAAACTGAAGTCCCATGAGCTTGTGACTGGAATGGTGCCTCAGAGCAGCTTGTATTAAAAAAAACTATTAATGGTGTACATCTTTGTAAATACACATTCATGGTGTCTAGGTACTGTATTTGCATACAGATTGAAGCACATATTCAGAAATTGTATAATTCAGGTTTAAAGAACTGAAATTTTAAATCTATTTCTATTTCGACTGCAGAATGCAATCTATTATGACTGTGTGGACTGATTTCTCATTGTCAGAATATTATTCAGTAAAAATTACTGCAAGCAACTGATTTTCCTTCCAGTTATAACTTTTTTAAATTTCTCCCTTGCCTGAACGTGTTTCCTCCTTCCAAACTTCACCCAGGAGAACCTTTTGCTTTTCCATCTGGGGGAGGTCATCTTATATAATTCACTAATACTTGCAGTTCTGCAAACTGTGTACACAAGTCACCTTTAGCCCTTGACACACAAGGAAACAAAGTACATCATGTATCATAATGTAAATTGTGGAGAGAAGACAAAGTTTCAACTCTTGTATTAAACATCTGTCTTATAATTTATTTAACTGAAATTTTGAAGTTGAATATGAAATCTAAATTTTTGTAATCAATTTGCTGAATACTCTATTTTTGCATTTCTTTTATGGTTAATCATACTGGAATACTACATTGTTCAAGTGGTAAAGCTGGTTGAATGTGAATGCTAACCCACAATCTTGTTTTGTATCATTGAAATGATCAATTTCAGAAAAGTAATTTAGTTTTTTTTTAAATTCGTCAATTTGACTTTTTACGTAAGATTAAAATTGTTGCTTGTCACTTGCATCTGTCTCATTAAAAAGGAAATGCGCAGCATGTCTAGTATTTCAAAAGGTTTGTTTGATGTTTCAAAGACTGTTAGGGGTTTTATTTTTATTTCCAACATTTTCTGTTTTATGTTCAAGTATTTAAACCTTTTTTATAGGTGAAATGTACCAAATCATAAAATCTCATGGTAGAAGAGGAGGCTATAATTCTACACTAGTCCACTTTCCAGCATTTGGACCATTCCCTTGGATGAGCATAACATTCAAGTACTTTTAAAGGCTGTGGGCTTCCTGGCTCCCTTTCCACTATCGTCCCACACTGTGTCTTCTAGATTCCCACTGTCCTCTGGGGCTGAAAATGTTTCCAAGAATAACCTCTAAACCTCCTGCCTTTCACCTTTCAAAATTTTACCCCTTTGTTATTGACCCTTCAATTAAGGTGGTTAGCTGATTTCTGTCCACCCTGTCCATGTTCCTATACATCTCAATCCTATACCTCTCAACTCTGAAGAAAACAACCTAAGCTTATTCAACTTTTAGTTCGTAGCTAAAATAATCCACACTAGGTGACGTCTTGGTGAGTCTCTTTTAACAATTCTGCCAGTGCAGTCACAGCCTTCCCATAACGTGGTGACTAGAACTGCACGTGATACTCCAGCTGTGCCCTAACCAGAGTATTGTATATAACCTGCCTGCTTTTATAATCCACTGATGAGAGGCATACAGGACGCTTACCTTTGACTAACATATTTACCTGTCTGACTGCCTTTTAGTGATCTGTGGATAAACACTCCAAGATTCCTATTAAATTGCATCTGCCACTGATTTGTCCATCTGATCAATCCATTGATACCATCTTGTAACTGAAGACCTCCTTCTTCACTGTCAATCATGTCCTAAAGGATGGCCTTAGTGTGTCTGGAGTCACATTTATGTGGTTGATTTGTAATTGCCCTCTGAGTAATTAGGGATGGGCAATAAATGTTGGTCAGGCTAGCAATGTTGTCATCCTGTGATCAGGTGTTTGTTTGAATTCAAACAATCTGTCATCCATAAACTTATCTGCGCGTACGCTTGCCCTCTCGTATGTTTTTGCTCTCTTCGTCGCCCTCTTCCCCTGCGGGCTCAGATACTTCTCTATCATTAGGTATAGTACATATTGGAATGTAGCAGTGATCCCAGTAGTATGCTACTGTACACTTGACTGATCACTGGTAAACTTCTAACACTGCCATCCGTCTCCTACCACTAAAGCCAGTTTTGGATCTAGGTGACTCTGGATCCCATGTGCTTTTATTTTCCAGTCTCTCATATGGAAAAGGCTTTGCTGACATCCATATAAACTACATCAACTGCACTGTCCTCCTCCACAGTTTTCTTATCTTCCCCCTGACAAAGCTATGCTGACTATCCCTGATCAAACATTACCTCTTCATGTGGAAATAAATAACTTCTCTCCGTCAGAATTTTCTCCAATGGTTTCCCTTCTAGTGATGTGAGACTCATTTAGTCTGTCATTCCTTGATTTATCACTACTGCCTTTCTTGGAAAGTGGATCCACGTTAACTGCTCCAACCCTCTGGCAGCTCCCTTGGGGCCAGGAGGATTTAAAGTTAAAGTAGGGGTTAAAGCTTCTGTCATTTCCTTCCACTTCAGCCTGGGCTGCAACTCATTTTAGACCTGGGATTTGTCGACTTTTAAGCCTGCTAAAATCTCTAACTCTTCACTTCCAAAGGCAATGTGCTCAAAGTCCTCTCAGCCCCTCTCCCTGAATTCTGTACCTGCATCGTCTTCGTTCAGCAATTGTGTTGCTTCTGTAAAACCTTTCAGACTTTTTTCAGGGTGTGGGCACGGTTAGCTGGACCAGCATTTACTGTCCATTAGATTGATCTGACAGGATTTCCCCTTAAATTGTAAAAAGATATTTCTTGTGTTAAGGGAATGTAGAAAACTCTAAACATTTTTCAATAAGTGTGAAGCCATCATGTGGGATCTAAATATAGAACCAGATACTTTCTATGTAATGGAAAAGTAGATCACGTACTTGGTAAATATGGACAGGTATAGGAAGTAATTCAAAAGTAAATGGAATGATGGGCTTTATATTAACAGAATTAGATTATGACTGAAAGAAGGGTATAGTGAACAAGGAGATAAGTGGAGTTAAGACCACAACATGATCTGCTATGACTTTATGATGCGGCAGAGCAGTTTCAAGAGGCTGATGGCCCAACTTCATAAGTTCGCATGATATACTACAACTATACAAAGCCGTGATTAATCCATACCTCCTGTCACTTAAAGCTGGCAGACAGTATTCTCATCTCTGACTCGGATACTATGGGTTGAAGTCTGACTCCAAAGTCTGAGGCTCAAACTCCTGCCTGCTTTCTCAGAAAGACATGAACAATCCCACTGCACTATTTAAGTAAAAAGAGGGGCAATGGCCAATACTGATCCCTCAGAAAACATCACTGAAATGAATGATGTGGTTGGAGAGTCTCGCATTAGAGGATGTAATCCAAATGTTAGAAGCAGATGGAGGTACTGAAATTAGGTCTATACCCAGGTAGTGGAAGTTTGGAACTTCTTTCTGAACAGCAGTTGATTGTTAATTTTAAGTTTGAGTTTTGTAGAATCCTATAGTGCAGAAAGGCTGTTCTGTCAATCAAGTCTGCACTGACCCTCTGAGGAGCACCCCACCCAGATTCAGCCCTGTGCTATCCTGACAACCCCACATTTACCATGGTTCACCTACCTAGCCTACATGTAGAGTCATGCAGATGTACAGCACAGAAACAGACTCTTTGGTCCAACTTGTCCATGCTGACCAGATATGCTAAATAAATCTAGTCTCGTTTGCCAGCATTTGGCCCACATCTCTCTAAACCCTTCCTACTTATATACCCATCCAAATGCCTTTTGAATATAATTGTACCAGCTTTCACTACTTCATCTGGCAGCTCATTCCATATTTGCGCCACAATCTGCATGGTCCCCCTTAGGTCCTTTTTAAATCCCCTCTCTCCTTAAACCTACACCCATTAGGTTCTTGCAAAGATTTGTAGCTTGTGTTGTGGGTAATGTTGTTGACTTGCTCGCCAAGCTGGCTAGTTATAGTTCAGACGTTATGTAACCATGTGAGGTAACATCATCAGTGTAGCCTCCAATGAAGCGATGTTGTTATACTCTGCTTAGTATTTATATGATGTGGTCTGTTGAGATGTCTTGTGTCTTTTATAGTTCTTTTTGGCAAGGGTTTGTACAAGGGGTCTAATTCCGCATGTCTGTTGATTGCATAATGGGTGGAGAACCAGGCCTCTAGGAATTCCCATGCGTATTCATGGTTGGCTTGAGCTAGGATGGTCACGTCGTTCCGGTTAAATCGATGGCCTTCATTGTCCAAGTGCACTGAAGTGAAGAAAAGTTCATTGTGTCGTTTGCTACAAGTGTTCATATATCCTGATGGCTAGTTTCCTTCCTTTCTGGCTGATGTAATGTTTTTGGCAGTCCTTGCACTGTATTTTTCTACACTGTGTTGGTTCTGAATGTCATGGGTATAGGGTTTTTGGTCCTTGTGAGTGTTTGTCATAGTGTGGCAGTGGATTTATGTGCTATCCCGATTCCTCGTGGTTGTAGGAGTCTTCTTGTCAGTTCTAATATGTTCTCGACATACGGTAGTGTGGCTGGTGTATTAGGGTATATTGTGTCCTCTTGGTGTTGTCTATCTAGTAGGCACCTGCGGATGAAGTTGGTGGGGTATCCATTGATAGCAAAAACCTTGTATAGGTGCTCTACCTCCTTGCGAAGTTCAGGTGTGTTGCAGTAGGTTGCAGCCCATTTGAATAGTGACCTAACACAGCTTTTTTTGTGGACGTTGGGGTGACGTCACTGTGGGTTGCCTTCCTGTTTACTGTGGTTTGGAATTCTTCATTCGTCATTCGTTCTACCCTGACATCTAATTGTAGCTCGTGTTGTGGTTGAGGTTGTTGACTTGCTCACCATGTTGTCTGTTTATAGACTAGACTCGTAAGTTGGCTGATGACACAAAGGTTGATGAAGCTGTGGATAGTGTGGAGGGCTGTTGTAGGTTGCAACAGGACATTGACAAGGTTGCAGAGCTGGGCAAAGAAGTGGCAGATGAAATTCAACCTGGAAAATTGTGAAGTGATTCACTTTGGAAGGTTGAATTTGAATGCAGAATACAGGGTTGATGGCAGGGTTCTTAGCAGTGTGGAGGAATATAGGGATCGTGGGGTCTACGTCCATAGATCCCTCAAAGTTACCACCCAAGTTGAAAGAGTTGTTAAGAAGGCATATGGCGTGTTGGCTTTCATTGGCAGGGGAATTGACTTTTAGAGCTGTGAGCTAATGCTGCAGCTCTATAAAACCTTGGTTAGATCACACTTGGAATATTGTGTTCAGTTCTGGTCACCTCATTATAGAAAGGATGTGGAAGCATTAGAGAGAGTGTAGAGGAGATTTACCAGGATGCTGCCTGGAATGGAGAGCAGGTCTTACGAGGAGAGGTTAAGGGAGCTAGGGCTTTTCTCTTTGGAGTGAGAAGGATGAGAGGTGACTTGATAAATGTTTACAAGGTGATGAGGCATAGATTGGATAGCCAGAGACTTGTTTCCAGGCCAGTAATGACTGTTACAAGGGGGCATAATTTTGGAGGAAGGTATAGGGGATATGTCAGAGATAGGTTCTTAACGCAGAGTGGTGGGTGCATGGAATGCCCTGTCGGCGATGGTAGTGGGGTCAAATAGATACATTAGGGACGTTTAAGCGACTCTTGGATCGGCACATGGAAGATAGCAAAATGTAGGGTATGCAGGGTAGTTTTATCTGTGTTTGATAATAGGTCGACACAATATCATGGGCTGATGGCCCTGTACTGTTACATTCAACAAACTATGAACCCGCACTCCAAGGTCTCTTCATTCAGTAACACTCCCCAAGATGTTATCATTAAGTGTATAAATCCTGCACTGATTTACATTCCCAAAATGCAGCACTGCACATTTATCTAAACTCCACCTGCCACCCATTGGCCCATGGTCAAGATTCCATCATGCTCTGAGGAGGTTACCTTCTTCCCTGTCCTCTATGCCTCCAATTTTAGTGTCATCTACACATTTACTAACCATAACTCCTATGTTCACATCTGAATCATTTATATAAATGATTGAAAGCAGTGGATCCAACGCCAAGCCATGTGGCATGTCACTGGTCACAGGGCTCAAATCTGAAAATCAAACCTCCACTTACCACCATCTGTGTTCTACCTTTGAGCCAGTTCTGTATCCAGATGGCTCGTTCTGCTTGTATTCCATGTGATCTAACCTTGCTAACCACTCAAACATGAGGAACCCTCTCGAATGCCCTATTGAAGTCCTTGAACCACTTTGCCTTCATCAATCGTTTTCATGACTTCTTCAAAAAAACTCAATCAAGTTAGTGAGACATGATTTCCCACAGCCATGTTGACTATCCCTAATCAGTCGTTGCCTTTCCACATACATGTAAATCCTCTCCCTCAGGATTTCCTCCAACAACTGGCTCACCACCAATGTCAGGCTCACCAGTCTATTGTTCCCTGGTTTTTCCTTACCATCTTTCCTAAATAGTAGCACCAAGTGTTTTGGCATCTCACCTGTGGCTATTGATGATTGGCTGGATAAACGGGCATAGTCAATGCTCATAACCTGCACATTTACACTGGGAGGAGACCAAGCACAGACGAGAAACCCATGCAGATGTAGGGAGAATGTGCAAACTCCACATAGTCATCCAAGGCTAGAATTGCACCTGGCTCCCTGGTGCTGTGAGACAGTGGTGCTAAACACTGAGCCTCTGTATTGCCCTATAAAGCTCAGCTTATGTGAACTTTAAAGGCACAAATGTCTTGTATTATTTCTCTCAGAGTTGGGGAATCTTCAGTTGTATCTCATAACTGTCTATCTGGATAATTAAGGATGAGCAATAAAAGTTGGCCTAGTCAATGACGCTGCCAAGGACATGGAGAAAACTGGAGTTAAGGCCATAAATCAGTTCAGCCATGAACTTACAAATAGTGGTATAGGATCAATGAGCTAAATTTTGTAGCATGCTCTATTTTCCTAATCAGCCTGCTCAGAGATGTTATTACATAGCTCTGGAGCAGATGAGACCCCAAGCCTCCTAGCTCAGAGGCAGGAACATTATCACTATACCACAAGAACCCTGTTATTTTGTTAGATTTTTGTCAACCAAAGATATTGAGAAATCATAGATTCCCTACAATGTGGAAACAGGCCATTTGGCCCAACAAGTCCACACTGCTCCTCTGAAGAGCATCCCACCACAACGCATTCCCCTACCCTTGAATTTCCCCATGTCTAACCCACCTAACCTAAACATCCCTGGACAATACGGGCAATTTAGCATGGCCAATCGACCCAACCTGCACATCTTTGGACTGAGGGAGGAAACCAGAGTACCCAGAGGAAACCCATGCAGACAGGGGGAGAATGTGCAAACTCCATAGATAGTCGCCTAAGGGTGGAATCAAACCTGGGTCCCTGACACTGTGAGGCAGCAGTGCTAACCACTGAGCTACTGTGCCACATATGAAGTAAAAGTGGGTATACTGAGCGCATCATTGACGAGGCTATGATCTAACTGAATGGGAGAACAGATTCAAGAGGCAGCCTTATGTTCCTATATTCCAAAGAAATGTGTTTCTTTCATTATGATTCATGTTCTGTGGAATAGATTGGTCTACAATAAGAAAGGTCAGAAACCGTGTCCGTCATATTCAAGTGTTGTTGCAATTTGTTACTATTGCTAATTAATCATCTGGCTTTGCTGATTTGAGGCAAGTTTAAGGGATATGCCACTAATAAATTGGTTATCTGGAAGACCTGTACACAGCTAACTTTGCATAGCTCTGCTGCATGCAGTAAAGATGTGACGTGGAATTAAACTAGGGGACTTTTAAGAGCTGGAAGGGCAAAGATTACATACCCTGCTTTTCAAATGAAATTATTTGTTTTCATTGTCCACTGAAACTGTAAGTTAATGTCATATTAACTGATAAAATAAATACCAAAGCCAGGAAACATTTCAGGAAATGTGAAAAGTTTGCTATCGTAGAATGTTATTTGGATTGGAAACCAGCCTTACAGCGGGGAAGAGGAACTTGATGAAATTACAATCATGAGTGAAATGGTACTAAACAAATGGACAAGGAGGCTCAGGTTCAGAAAGATTCCATCCAAGGGGATCTTTAATTGATAATGAAGTAGTAAATGAGTTGGTGTCATATTCCAAAGTTCCCTAGATTCAGGAAAGGTTTCATCAGACTGGAAAGTAGAATACACTTATCAACTTGGGTGCTAGCTGTGGGAAATATAGGTGCGGATCCCAAGATCTCCTTGTTCTTCCACACTGCCATTAACCCTGAATTCTGCATACAAATTCGACCTTCCAAAATGAATCACCACAAATTTCTGGGCTGAATTCTATCTGCCACTTCTTTGCCCAGTTCTGCATCCTGTCAATGTCCCATTGTAACCTACAAGAGGCCTCCACACTATCCACAACTCCACCAATTTTTGTGTCGTCAGCAAACTTACCCACCCTCCCACTTTCTTATCCAAGTCATTTATAAAGATCACAAAGAACAGGGTCCCAGAACAGATCCCTGTAGAACACCACTGGTCACCGAGCTCGAGGCTGAATGCTTTCCGTCTATTACCAGCCTCTATCTTCTATTGGACAGCAATTCTGTTACCAGATAGCCAAATTTCCCTGGAACCCATGACTACCATGGGGAACCTTATCAAATACCTTGCTAAACTCCATATATACCACATCCACTGCTCTACCTTTATCAATGTATTTTGTCACATCCTCAAAGTATTCAATAAGGCTTGTGAGACATGACCTGTCCCTCACAAAGCCATGCTGACTATATGTCTAATCAAACTGTGCTTTTCCAAATAATCATAAATTCTATCTCTCAGAATCCTCTCCAATAATTTGCCCCCCACAGAAGTAAGACTGACTGGTCTGTAATTCCCAAGATTATTCCTATTCCCTTTCTTGAACAAGGTAATGATATTTACCATCCCCCCAATGTTCTGATACTACTCCAGTGGACAGTGAAGACACAAAGTTCATTGCCAAAGGTGCAGCAATCTCTTCCCTCACGTCCCGTAGCAACCGTGGGTTGATCACATATGGCCCAGGGGCCTGATCTATTCTCATGTTTCTGAAATTCTCAGCATATCCTCCCTGCTAACATCAACCTGTTCGAGCATATCAGCCTGTTTCACGCTGTCCTCACAAACTACAAGCTCCCTCTCACCAGTGAATACTGAAGGAAAGTATTCATTCAGGACTTCCCCTTCCTCGCCCAACTCCACACACAAGTTCTCTCCACTGTCCCTGATCAGCCCTACTCTCATTTTGCCATCCCCTTGTTCCTTATATAAGTATAGAACACTTTAGGGTTTTCCTTACTCCTACCTGCCAAGGTTTTTTCATGCTCCCTTCTAGCTATCCTAAGTGCATTCTTCAGTTCCTTCCTGGCTACCTTATAACCCTCTACAGCCCTGACCGGTCCTTATTTCTTCAACATTAAGAAAACTTCCTTTTTCCTCTTGAATAGATGCTCCACGTCTTGTCATACAAAATTCCTTCACCTTGCCATCCCTTCCGTGCCTCAGTGGGACAAACCTATCCAGCACTCGTAGCAAGTGCTCCCTAAACATTTCCACATTTCTGTTGTGCATTTCCCTGAGAATATCTTACCCCAATTTATGCTCCACAGTTCTTGCCCAATAGCATTGTAATTCCCCCGGCCCCAATTAAATACTTTCCCATACCATCTGCCCCTAACCCTCTCCATGACTATAGTAAAGATTAGGCAGTTGGCCAGTTCGATGTGGAAAGGATGTTCCTCTTGTGGGTCAGAGTCGAGCTATGAAGCACTTTCTTTTCAGGGCAGAAATGGAAATTGTTTTCTTTCAAAGGGCTGTGCAACTTTGGAACGCTGCCTCAGAAGACAGTGGAGGGAGCTTCACTGAATATATTTCAGACAGAGGAAGATGTATTCTTGGGCAGAGGAACCATGAATTATCAGCAGAAGATGGTAATTTGGAACACAAACAGATCAACCATGATCTTATTGAATTAAGGAGCAGTCTCGAGGGGCTGAATAGTCTACTTCAGCTCCTATTACACTTATTTGTAAGCCATGTAGACAATTCTTTTTCAAAGTGTCAGTCTCTTATTTCAATGTGTATTAACAAACTTACCATATCAGCAAAATACTTTTTTAAAAATTTTGCTGACAACTAGGTTCCTGTACAAGACACATATCCAGACTGAACTAGTAGACAGATCTCTTGATGGTGCACATTACCCATGCAACCACTGGTTTGGGTATGACAAAACACACAGCAGAAGCTTAAAAATTGACTGTATTCTCACCATCACTCCTACAGTGATATAAGCATTATTGTCAGTTTATCAGAAGAGTTTCACACTTCTAAATGCACATCATGTTACACCAGCACATTCAACATTTACATCAATGAGATAGGCATCGACTGTCAATATATATCATCAAAAATGCAAAATCAAAGACTACTTTGTGAAGTTGGCTCCAAAAAGTCTTCTGTGCCTTAACCTATTATAGCGGATTCCACTCTTGCCAAAAGCTCTAGTATGCATTGATCTCACTTGGCGGATATTTAGGACTTCCACAAGTTATGTTTATGGATGTTGCCGTTCAGGTGGAATAAGTGTTGATAAGTTTCAAGTCTCAGGAGTATGCTGACTACGACTACAAAGGTTGGGTTTTCCAGCTATTAGTGCAAACTGAAAAAGTCGCTAGGTCATTCCCTGCACCTAGTCTAATCCTTTTTGTTGTTAACCATAATACTGGATGTACAAACTGAAACTTGAACCGTAAGAAAGCATGGCACTTTATCAGTAATTCTGTTGGGACCAATCATGAGACGGGAGAAACAAAAATAAACACTTCTATAAGTACTTTGTTATTTTATAGTAAGTCTTAAGTTACGTGTGCATTGAAAGTGCATTCAACAGGTTTTAAACAGAAAGAGGTTATATTTCTTAAGAATTTGAAAATGTAACATTTGTATTAAAAGTTACAAAAGAACATAGTGCAATGTCGATACAAATGTCTAGACTTATTAAATGTAAACTGGACTTTTGCACGTTAAAATACTTTAAAACTAACAGGTGCTTTGATGTTGTCTACAGAAAGTATTGACGTAAAAATGCACAAAAACTATGCAGTGTCATTGTGTGAGCTGCAGGTTGTGGCTGGTTTTTAGTCCAGATTACAGTAGCTATAACATGCTGAGTCCAGAGTTCCAGATAAGAGTGTTGATTCTGCGAGGTTCATGATCATACTTACCTAAAATAGTCAGTCGGTGATTTATTACAACTTTCTGATTTGCATTGAGAAGCAGCAGTTTGAATATGGTACATTAATTAATTAGGAAGGGAAATATACATCCTGTGACAGTTGAGGATGCTTTTCTGATCTCAGAGCTTTTCTGTAGAATGGGAGAGGAGAGGCGGCATGCTCCCACATCCCAGTGGTCCTCCAGCTTTCTGTGGTGGTCTCTGATAAATCTTGGATGGTCTCGGTAACAATAGTCTTTGCTCCTCCCTCAGGCTGATGGAGGGGAAATCCTAGTATTCTCGCAGGGAAGTGGTTGGCTCATCTCCCTGGATTTTCTTGCTCCTTCCTCCCTTCCCAACCTGTTAATATGTCTTATTTTGGGGCTGGCCATCAATAGTATTTCATTCTCCTGTATAACCCATCTTAGCCAAAGGCCATGGGACAAGTTCTCATTTGTCAAATGATTGTTGTCCTTTTGCCCACTTCTACCTGAGGGTTAGTTTTCATTCTTTCTGGGACCAAAAACCTTATTTCTGGTATACTATGTTGACAATGGGATTGAATGACACCTGATAAATCTCTGATATGAGTCAGAACCTTGATTATTCTTATGACCTCTTCTGTTAGGATTTGTATACATTTTCAGAAGGCTGGTTACTGAGAGGGCACAGTTAGATGAGGTCTCATGCCATGCAGAAAATAGCAAATAATGCAATGCTGAGTTCACAGAGTTTTAAGGAAACTCCCCCCCCACCCCTGACAATTCTCAACAAAGGCTTTTGAGACAAAATATTATTCAGCTATGCTAGGTCAATAGGTACACTATGCCAACTTTTACATTTCCGTTCATTCCCACCTAATCTTACAGGTCTGCTTCACTGCAATATAGTTCTCCCAGTGTTTAGTAGTGACAGGAAACTTGTGTAAAATTTTAATACTGTATTAATAACAACAAGAAGTTTCAAGCATGTTCTGTCTGCTTTCCATAATGGCCTCAATAGTTTGTATTTGCTTTACTATTATTCCCCTCAATAACTTTGTAAATAACTGGAAGAGTATAAACTATTTGAGTTTTGACAATGCCATCATTGTATTAATTATAGAATTTGTTCTGTATGGATTACACAGTAAGAATGCATCTGTTTGCTTTGATCTGTACATGAATAAATTCTTGACTATTGTACAAATAATAGATAGATATTTGTTTAAAGTTTCTTCAAATGTAATGAGAAATCTTAGTTGCTAACAATGTGCTATGCGCATAAATCAATAAAGTTTTCTTGAATTTTGATGCTATTTTTAGTTTGATTTAAAGAAAGATCAGTTCTTACATGATGACATCATGAAAATATTTCCACTTGTGATGGGAGTCCAAAATTGTGAGCCATAAATATATTCAAAAATAAATCCAATATAGAATTCAGGTGATAATTTGGTGACAGAGATTGATAACAGACGTATTTGAAGGAAAGCTTGATAAATATGAGGAAAAAAGCAAGAGAGATATGTTGAGATGAAATAAAGTGGGGGAAAGGCTTGCGCAGCATAAATACCAACTTGGACCCACTGCCTGAGTGGCCCCATTTCTATGGTGCAAATTTTATGTATATATAAAATACCATTAGAATGCTAATGGAGATGGGTAGGTCACCAGGTTGCACTCTTAATGTGGTCAAGTGAACAGCTTGTTCTGTAGTGTTATTTCTATCATTTCCCGCTTGACACATAAAAACTGGCACATCTCTTTGAACTCTGGAGAACAGGACACAAGAAAATTCATTCCAAAGGCTCTTTCTAAAACTTTCAAGGCAATTGCGAACGTTTGAGCTTGCTGATCCCATTTGATGCAAAAAGTTGGAATCAATTTTAAACTTAGACATATTATTAAGTATATTTCCACACGTTCTTTCAATGCACTGTTTTAAACCTTTAGTGGCTCAAACGTTTATATCTTTACAAGCATTTTATATACATTTGAAAATAAGGCACTAGCATCAACCGTTTTCTAGAAAGCACCAGAATCAGTAAGTTTTTGTTGGCTTTACTACCATTGATAATACACCAAGCAGGATCCTCATCTATCCTAGAAGTCCATGGGGGTTAATGGTAACCTGATTGACAACAAAAGTGAAGTTGCCATAGTCCTAGAGGGCTGCTGTCTTATTAGGAAGAGATAACTGGTGGTGAGTGTGAGAAGATTGAGAAGGCTGAGAAGGCAGGATCTTCGTGGTGACCTCAGGTGGTACGGGAACTGAGTTCATACTATTTGCGTCACTTTGTATTGTAAACCAGCCATCCAACCACTGAGCTAACCATTCCTCTATTTACAATATATGCAATGAGTTACAGTGCCATATAAATTTAAATACCATACAAAATTAAAATATATTTCAACTCTATAATTTTTAACTGACTTTATAGAGGTTTTACATATATATATAGGCTTTTTTTTAGCTGCCATCTTTGCCAATCATTTTGGGTGAAAAGTAGTTTCTTTTTGTTGTGCACACGCACTGGCATTACTGGTTACTTACAAGCGAAGTATGAGCTAAGAAAATTACATTTTGTACTGTGCTAGTTTTAAAAGTAAATGATAATCCTTGGTTTGAATTTATCTGAATATGCAGTGCATTTCTATCCTTTCAACTGTCAGCCACAGAGTAATCAAAAAGGCAGTTTAACTACTAATTAATTGGATGAGCCAGTTAAGAAGTTAATACCAGATTGTGTTCAAATTATTGGATTGGTTGGATTTCCAATGTAATGCTGCACAAAGTCCTTGAAAATAATTTTGCATAATCTTTGTGCATGTAACCACAACCCTACCTTACAGAACATCCAAAGGTTGAGTTGGATTCAGATATCCCAGTTATTATGTCTATTTGGTAGTAGGGAGAGTAGGGGATCGTTATTTGGTGTGCGTCATCATCAAATGAACTAAATGTAATTGACAGTAACGATGCCACTGCACTACCAGGGATGTCAAGTTTACAACAGCGACAGATTACTGTACAGTATTTTCTGATGAGCAACAGTGGCAGTACTCACTGTATATCACAGTAATACAGCTGATAATCGCTGCAACAAATTTTATATAAAATTGAAAAGCAACAGGTACAAAAAAATAAAATCAACACATTGGTGAATAAGTAAATTGGGTGGGTTTGTTATTTGACGATGAACCTTTTGTCAAGTATTTCTGGACATGGTTGAAGCTCTAACTTACAAAATATTAAATACCACAGAACAGCTGAATGTTATGAAACAAAAACAGAAATTGCTGGAGAAACTTAGCAGGTCTGGCAGCATCTGTAGAGAGAATGCAGAGCCAACAGTTTAGGTCATGTGACCCTTCTTCAGAATGGGATTATGTTTGATTCTTTATTTTGGCAGCTTTGACAACTACACCATGCTACACAATGTTTGCAAGGGATAGAAAATTGGTGCAATTACTAGCATGTTATTGAATTCTAACCAAACCTGTATCATCTCCTAAATAATGTACTTTGATTGAAAAGTACCAAACCAATGAAAACACAAAAAAAACCAGAATCCCTCACACAAGGCGATAAATTGTTTGCATGCAAAATAACCAGCAGTTATCAACTAACATCACATGCCATTCCTTGAGTTCTGCATCAGACAATTACTTTTCACTGTTCCATGTCGTTGAGACATTTCAGGCTCCATTCAGGTCATCATTGTCGTCTGCTGTGAAGTAGTGGTTTCCAATCATCCCAAGAATGCAGCCGCCTTTTTGGGGGTCGCAATTGTATATGCATATTGTGACAGGCTGAGAAAAGTACATGCTCCCATTTAGGACAAGGTTCCACACCTACAAAATACAATTGGCAATTGGCGCTGTAAATGAGAGGCATTGTTTTCAAAATCATTTTGAACACAGATCAGATGGTACAAAAAAAACTGCACTGTGAAATACTAAACTCCTCTGAGAACTAGAGTCAGAATTTATTGGCTAGTGGAGTGGGGCACTGGTGTAGATAAGCTTGAACCTCCAAACTGCATTAAAGAACCTGGCCCATTAATAAATGAAAAGTGTGGAGTTCTACAACTGGAGCAGTGCACTAGAGATCCATTCTAAAACTGAATTGGCTGCATCAATGATCATTGATTTTTAGTGAAAATCCCTTTTATTTTCCCTGACTGCACATTGCGTATCCTGCTCCAAACCAAAACACCCCGACTAGCAGGATTACTGTCAGGCAATCAATGATCGTAGGCTTGAGGCTTCTTATGTGTACAGCTGGTAGAGGTTCTTCTCACAAGTAACCTTCATGATACAATTCGCTTAAGAAATGTAAGTCCTCTGGCCCATTCATTTACACCTTTCTGCACTGTTTCTGTTTTGAATAATTCAATATCACACCTATTCCTCTTTTATTTGGAAGTAATTTGTGAACAAACTTGTTTAGCCTGTGCAAAAAGTATGTTATGTTCGATATTATGTTCCCTCTGATGTGATAATGAGACATATTCCTATCATTCCAAAGAATCCCATGCGCTTTCTGCATTAATTTTGTAATAAATGGTATGATAGGTCACAAGCAAAAATTATGATGAATTTCTTTTGTTTTAAAGTTGATAACCTTTGCAATTCTCTACCCAGTGAGCACTGGATACTGGGTCATTGGGGGAGCTGCACTCATAGTGGTAATGTCACAGGACTAGCAACATACAACCCCAGGTTAATGTTTTGAGGATGTGGGTTTAAATTCCACAACTGCAAATAATGAAATTTGAATTCAATATAAATCTGGAATAAAACAGTAACTTAAAAACCATATGACCTAATAAAACTCCAGACCCAAGTTGACTCCTAACTGTCTATCTGGATTATTAAGAATGGGCAGTAAAAGATCTCCTAGTCAGCGAAGTTGCCAAGGACAAGGAGAAAACTGGAGTTAAGGCCACAAATCAGTTCAGCTATGATCTTATGAATAGTGGAATGGGATCAACAAGCTACATTTTTCAGCATGCTATATTTTCCTAATCAACCTGTTTTGAAATGTTATTACACACATCTGGTGTTGGTGCGACTTGAACCCAGGCCTCAGAGGTAGGGACACTACCACTACACCATAAGTGCCCCATGGCTATATCCATACATTAAATGTTTATGGATATAGTTTTGATTGTAACAAATACAGTATTCCCTTCTAATGTTGGTTTTTACTTAGTGAACCAGGAACAAATATTGATACTACACTAAATTGCAATCTTATTTGTTAAATCATAGGATTGGTTGGAATTGCTTCAAGGTTTCCATTTCAAAATATACAGACATTTTTGTATAAATTGGTTAACATCCAATGGCATTTTTATCGATGCAAACACTTAAATTGAAAACACTTTGATCACTTATTTTACCTGATATATCTGGTTTGTCGTCTATCAGCAAATTGCCTGATACCAGTGTTTTGTCCTGAGTTAGTACCATTAGCTCCAGAAACTCTTTACCAAAATGTTTCTCTACCCAGGCATACTGTGAACAGAGTGAAAATGAAGTCCAAATACTGTTACAGTAATATTAGAAAGATGAAAAGAATTGCAAATTTCCCTTTTTATTGTAGTATTATCTTCTTAATTATTTGCAGTTGTCAGTGTGTACATCACAGAAATAGACCATTTAGCCCATAAAAGGTGTTTGTGTTCACATGAACCTCTTCCCCTCTTTCTTCATCAAACCCTAGAAGGCATTCTTCTATTCCTTCCTCTTTATGTATTTGGCTAGCTGCTCCCTAAATACATCTATGGAATTCACCTCAAAAACTCTGTGGGTAGAGTTGCACAGTCTAACCACTGTCTGGACAAAGTAACTCTATTTAAATTCCCTAATGGATTTATTAGTCACTATCTTAACATGGATGGCTCTTGGGTCCTGTGTCTTCTTTTATATCTACTCTAACAGACTCTTCCATAATCTTAAACATTTCAATCAGGTCATCCCTTAGTCTTCAATGTTACTCAGAAGAGTCCCAATTTGTTCAATTGTTCCCATTTTGTACAATTGCTGTTTTAATACTATTCAAATATATTTTGAACCTCTTCTTCTGCCTCTATGTTCTTTTTACATTAGAGAAGAAAACTGTTCACAGCAGTCCAAGAATGATATAACTTCAAGACGATTTCTCTTTTTCCAGTTATATCCATTTGAATACAAACCCTAGCGCTTTGCTTCCTTGTGGCCTTAACTAACATTCCTATTTTTAATACTTTGTAATATCTATACTTCCCAAGAGTCTTTACTCCTCTATGCCATTTAGATTGTTTTCCAATTAATATGAGGCCATCTTTTTCTTCCTACTAAAATGTACATTAGATTTATCTGCTTTAAATTACAGAAAATATAGTAAAAGAGCATTGGAATGTTACTTTTTGCGGATTACTTTTTTCTTAGTGCATAGTCCTTTGTTCAATTCCTTCTGACCAAATGTAATGTAATGTTAATTTTCTTTCCCAATTCCAGGTGGCTATCAATGGCAAACATTTTATTCACATCCAGTGTAGAAAAATTGCGAATCCAATGTTCATAAATGTTCTTAGTTATTATTTAATGTATTTTAGTTACAGTTTGGGTTGTCATTGAAGATAGTTGGTGAGATGGTTTTATCCAGTGTCCTTGGGGTATCACATAATGACTTTCCATTTTAGAGATCATTACAGCAGTTGGTTACTCATGCGAGATAAAAGTTCAAATTTTCAAATAAACATTATAAACCTTAATATGCATCAGCGACTTTTTTGGTCAATATTGTAAAATAACTTACTTTTTCGTAAGGGCAGTATTTATACTTCTTAATTGGACTGGTGCAAATGAACACATCAGTGCTATGGAAAAGATGCAGGAATAACATCAGTACAGAAATTTTGTTAGGTTAAGCAAGAGTTTGAATATTTTTGCAATTCGGACTCACTCTTTCACGTTGGCCATCTCTTTCACAGCCTCCACCGCACCAGGAATAGGTTCAAGTTCAATGAAAAAGTTCTTTGACTCCCATATACTTATTGCTTTCTCCTATATTTGTTTTGAAGAAATGCATGAATGTTATGTTCAAAAGAAAGTATATTTAAATAGTTTTCACTTACACAAAGTTTTTCTCAAATGATTTGCTTCCTTATGTTAACAGTTGAATGACTCAATTGATTTTAAAGTACAGTCAGATGCAAGGCAAAAATATCAGGGGGCACTGGAAGTGATCCATGGTTAAAGCAAAATTGGACCATTTTCTGTCCAGTGTTGATATGATTCCTGCTCCTCATTTAAAGTATGTGTTATAAACTAAATACTTGAATCCTGCAGATCCTGTGTGTCAAAGGTGATGTCCATTTATGTGAAGGGTAAATTATGCAAATAAATTTTCAAAGATGAAAGAAAAAGTTTGCATGACAAAATATTATAAGTATGTGAAGTGCCTAATACCTGCCTGACTCAGTGTGTCGCCATTGTGGTGTTGAAGCAGAAGGTTGTTGGTTCAAAGCTCATTCCAAAAGACGAGCATGTAATCTGCGTTTGAACATCAGCCTAGGGAGGGTGTTGTATTCATTGGAGCTGTGTGAATTATGAAACTTAGCTTCTAATTATGTGTTCAAATGAATGTTGAGCGTTCTAAGAAACTATCAGGGGACACACCATTTTCCTGGTGTCTTGGCTAACATTCCTCTCTCAACATCATCACCAAAAACTGACAATCACCTCCCTGTGTATGGGATCTTCCTGTATGCAAGAGAGCTGCTGTAACTCTCTACATAATTATAATCAATGTACTATTTCAATTGCTTTGAGAAGATTATGAGAAACATGATTCCTGCAAGCCCTTTTTTCTTCAGTCCAATGAGTACCTTCATAAGATTGGAGAGGTTGTGTTAAGTTTTCTTACAACCATGGCTGCTGAATTCTCACAAAAACACAGGGTAAACAAAACCTAAATCTCTCTTAGTGCAGTATACTCTCTGACTACTGCCAGTTAAGTTCTTTGTCAAAGTCTCTGAGGCAGGGCTTAGACACCCAAACTTTCGACACAGAGACAGCTCTCGAACTGAATGAAGGCTGTGCTTAATATTCATCAGACAAACTCGAAAGTGTTATTGCAATTGTGGGCACAATAACTGGATATGAACTAGACTTTAGGGGAGGCAATTAAAGGCTTGGCTTGGCACATAATGGGAACTTTCTTGGCTTGATAGAACTCATTGCTCAGTCTTATCCATTTCTTGCCAACAACATAAAAAGTTATAGAAACTATGGATCTGGGAAGCTTTCATAATCATCTAAAACAAAATGTGAGGAAATCACTCAGCCAATGTCTCAAAATGTAAGAAGATTTATTTTGGATGACTTGAAGAAGCAGGTTTCTTAAGTTTGTTTGTTGACTCGACACCAGATCTTTCACATGTGGATTAACTGTTACTATAAGATGTGTGGCACTTGATGATGGTTTCCCATCGAACACTCTCTGAACTTTCCTTGAATTAGCAGAGCATAGTGGAGGGAATATGGCCAGCAAGGTGCAGAATTATCTCGGCAGGATAATCTACTGTCACACTTATTTCACTAAGTACTGAGGGCAATCATATGATAATACAGCAAAACGTTCTAGGGAAAATAAGCACGTTATGTATCTCCTTTGCTGGACATTCCTGAACTTTGTTGTCTACAGTTGATTGCTATCTAGTTGCTGTATTTTTTCTGCAGTTGCACAACAATTTACACATTATTCTTTGTCTCTGCAAAACACTGGATTGTACACTTCGGTGTGCTGATTCCTTTGACCCAAACCATTTCTCTGAAGCTAGGTGAGAAAGACATGCAAAGGCTATCATAACCCTAGCTGAGAGTCATGGCTCAATTCTTTGATGCTGTTACTCATCTCCATACTGATAGCATTGAAAAAGAACAAGGAGAGAAGGTGGCATTCTACAGGAGAAACTTTGGAACTGGTTGTCAGATCACCTTCATAAACCCACCATGCTGCTACAGAATGCACAGTTAGCCTTCAGTACATACGCTGCACTTTGCACGTCACTCACTCACTTCCAGAAGAAACCTGAAAGGTTTCGATGGCATTGAATTCAAAACAAAAGAAAAACTGCTTGATGCAAATTGTAAGCGAGTGAATAAAGAAAAAAGAAATAGAAGTCAATGATGGCAATGTGCTTTCTTCAAGAGACAGATTTCAAGAGAAATCATTGATTTCTAGATTGGGTGTACTTAAAATTGACATGAAGGAAAGGGTAATCATATATGAGAATGTTACAAGCAATTTTGTGTTTTTAATTGATTTTGATGGCTTCAAAAAGGAGACGTATGAAGCTTTTAAGAAAAGACTATCCTGAAGATGGTGACATTAACCTTGTTAAAGAAATAAAGCACTTCCAAGCATCGAAAATGATAAGCTTCATACATGTGTGGGTAGCATCAGTGTCACTGCTGTTTAAAAATTAATAAGAAAATGTTTTAAATTTGTTGCTGGTTGTCGTGCTGTTCCCATTTCATTGGTGTTGATCTGAGTAATTGCTCATCTCTCCAGACATGAGAGTTTTCAACATCATAAATTCAGAAGGACATGACTTGCAGAATGCCACCTGCAGATAATATGTGCCAAGGGAAAGCCGATGAGAGTGGTTAGTGATGGAGAGCAGTAGCCTGTCTCAGAGATAGTGCAGCCCGAACTGTGCATTTAGAAATGTTCTTCAGATTATTAAATAAAAAACAGCTTAATTTCACTCCAGGTCATCCTGCTCATTAACCAAAAAACTGCATTCACCACCCATGCTGGTAATGGAAACTGCCTCTCGAGGCCAGCCTTTTCCCCCTCCCTCTCCCAGTGCAGGCCTCCCATCCTGCTCCTAGTGAAGGCCTCTCCCTGTTTCAATCCTGGTGTTGGCCTTTGTCCCTGATCCTGCTGGGGAAGGGGAAGCTCCACATTGTCACACCCAGCCTCCATTTCCCTTTTACCCTCACCCTCTCCAGACCCTCAGCAGCGCACGTACTGATGATGTGGGGGTTGGCAGTTCTGTTGGCAGAATGACTGGTTTGCAATGCAGAGTAATGCCAGTTGCACAATGTCGATTCCAGTACCAGATGAGGTCTTCATGAAGGTCTCACTTTTGCAACTTGGCTGCTTACTTGGGGCATGGTGACTCTCAGTTTAAACTCACAACCACCTCTCTCTCCAATAGTGATTTTTAATTCATGATGCTGATATCACTGCATATTAAATATGGCGGTGTCAGTGGCTCATGTGATTTGTGTTGCTTTTTGCAGCCAGATGATGTCTTAGGCCTTACATGCATGCGGCCCATTTTGGCACAGTAGATAATCACTCCAGGCTAAGAAATCCTAAAGTATTTTTACTCAAAAGTATTTCATAATGCAGGTAGTAATCTAACAAGATATGTTCTAATTAGTTTTTTTGATGCACCTTAACCTCAGCATATTCAAAGGTTTAACATTCTATCTTCATTGTCCTTTTTAATTAATGCTATTTTTGGAAATGCAAAGGACCCTCTTAAGCTTGACACAGCTTAGGGCCTCTCAATACTTGCTGGCCTTGGTCATGATTAGTGAAAAGTAATACAACTGAAGCTTGTGTATTTCTCATTCCATTGATGGACGACCAGCTGTGTGCGTCAGGAGCTTTATATATATCACATTTCAGGCATTCATTGTTTTTATTTTAATCTGCTAATTAACACTGTCAATTGCTAATGACTGGCATGCACTTTCTTACAAGAAACAGTTATTTTATTGCAGGTGTAAAGCGTGGGAGTGGGGAGCACCAGTAGTGTGGGAGTGACACTCTTGCTGTGATATTGCATGTGCAAAGATAAGATCAAATTCCTGCAGCAGTCGCCTTTCACTTACACAGAGATCAGGATGCAATTCTCCATACTGTGTTGAAACCCAGAAACCTCTGCGATCTTGCAGCTCGATATAGGGATCTTTGGGATACGTGTCCCTGAACTTTTTCAAGAATCCGCCTTCGAAATCAGCCAACACCCCGTCCATGTCGACCAGCACCCGCAGCCTAGTTCCAGCGGTGTGATGCCCTGCACAAACACACTTGGTCATTGCGCCGAGCACTTTGTACCCGGATCTCCGGAGATTTGCCAGTCGAGCTAGGAAGATCATGCTCGGGTACAGAGGGCAAAATGCAAAGCAATCCTCCGACAGCCGAATTCGTTTTTGTTTTTGCATTCATAGGAAAGAGGAAGCACAGTGTCATATAGTCATATGCATTCAATGGAGGTAGCCGTCGGTATATTCCTGCATTCCCTTGGTTTGCGGGTAGTTTACATCGGAGTGGTAATTCTGTACTGTTTACTTGTACAGTGACCAAATAAAATGGATTTGCATTTAAGCGAGAGATCAAAATACTTCAGTATTCTGCAATGATTAAAGTCACACCTTCCGGCGCCTCCAAAACGGACAAGCTTCTTTCCAAATGCAACAACTGTAAGTGACCGCTCATTTAATCTCCGGAAATTACGCCCCCTCCTCTTAAAGCTATAAAGGCACCCGGGGTTTTGCAGCGTTCTCGTCCAATCGAGGCAATGTCTGCAAATCCTCGGGAGGGATCATGTTAATAATTTTCCCCAAGGAAATTTGAGCGGATGTCACAAACAAAATCAAGACAAGGCAGCGATTTACAACCTGCCTTTTCACCGAAGTATTGTAGGAAAAATATTCACACTTCAAATTAAAAAAAAACTTGCAGTAAATGGACTGCCAAACCACAAAGCGACAACTCGTAAACGTGAATAAAGGTCACTTTTCAAAATACTCTAAATTTATGACATTCTTTCAAAAACAAATCACAGACGCAGATGTTGCTGATAAGGGCACCGTTTACTGCCCAGCTCAAATTTCCCTTATAGTGTTGGCGAGCCACTTAAACTGAGTGGGTTGTCAGGACATTTCAGTGACCCTTAAGAGTCAACTGCATAGCTGCATTCGGCAGTTACATCGGGGTCGGAGCTGAGGACGAGAAATTTCCTTTCCTTGAGGACGTTAGTAAACCAGATGGGGATTTCACTACAACCTGGTATTTGGATGGTCACCGTTGTTGGTACTTGTGTGTTCTGGCAGATTTTAATAGGAAGTCAATCATCTCAGCTCCAGATCATCTTTGCAGGCGTTTCTTAGGAGGGCATTCAAGCACCACCGATGTTCAGTTGTTTCATTAATGACCGTTCCTCCATGGTTTGGCCATGCTAAATTGCCCTGCAGTGTCCAGGGATGTGCAGGCTAGGTTGATTAGTCATGGAAAATGCAAATTGGGGAGAATGGGTCTGGGTGGGATGCTCTTCAGAGGGTAGGTGCAGACTCGCCAAATGGCCTGATTCTGCACTGTAAGTCTTCTATGATTGTTTAACATCATTTGTGACCCCTCAAATACAAAAAGAGTTTTTGTTTGTCTCCAGCAAGAGCAGAACAATTTTCAAGCTTGGTAATGTTACATAAATACTGTTTGTGGCACACAACGGCCAGGCAATGCCAGTCTCCAACATGTGACAATGTGACAAGTTTGCTTTGACATCACATCATATTACCATCACTGGATCCACTACATCAACACCTTGGGGTCGTCCTTCAATAGCACCTGCCAAACCCTGATCCCTACCAACCAGACTGACAAAGGTTGCTGACCCAAGAGAATATCACTTGTATGTTCCGGTCTCAGCCACACACAACACCCTCACTTGGAGCTATCTCCTTTGTTATCACTGGATCAAAATCCTGGAACCTCCTGGAACAGCACTGTAAGTCCACCTATACAAAATAGACACTAGTGATTCAAAATTGTACTCCAGCCGCACAATTCACAGATAACCTTGGTGAGACTTCATTGTCAGAATTACTAACAGCTGAGATTGTCAGGATTTCTAAGGATCAGCTAAGTGTTTGTCTTTTACATTTGTAAGCCTTATTAGCCTTGATGTGTTTTTCTTATAAATTTGTATTTGTATTTTGTTTTATTGAGATATTTGTCTCTTGCTTAATTTTTTAAAAATCCAGAGCGTTGTTGTTAAATTATCCTAGAATGGTGTTTTTAGAGCAGTAAAACTGCTGTTTTCTGGTTATGTAAATTAATGTGCAAAGATGGCCTGAGTAGAGTGATGTGTATTACCTGTTGAATGTGGGAGATTAAACAAAAATTCAATGCTCCTGATGTATTTTTGGTTGTGAATCTTATCAGATTGCATTGATCAGTTGGAATGGCAGTTAGAGGCATGAGAAATTTACAGAAACCAGGGTGTGTGATGGATGGCAGTTTCCAGAAGGTAGAAAAACAGCAGATCCAGTTGGGTAGATGGGTTACCTCTAAGAATGAAATGAGTAGTAGGCAGGAATAGCAAAAATCTCCTGTGACTATCATTCCTCAAATAAGTATGCTGTAATGAAAATGTAGGGTATAATGAACTCTCAGGGGATTGTTGTACTGACAGCCAAGTTTCTGGTACTGAGACTGACTCTGATATAATGAAGGGTACGTCAGGTTGCAAGTGATTGATTCTGATAGGGGACTGCCCAGTCAGATAGACGTTTCTACTGATGACACCAAGACACCAAAATGGTTTGTAACCTCCCTGATGCCAGGATCAAGATTGTCTTGGTGAGGGTGAAGAATATTCTCACAGGGGAGAGTGACCCACAAGAGGTCTTTGTACAACTTGGCATAGGATGAGAAAAGGACTAAATTCTGAGGGGAGAATATGAAAAGCTAGGCAGGAGGTTAAGAAGTAGGCCTTCAAGGGTAATAATACCTGGATTACTCCTGTTGCCACTTGCTAGTGATAGAAGGAATAGCAGGATAAAGCAGATGAATGCGTGTCTGAGGAGTTGGTACAAGAGACAGAAATTTGCGTTTTTTGATCTTTGATATCTCTCTCGTGGGGACGAGAGGGACTCGCGGTTGGTGTGTTGCCTCTCAGGTGCCAGGGTGCGTGATGTCTCTGATCGTGTTTTTGGGATTCTTAAGGGGGAGGGAGAGCAGCCCCAAGTCGTGGTCCACATTGGCACCAGCGACATAGGTAGGAAGAGAGAGCGGGATTTAAGGCAGAAATTCAGGGAGCTAGGGTGGAAGCTGAGAGCTAGGACGAACAGAGTTGTTGTCTCTGGTTTGTTGCCCATGCCACGTGCTAGTGAGGTGAGGAATAGGGAGAGAGAGGAGTTGAACACTTGGCTACAGGGATGGTGCAGGAGGGAGGGTTTTGGATTCTTGGATAATTGGGGCTCTTTCTGGGGTAGGTGGGACCTCTACAAGCAAGATGGTCTTCACCGGAACCAGAGGGGTACCGATATCCTCGGGGGGAAATTTGCTAAGGCTATTTGGGTGGGTTTAAACTAATTCAGCAGGGGGATGGGCACCAAAATTGTAGTTCGACTATAGAAAAGGTTGAGAGTAGGGTGGTCCAGAATAAAGTTCCAGGGAAGCAAGATGGCACCGGCAAGCAAGAAGTTGGTTTGAAATGTGTCTACTTCAATGCCAGGAGCGTCCAGAATAAGGTGGGTGAACTTGCAGCATGGGTTAGTACCTGGGACTTCGATGTTGTGGCCATTTCGGAGACATGGATAGAGCAGGGACAGGAATGGTTGTTGCAGGTTCCGGGATTTAGATGTTTCAGTAAGAACAGAGAAGATGGTAAAAGGGGCGGAGGTGTGGCACTGTTGGTCAAGGACAGTTGCAGAAAGGATGTTTGGGGACTCGTCAACCGAGGTAGTATGGGCTGAGATTAGAAACAGGAAAGGAGAGGTCACCCTTTTGGGAGTTTTCTATAGGCCTCCCAATAGTGCCAGAGATGTAGAGGAAAGGATAGCAAAGATGATTCTCGATAGGAGTGAGAGAGACAGGGTAGTTGTCATGGGGGACTTCAACTTTCCAAATATTGACTGGGAACACTATAGTTTGAGTACTATAGATGGGTCAGTTTTTGTCCAGTGTGTGCAGGAGGGCTTCCTGACGCAGTATGTAGATAGGCCAACAAGGGGCGAAGCAATATTAGGTTTGGTACTGGGTAATGAGCCTGGCCAGGTGTTAGATTTGGAAGTAGGTGAGCACTTTGGTGATAGCGATCACAATTCTGTTATGTTTACTTTAGTGATGGAAAGGGATAAGTGTATACCACTGGGCAAGAGTTATAGCTGGGGGAAAGGCAATTACGATGCGATTAGGCAAGATTTAGGGAGCATAGGATGGGGAAGGAAACTGCAGGGGATGGGCACAGTAGAAATGTGGAGCTTATTCAAGGCAAACTTCGTGTGTGTCCTAGGTAAGTATGTACCTGTCAGGCAGGGAGGAAGCTGTAGAGTGCGGGAGCCGTGGTTTATGAAGGAGGTGGAATCTCTAGTCAAGACGAAGAAGAAGGCTTATGTTAGGATGAGATGTGAAGGCTCAGTTAGGGCACTTGAGGGCTATGAGGTAGCCAGGAAAGACCTAAAGAGAGAGCTCAGACGAGCCAGGAGGAGACTTGAGAAGTTGTTGGTGGATAGGATTAGGGTAAACCCTAAGGCTTCCTATAGGCATTTAAGGAATAAACAAATGACAAAAGTAAGATTAGGCCCAATCAAGGATAGTAGTGGTAAGTTGTGTGTGGAGTCAGATGAGACAGGGGAGGCGCTAAATGAATATTTTTCAACAGTATTCACTCTAGAAAACGACAATGTTGTCGAGGAGAATACTGAGATACAGGCTACTAGACTAGGTGGGATTGAGGTTCACTAGGAAGAGGTACTAGAAAGCCTTCAGATGGTGAAGATAGATAAGTCCCCTGGGCCGGATGGGATTTATCCTCGGATCCTCTGGGAAGCCAGGGAGGAGATTGCCGAGCCTTTTGCATTGATCTTTAACTCGTCATTGTCTACAGGAATAGTGCCAGATGACTGGAGGATAGCAAATGTGGTTCCCCTGTTCAAGAAGAGGAGTAGAGACAACCCTGGTAATTATAGACTAGTGTGCCTTACCTCACTTGTTGGTAAAGTGTTGGAAAAGGTTATAAGTGATAGGATTTATAATCATCTAGAAAAGAATAAATTGATTAGGGATAGCCAGCACAGTTTTGTGAAGGGAAGGTCGTGCCTCACAAACCTTATTGAGTTCTTTGAGAAGGTGACCAAACAGGTAGATGAGAGTAAACCGGTTGATGTGGTGTATACGGATTTCAGCAAGGAGTTCGATAAGGTTCTCCACAATAGGCTATTGTACAAAATGCGGAGGAATGGAATTGTGGGAGATATAGCGGTTTGGATCGGAAACTGGCTTGCTGACAGAAAACAGAGGGTGGTAGTTGATGGGAACTGTTCATCCTGGAGACAGTTACTAGTGGTGTACCGCAAGGGTCAGTGTTGGGTCCACTGCTGTTTGTCATTTTAATAAATGAACCTGGGTGAGGGCGTAGATGGATGGGTTAGTAAATTTGCAGACGACACGAAGGTCAGTGGAGTTGTGGATAGTGACGAAGGATGCTGTAGGTTGCAGATAGACATAGATAAGCTGCAGAGCTGGGCTGAGAGGTGGCAAATGGAGTTTAATGCAGACAAGTGTGAGGTAATGCACTTTGGTAGGAGTAACCGGAAGGCAAAGTACAGGGCTAATGGTAAGATTCTTAGCAGTGTAAGTGAGCAGAGAGATCTCAGTGCCCATGTACACAGATCCTTGAAAGTTGCTACCCAGGTTGACAGGGCTGTTAAGAAGGCATACAGTGTTTTAGCTTTTATTCATAGAGGGATCGAGTTCCGGAACCAAGAGGTTATGGTGAAGCCGTACAAAACTCTGATGTGGCCGCTCTTGGAGTATTGTGTACAGTTCTGGTCACCGCATTATAAGAAGGATGTAGAAGCATTGGAAAGGGTGCAGAGGAGATTTACTAGTATGTCGCCTGGTATGGAGGGAAGGTCTTACGAGGAAAGGCTGAGGGACTTGAGGCTGTTTTCATTAGAGAGAAGAAGGTTGAGAGGTGACTTAATTGAAACATATAAGATAATCAGAGAGTTAGATAGGGTGGATAGGGAGAGCCTTTTTCCTCGGATGTTAACGGCGAGCACAAGGGACATAGCTTTAAATTGAGGGGTGAAAGATATAGGACAGATGTCAGAGGTAGTTTCTTTACTAGAGAGTAGTAAGGGAATGGAACGCTTTGCCTGCAATGGTAGTAGATTCGCCAACTTTAGGTACATTTAAGTTGTCATTGGACAAGCATATGGACGTACATGGAATAGTGTAGGTTAGATGGGCTTGAGATCGGTATGACAGGTCGGCACAACATCGAGGGCCGAAGGGCCTGTACTGTGCTGTAATGTTCTATGTTCTATGTTCTAAAAGGCACCACTACTTACAAAAAGAAATTTGGAATGGGTGAGAAATGTTCGCTTAGCCAGTGAACTCTCATTCTGTGAATGAACAAAGAAAACTAATTGAAATTCCCCAGCTGCTGTGTGTGAAATTTAAACTCATTCTCTGGATCTATTATCTGGGCATCTTAATTGTTCATCCAGTAACACAACCAGAATGCTAAAACAGCCTGTTCAAATTCTGCCAAAGTCATTATCAATTCCAGAGAATTGCTCCCTTACCATTGATTATCTTCCAGAACATTAAACAAATGGTCATTCTTCATTTTTGTATCTTAGATGCAGAGTGCTGCCATAGGTATTTGACTGTTGACTGCTTACAACTGACCTTGCCCTCTTGCGTAATAAGGAACTGTGCTGCTTCTTAAACTTATGAAATAATACCAAGCATTGAGAAATTTTCACATACAAGTGAGGAGACAAAAATTTGGGAAAAAGATGAGAAAATCATGGGTATAGATGATCATATTTACAATTAGTTCTGCATTGTCATTACATTGTGTTAAATATAGATTTAAAAAATGGTAGATATTGGATGACAATCATTTCTAATTCATTCAGAGTAACTGAGCTAAGTTTCAACATTCATTCTGTTTCTATCTACATAAATACAGCCAGACCTGGCAGAATACTTTCTGCATTTGCTGTTTTTAATTTCAGATTTTCAGCATTCACACTGACTTGTTCTTGTATTGCTGTGTTACAACAGTAACTTATCTTCAAAGATACTTCATTGACTGTAAAATATTTTGGAGTATAGTAAGTTAATGAAAGGCATCATGAAATTTTTTTTCTTTCTGAACTGTTCTTGACTCAATTTTTCACTCCCCAGTTGCTGCCAAGACCTGCACTTCCAGTATTTCCTGTTTTCATGTTCTTATTCCAATTCTATATTGTAGTAAATTGTTAAATTAGCATAATTCTAATGTGAAAGAAAAATCCTTTGACTGCATTATTGGCACGACTGTTTAAAACAAGGCCTAAAACTACCTTCTTGTATTCTTACATGGAGTATGAGCATCAGTGACAGAGCTAGCATTTGTTGTCCATCCCTAATTCCCTTGAATGGATTGGTTTGTTGGGCCACTTCAAAGGGCAGTTAAAAGTCAGCCACATTGCTATGGATCTCAGGGAGACCATCTGAACATTAATTTAAGGAACTGCCCCATATTTTGTCTCTGTGCCTCTTAAGGGGTGCTTTTTGTCCCTAATGTATTGGACAGCCTGTGGGAGACTGACCCCAGGAGTCTCAGTTGAGCAGGGACTGCAGCTGTGACTTAGCTAGGCAAAGGAATGATAGCACTGGGACTCCAAAAGATAACTTGTAAGCTTCAGTTCCTTTAAAATTACTCATTGCCTATTGCTGTTATGTTCTGAAGGAATCTAAACCCATCCCACCTCACCCCCATGACACAGGTGAAGTGTCTTTTATTTTGCTCATTAGAAATAAAAACGGAAGATGCCGGAGAAACTCAGCAGGTCTGGCAGTGTGTGTGGAGAGAGAAACTGAGAGAACATTGTGTCTGGTATAACTTTTCTTCAGAATAATTTTCTTCAGATCTGAAGTGGTCATTGAATTTGAAATGTTAACTCTGTTTGTCGCTCCACAGATGCTGCCAGACTGCTGACTTTCTCCAGCATAATTTTTTTTAAACACAGCACAGTGGGAGGTCCTATGGTCCATTGTCTCAGCACTGGTCAGCAGCCTAATCCCATTTTCCAGCTCTTGGTTTGTACATTATGGTCTTTCAAATGTTTATCTAAACAGTGCTTTCTGTTTGTACTCCAGATTTACAGAATCTAGTTTATAGCTTTCGATGACTTCACACAAGTGTGAAACTTTGTGAGTAACAGATGGAAGATTCCCTACCCCAGGGGACACTTGCAAATAAGCAAAAATGCAAGTTAACAAAATGGAAGCAAATTGGTGATTGTGTGTCTGAAAAGTACAATACAGCTTTACATATTTTTAAAGTAATCCATCCAGATGTGTCATGACACAACTCAGCAAACTGCTGGGACTGGAACCCAGGGTCTCCTCAATCATAAGTGGGGACACTACCAGTGCACTTGAAGAGCCTCTTGTAACATTGCTTTAGATATTTTCCAAAAACGAAAAATGCAGATGCTGTTAATCAGGAATAAAAACAGAAGTTGCTGCAAAAGCTCTGAAAACAATTTTTGAGGAAGGGTCACCAGACCTGAAATATTATTTTTTTTCTTTACAGATGCTACCAGACCTGGAAGAAAACTTCTGTTTTCATTTAGATATTTTTAATCAACTTATTTTCTAATCAAACTATTAATACAAACTCTGGAGCAGGGTGGGACTTGAACCCAGGGTACCACAAGAGCCTACTGTAATATAACTTTAGAAATTGTCTATAACATGTTATGACACATTCAGAAGCAGATGGGACCTGAATCTAGGCTTTCTTGGCCCAGAGGTGGGGGCTGTACCACAAGAGGCTCTTGTAACAAAAATATAAGTCACTAGAGGAACATAGCAGCACCTGGGGGGAGGGGGTTAGGTGAAAGAAGAGCAGAGTCAAAGTCCAGTAACCCTTCTTCAGATCAGCCTCTGGTAACACCGCTTTAAGACGCTTTGCCCTCCAAGGCTCCTCAGACCTGGCACGTGGCTTGCAGCCCAGATCTCGCGAGAGGTGTCGGTCGGCCGTGCCGCTTCGCTGCTGTGTCACGGCGTTTGAATGAGGAGCAACGGAAGCGGTTTGAGAAATGGCGTCCGCCTTGGAGCAGTTCGTCAACAGCGTGAGGCAACTATCCTCCCAAGGTAAGGGGTTGCGGTACCGACAGGGGTTGGGAGCTTTTAAAGTTACTTCTCAGTGCGATTTCTCAGATTGGATGGGGGGTGGGGTGGTGAAGGTAAGGCTACTGGTTCCCTTACTCTCCCTCCAGGCGTTGTTACCCTACAGATGGTGAAAGCTTCGATTCCCTAAAAAAAAACTCGGCAACTTTGCTTCCTCTCTCATCACACCTGGAGGGGAAAGGGTCTTTTACTCGCCTTGTTTTCATTTGAAGGATGTTCCGCGGCCTGTTTACCGCAACGAAAGTGAGCATCCTGACACCGGATGTACCAGCCTATACCAGGTCCCATTGGTCTCCGGGCGATGATTGACACTCGCCTTCAGCCGCCGATTGGCTCCCGCGGCCGTCACTCAGCTCGACCTTCCTGCACGTCCAGCTCAGAAAACTCCACTTGGTAATATTGGGCCTAGGCAGCTGTCAGGTCCCGTTCATAAAGGTTGTATGGAAGGGCAGGCAATTCTTCAGGCAGTAACATACTATTGAGGTGCCTGGTATAATCCAAATAAACGTCTCGTTCTTCATTTTGTAAACCAGGACGAAAACCCGATAATATTTGAGAATGGCTCAAGCTGGTCTGAGTTGCATTCTTGAAAATGAGACTGCAGCACGACCGGAGATAGTAAGAACTGCCGATGCTGGAGTTTGAGATAACACAGTGCGGAGCTGGAGGAACACAGTAGGCCAGGTAGCATCAGAGGAGCAGGAAAGAAGAAGAAGGGTCCCGACCCGAAACGTCAACTTTCCAGCTCCTCTGATGCTGCCTGGCCTGCTGTGTTATCCAGTACGACCAGTGTGTTCGTTTTCAATTTTTAACGTTTTCAGCAGTATTTCTTTTCTCCCTTGTTAAATAGATGACTGTTAAAGAAGCAAATGTTGAAAGTTTATAGGCTAGTTCTTAAACTTATTACCTATGTAGGCTTATAAGCTTTACCAAAACATAAAGATAAAATCGACAGAATCTTACCAGACCGTAGGTCTGTTCTGTCGTTATAGAGAGATGACAGTTGGTGGTTTACGCTGAGGGTCACCATGCCTCATGCAGAGAGAGGTTGAGTCTTTCATAATAACCTTAGCTGTCAGGGAATTGAACCCATATTGTTGTCAACACTCAGCATTTGCAAACCAGTTGTCTAGCCAGTTGAACTAAGCAGTTGTGGAATCACCAGGTTTTGTACAAGACTCGTTTCCAGGCTCAATCTGGATCTACACTAGTAGGTTGGGAGTTATAAATATGTCCATTCTTTTTCTCTTTGAGACTGAAAGTTTAGAGTGCTAAAGTAGGCTTACTTGCATTAAGCCCAGTTTGCCCATTACTGTCCCATGTCGATTTCCACCACTCTTTACTTCAAATTTATCTCCCCATGTTCAGATACACCCCTAGTCTTTCTGTAATGCCCTCCCATGTATTCCTCCTATAGATATCCACACCTCAGTACCCACTAAGTTACTGTGTGTTCAACCATAGAGGCCTTATGCTGTTCAATACTCCCCATGTCCTTTTAAGGACACCCTTAAATCTAATCATTTTTGATCAAATTTTTAGTTACCAATTCTAATATCTCCTTCAAGAAAAGCAAAATACTGCGGATGCTGGAAATTTTATTACATTTTTTTAAGTACCTTTGTTCATTTTTTGTCAGATCCTGCTGTTACCTTACAGTTTTCTATATATAAATGAATGTTTGTTTTGAAGCTGAGAGGTTACAGATCTTCTTAAAATTTAGCCAAGGACATGGCAAAGAAGCAGAGCTACTTTACTGTCAATCCCTTGTTGTGTTGGCAAGGTGATGGTGGACCTTCTCCATGAATAATGAGCGATTGGTCAGAAACATCAAGTTTCTGGTACGAAAATAGTGATATATGTCTAAATCTGGCCACGGGGTTTGTGGCTTGGTGTTTTGCAACATTGTTACTTTGTTCTTGGCGGTTGAAGTCACAGTGGAGAGGGGTGCTGTCAAATTGAATTGCTGAGTACATCGTCAAGTAGCCATAATGGTTGGGGTCTGCTGTGTTGTAAATTCACTTGAGGTGTGAGCAGAAAATTTTAATGTGGATTTCTAGGTGTTTAAAATTTTTAATGAATTGTATTTAAACTAACAGGGAATTATTTTGAAACGAAATGCCTGTTGTGGGTTTTGCTGGTGAAATGTTACTTTATTAGGAATGATGGAAGGCATTTTGGACAATAAACATTGTGCCAAAGTCTATTCATAGACTTGGCCCAAATACTGAGTAAGTTTAGAGACAAGGTTGCAACCAATCCAGTTCCAAAATTTATGCAAGCAAGTATCAGATTTGACGTGGCCCTGTTGTCTCCGATTTGGAAGATTGAAGGTTCAAGCTGCAGTCTGGTAATTATGTAACCTACCTTAATACTTATCACTGCTCAGAGTGCTGCATTTTTGGAGGTGCCGTCTTTCAAATAAGCTTTATAGTTTAACATGCCTTCCTCAAACAACAACAATAAATATAGTTAAAAATAAGCACAAAAATGTTGCACAAACTCAACAGGTCTGGCAGCATCTGTGGAGTAAGCAACGGTTGTTATTTTGGGTCCAATATGGCTATTCTTCAGAAGGCCTTGAGGTTTTGGAGCTTGTATGCCTTAACATTTGGAAGGAAGATAAAAAGAAGTCTGTTGTTAAAAATGTTGAATTAATTGGAGAATGAAATGGAGCAGGAGATGAAGACAGCTTTCAGACATCATGAGGCAGTGTGGATGGAGAGAGGGGCCATGCATGCTACAGTACATGGCACTAAGTATGGATCTCAGGTTGTGGCAGAAGCTGCAGTCTGAGGAGCATTATATGTCTTGGAGATACTTATAATTTCGGATTTTAAACATGAAGGTTGGAACATCAGTTGGATTCCATGTGGGGTAAAGTGGAGCTGGCGATATCACTGAGGAAGGAGATGTAGCTGTGAAAGTGAGTTTTGGCAAATATTTTGTCAAACACTGCAAGAGAGATAAAAAGCAATGAAAGCAAATGAGCCAAAATGTTGAAATGGAAATCCAATTGGTAAGAAGAACAGGATTTCTTCAAGGTGGGCATGCTTGGGAGATAAATGGCAGTGAATTTATCACTTGAAGCAAGATACTGCAGATGCTGGAAGTTTGAAATAAGCACAGAAAATGCTGGAGAAATAAAACAAGCCTGGCTGCATCTGTTGAAAGAGAAACAGTTTGGAGTTTGTTATGACTCTTCTTCAGAATTCAATTTTATGATTAAATATAGTACATTATGAGAATAAACATTTAACTATGTGCATAATGGTTTGCATGTCGATGATTTTAGAAAATGGTTCTTTAATTCCTTCATTGGATATGGGCATCATTGGCAAGGCTAGTATTTGTTGCCCATCCCTAAATACCTTTGAGAAAATGATGGCAAACTGCACTGTCAACAACTGAGTGGTTTGCTAGGCCATTTTGGATGGCAGTTGAGAGTCAACTGCAAGTAAGTTTGGAGTTGCACATAAGCCATGCCAGATATGGATGTCAGATTTTCCTCCTAAACAGCTGATTTAAATGAGAGGGATTTTCACAACAGTCCTATGGTGACTCCACTGCCACAATTTTTTATCCCAGATTTATTTAATTGTGTTTAAATTCTGTTGCTGCTGTGGTGAAATTTGAACTCTTGTCACTTGATTACTCGTCCTGCAACATAACTAATGATGCTATTGTTCTCTAATCCAATGTAAAATGGCTGTAATGGCTTGAGGACACGATTACATGGTGTGAATTTCAAGTTGTCTTTTTGTTCCTTGGATTTAACTGTACTATTATCTCCTTTCTTAAAATCACAAATATTTACAGCAGAGAAAGAGGTCTGTGTTAGCCTGTCAAAGAACAAAGAACAAAGAAAATCACAGCACAGAAACAGGCCCTTCGGCCCTCCAAGACTGCGCCGATCAAGATCCTCTGTCTAACCTGTCATCTGTGTCATATCTGTACACTGACTAAAAGACAACCATCCAGCCTAATCCCACTTTCTGGCAGTTGGTCCATTGTCTTCCCGGTATTGCAATTCAAATGCAAACCAAGTACTCTTTAAATGTGCTGAAGGTTTCTGAGTGTGTTCCACATTCCTGTCAGGCTCCCTCCTCATTTTACCTTGTAGTTTAAAATATTCAGTTCTATCAACGTCCTTTTAAACGTTTTTTATTTGTTACTAGAGTGTAAGTGTTGTTGCAAAACCAGTATTGCCCATCCTGAATTGCCCTCAAAGGCGCTCTTGAGCCACTTTATGAACTGCTGCAGTCCACCTTGATTAGATATAATCACTATACTGTTACGAAGGGTATTTTCATGTTTGATCCAATGATTGTGAAGAAACGGTGAAGTCAGAAAGGTTCAAGGCTTTGGAGGGAAACTTTCAATTGGAGCTGTTCCACTGCTTTTGCTACTCTTGTCTTCTAGGACCATTAATCACTCAATGTCTGATAGTTGATCTCACCACCTGTTTACGTGCTGCTTCTGGAACTGCACACTCTCTTAACAGGCTCTGCGAGCTTGGTGCATTATGTTTCAGTTTGGTCCATATGGTCAATTGTTGGAGGGTGAAATAAATTTTCCGGTGGCGGTGTAAACAAATTTAGTCAGAAATAACTTAGAAACTGATGTATGAAGCCAGTATATTACACAGCTATAAATATAGAAGCCTGTTCAGCCCAACATGTCCAAACAGACAAGTGCAAGCACAGCCCAATTAGTTTAGCTCCTGTGTCTATTCTCTGTAGACCTGCAGTTTTTCTTTGTTCAGCTGCTTATCTAGTAGATCTGTGAAGTTTGGGAACTGTTGACAGAGCTGGGGAGACAAATCATGACCATAAACGTGAGCTCCTATGCCTTCACACTCAAGCGGCCAGCAACATTCTGGATGTTCTAGAAACGTGGATCCAGAGACCTATGTGCAGCAGAGTTTTGTCACAAACTGCAGGTTGAAACAATAACGATGGATGATGAACCTGGACCATCTGAGAAGAAACTAAAAATGTAGAACTTCCGTGCTGAATGGGAATTGAATTTCTATTCACAACTGTAAAAGATGAGTGTTTGTCTTAAATGTCATTAAATTATATTGATAAGTAGAAGGGGGAATTTGGAATGACACCGCAACAATACACAGTAAATCTAAGGATAGTTTTTTCTTGAGCAGAATGCTTCGAACAAAGAAAATTGACAAGCTGAAGGCTGTTTTGAAAGCTCAACAGTCATTTTTTTTCAAAACCAGCAGCAAAAGGTAAGGCTTGTGCTGAAGCATGATTTTGCATTTGACATCTTCTGGCAGAACGCAAAAAGTCATTTGCAGACGGTGAAGTAATTCAAAAAGCAATGACTGCGGTTGCTGATTCTTTATTCAATGGTTTTTAAGAACAAAGAGGAAATAACAACAGCAATATAGATCATGTCACTTGGTGCTTCTGTGATGAGTGGAATCTTTGTCCAAAGATGTCTTTCATCAACTGCAGCAGTAAATGAAGAACTGTGCATACTTCTCACTGTAGTATGATGAATACGTTGACATGACTGATTATTTTATGCCCATAGTTCTTAAGGGCATAACACCTAAAGATGACGTTCTCACCCTTTTACCACTTAACAAGAGAATAAGAGTGAGGAAATACTTCCAAAGGTATGTGCTTGGGAAAAACATTCCAAACAAGAAACTGATTTCAATCACAACAGAAGGCGCACCAGCCATGCTTGTTGCATATGCGGACTTTGTTATGTATTGCAGAAATTGTCCTGATTTCTCATCTTTTGTCAGTTAGCATTATAATCTAGCAACAAACATGAACAGATAAAGTTTTGGATTTCTCTCGTGATGAAAGCTATTAAAATTGTAAACTTGTGTCAAGCAAGAACCCTTCAGCACAGCTTGTTTAAATTCTTATTGAATAAACTCCATGCTTTCTGTGGTGACCTAATCTTCCGTGCTGATGTGACACAGTTCTATAGTCATAGAGATGTACAGTACGGAAACAAACCCTTTGGTTCGATTCATGCATGCTGACCAGATATCCTACATTAAATCTAGTTCCATTGGCCAGCATTTGGTCCAAATCCCTCGTAAACCCATCCTATTCACATACCCAAGATAATAAAATGTGAGGCTGGATGAACACAGCAGGCCCAGCAGCATCTCAGGAGCACAAAAGCTGACGTTTCAGGCCTAGACCCTTCATCAGAGGCTCTGATGAAGGGTCTAGGCCCGAAACGTCAGCTTTTGTGCTCCTGAGATGCTGCTGGGACTGCTGTGTTCATCCAGCGTCACATTTTATTATCTTGGATTCTCCAGCATCTGCAGTTCCCATTATCACTATTCACATACCCATCCAGATGCCTTTTAAATGTTGCAATGGTACCAGCCTCTACCACTTCTTCTGGCAGCTGATTGCATACATGCACCAACCTCTGTATGAAAAAGTTCACCCCTGGGTCCCTTTTAAATCTTTTTCCTCTCACCTTAAACCTATCCCCTCTAGTTTTGGACTCCTCCATCCTGGGGAAAAGACCTTGTTTGTTTACTCTATCCATGCCCCTCATGATTTTATGAACCTGTATAAGGTCACTTCTCAGCCTTTGACGTCCACGGAAAATAACTCAGCCTATTCAGCCTTTGCCTATAGCTCAAACCCTCCATCCCTGGTGATATTCTCGTAAATACTTTCTGAAACCTTTTTTAGCTTCACAACATCCTTCCTGTAGGAGGGAGACCAGAATTACACACAGTATTCTGAAAGTGGATGAACCAATGTCCTGTACAGCCACCACCTCCCAACTCCTAAACTCAATGCACTGGCCAATAAAGGCAAGGATATCAAATACGTTCTTCACTCCTATCTACCTGTGACTTCACTTGCAAGGAACTATGAACCTGTGCTCCAAAATCTCTCTGTTCAGCGACACTTCCCAAGGTCTTACGATTAAATCGGGTCAGGACTTGTACATTTATCTTTCAAAAATGCAGCACCTTCCATTTATCAAAATTAAACTCTATCTGCCATTCCTCAGCCCATTGGCCCATCTGATGAAGATCCTGTTGTACTCCTCAGGTAACCTTCTTTGCTGTTCACTACATCTCTAATTTTAGTGTTATTTGCAAATACTAACAATTCCTCCTATGCTCATATCCACACCATTTTATATAAATGACAAAAAGCAGTCGACCCAGCACTGATCTTGTGCCACACTGTAGGTCACAGGCCTCAAGTCAGAAGAGCAATCCTCTACCAGCAATGCCTGTGTTCTACCTTTTGAGCCAGTTCTGTTTCCGAATAGCTAGTTCTCCCTGTATTCCATACGATTTAACCTTGCTAACCAGTCTACCATGATGAACCTTGTCGAATGCCGTAGTGAAGTCCATGTAGATCACTCCACTACTCTGCCCTCATCAATCCTCTTCGTTGCTTCTCCAAAAAAAACCCAATCAAGTTAGTGAGACACAATTTCCTATGTACGAAGGAGTCAGGATTTTTAGATCGGTTGTCTGAAAATCATCACCTTTCTTAAATCAAGGAATAAAATGTGCACTGAGCTGCCAGATAACGTGGTTGTTTGACATCAGATTCATTGCAAACACAATGCCAAAACTGCATGTACTGAATCAGGCAATGAACAGAGACTTGGCATATATAACCAGTGCAGTGAATGCATTTAAATTGAAATTGGTCTGTGGGCCTCTCAATTTAGAAATAAATTGCTGCAATACTTCAAATTAAGGCCATCAAAATCAAGTTTTACACCTGCCATTTAATGGACTTTAAATGATGAGCAGTCTGAAGGTGCAAACTTGAAGGCACTGGCAGATAATGTGCAGCTACATGTGTCTATTGGACTTGGTGAGTTGAAGACAATATAAAGAGTTATGTGTACTTGGTTTTGGAATTATAGCAGCTGGTGGTCAGTGTTTGACAGGTATTGTTTTCAAATAAAACCTATTCCACAACTTATGGTCACGCACATACTCATTCTATCTCTGTCTCCCTCCCTATCTCTCTCGTGCTTTGTCACATGTACTCACTCACTGTCACACTTAGTCTTGTTCTTTCACATTCACAGAGACTCTTTCCTATTTAAACTGTTGTCGCACGTGCTCTCACTTGCAGGGTCAAGCAGCTGTTTGCAGTCCGGCTGCATTGAGGAGTGGATCTCAAGCATTGAAGGAAGGCAGCAGTTTCAGTCAAGCTGCTTTGTGGAGCAGACATTGTCCAAGTCAGGAAGTGGGGTGTAGTAGAATCGTTTGCAGTTAAATTCAAACAATAGGGCAAACTTTAGCACACACCTGGAGAACTGTCCAGTTCGTGAGGTGGGCTAGAAAGAAAGAAGGAACATCGCTGAATCTGGCATGACATAAGGGCCAATGATTGCTGTTGTTCAGAAAAACTGCAATCATTGGCTGATTAGCTAGTCGATGGGATGGTCTTTACTAGCTTGGCTGCTTTGGGTACTGACCATCTTAATTGACAGAGCACTTGGCCACTGAGCCTGGCCCTGATGTTTAACACTTACTGTACTTCATGGCCATAATTACAGGTTTCGGAGTTGGGAACCCAAGTTGCATCAGGTGATCCCATTGGAGGTTGCGATTCAGTTTAAGAAATCCTACTTTAGCATGGTGTTACCTTGAAATGCAATACTACCCAGCTTTAAGAAAATTAATGCATTTGGTTTTATTACTGAAATCTAACTTACACACACACACACACACACACACACACACACACACACACACACACACACACACACACACACACACACAAAATCTGCAAATTTTGATAGTTACTACGTGTGAGAGAGAGAGGTGGGGAGAGAGAGAGAACCTGAGTTCTGATTATTTGGATGTATAGGACATCACGGTTAAACCTGATGCTGTCTTCTGATGGCAACACTCGTTTTGTAGTGATGGCAGAAACTTAAAATTTATTTTTTCACCTTCTTAGTCAATTGAGAGATTGGTCAGCTCCAGGCCCCCTGGTTGAAATGAGGTAACCTAACGTGAATGGAAAATCTCATCTGGGATCTTTAGGTTTTTTTTATTGTTTAGTGCCAATCATAATGAACTGATGGCACTCACGCTCCAGAGGCTTTTGTGCACTGTTTAGGATGTAACTCCAATTCACTACTGAAGGATGCCATCTTTCAGATTAATGTAAGAATTGCTGCGGGACTATATTTTAACTTAAAGCCAAAATAACATGTGGATAGAACTCTTCACCAGCAGTTGGAAACCATTCACACAAGTAACAATCACTGCAAATTGATTATTGTCTCCCATGATATAAAACACAGAAACTTGGCTGAGCAGAGACTTGAAATTTAAGGGATTTGAAAAAGGACTCAAGGGTCTAATAATAGAAATAGAATTTAAAATTAGATTATGGAAGAAAGACTCATTGGTAACAAAGGGAAATAATAAAATTATTTTACAGACTTCAAATAAAAAGCTACAGCAGTGTATAATCCATTAGTGATGAAAGAGAAATCCACTGGATAAAAGGCACATGCTCTGCCTTAATTATCACATTGAAGTGCAAGTAACAAAGAGAGGTGGAAAAGTTGGAAAGAAAAACATATATTGGTCAAAATGGAAATAGTATGAGCCTACTCTTATTCATTAATTATCAATCTTATTCGGAGTAGAGGTAAAAAATGCAGTTTTTATTGTGACCTGTCAAAATTCCTTTCAATAAGGAAGTTGGGGTAATGACTTTGCAGCATGCCAGCATAATGACTTTATTAAAAAATAGAGTAAGGTTGCTATGGATTGCTCAGCTTTAAGTAGAAGTTAAGCTACTTGTGCCTTTAAAGTAGACTAGCCTAATACCCGTTTGAAAAGATATGAATTAATCAACTGGCCAACATAAATTTATAAGAACCAGAGGGATATTGAAGAATTAGAAAAAAATGAAATGCACGCTCAGGAGACAATGGAAGAGGTCATCGGGCTTTCTCAATAAAAATAAGGCATTTTGTATTGAAATCAAATAGTTTGATTTAGGTTGTTATTTATATGGAACGGACAGATTTTTTAAGATAGGAAGGATGTAAAAACAGTGGTGTGCCACACTTTGATGCTATTTCTCAAAATATCTTGTGGTTGCGTATAGTGGCTTTAGTATCAAAATTTACTGATAGCATTAAATACATAGCAGTTAACTGAAGAGGATTAAAATGGCTTTGTGGAGTGGCCAGATAAACTGCAGTTTTCTGTTTATTCTTGAAGTTTAATGGCTTTGAAAAGTGTGGTGTTTAGAATATGTTAGAAGCAAACTTGTAGTTGTGTAGATTTAACACGTTTACTTTTTTTTCTTAGGTCAAATGACTCAACTATGTGACCTCATTAACAAGAGTGGAGAGCTGCTTGCGAAAAACCTGTCTCACTTGGATACAGTGCTAGGTGCGTTGGATGTGCAGGAGCATTCTCTGGGAGTCTTGGCTGTATTGTAAGTTTCAAATGATTATTGTGCCCATGTAAATTGTCTGGATTTGGGATTCATAGAAAAATGACATTTTTCCTTTCCTTTGTTTCGGTCATAGAAATGTTGTGTCTGTAGAACCTTGGAACATCTCACTACATGCAAGGTGTTATATATATCAAGTTATGGTGGCTACTCATTTATGAAAGTTACCTCCTATGCAGCTTCTTAGTCATATGTTAAGGAATTAGACGATTCTATCTTTTCTGTTGAAAGCATATCAGAAAGAAGACAATTAAGCCTTCATGCATACGTTAGGAATCATTTATTCATGTACTTGAAACAAAGCACATCACTAAGTTATTAAACCACAAGTTAATCTGACTGTGATAGTCCAAACTTGGATGGCTCTAGTGAAACTCTGTAGTTGGCCATTGACATACGTTTATGTTGTAGTCATAAGGCTAAATTTTCATTATCCAAGTGAGTGTCAACCACAGATTTAATTTTCAAAGGGTAAGTTGTGCTTCTGAAGAATTTTGTGGAAATAAGAATTGACACTTTTAGCCATTGTCCTATCTACACGGATGTTGAAACAAACTATTACTCTATGGCTAGCAATTATGATTTTTTTCCTTGGGAAAAGGTATCTGTGAATGGAAGTGGCTTCATATCCACTAAATTTTTGAATGTTATTTACTTAAAGAATGTGTTGCTTTTGTAAATTACTCTCTTTAATTAATTGGTTTCTGTTGCTCTTAGTGCTAATTGTCCCTTGAAGTGTAGTGTTTAAAGTAGAAGCCAGCAAGAAATTTAAAAGAAAGAAGCTGGTCAATAATTTCTTCATGGGATGCTTTGAAATTCCTATACACACATGCTCATGTTGTACTTTGTGAAAGGTGTAGATCTGTCTATGGAAATATTTCTTGAGGTGCAGAAAATTTTTTTAAATGGAGTATTCTAAATTGCAACAGTACTGCTCTGAGAACCAAACTGACTTGAAATGATATACGCTTAACATTTAGGCCTGAGTTAATAACTTCAGCTGTATACTTCGGAGGTAGAGACATACTGTTGAGGTTACTAATATTCTCTAGATTTGCAGACACTGTCTCAATGTACAGTGCTAATATTCCTTGTATTGAAATAATCTCAAATTCTGTATAGATGTGTTGCAGAACCCTCATGTTTGGGTAGAGAGGTTGGATGTGGTTGCTGTAGAAGTTGTCTTTGAAGTATGTTAGAATCTTAAGGATCAGAAGTATAAGTAAATTAATTAGATAAGAATCTTAATGTTTACATAATTTTCAGTTTTAAAAATTGGTATGTTCGAAGTTGTTTTTTGTTTTACTGTTTCTAGGTCCAAGAACGACAATATTGTTATGATATCTTACCAAAGCAAGTTGAAGTTTATAAGTATTATTTTTAAACTTTTTTTTGTGCAGGTATGTGAAATTTTCTATGCCCAGTATCCCAGATTTTGAGACCTTATTCTCCCAGGTTCAACTTTTTATTAGCACATGCAATGGTGAGCACATCAGATATGCAACAGATACCTGTAAGTGCTTCTTCTATAATGTGCTTTGCACATTTACAATCACTTTTCAATTTGCTGAAATACATTTTTAGCACTGATTGTTTTTATTTTCATCTTTCTGTAGTTGCCAGCCTTTGCCATCAGTTGACAAATGCTTTAGTAGAAAGAAAACAGGTAAACATTCATAATATTTCACATTTATTTCTTACACATTATCTGTATATGAATAAAACATTACTGTGAATATTTGAATGAAAGACTTGTTATGAAACTATTACTCGGCTAATCATTACATTATATGTTCTAATATTATTATAACAAGTCCAAAAATTGAAGTTGTCTAGAGGCATAGATTGGAGAGGTGAGGGGCATACGTACATGTACATACTTACGCAGCATGATGAAGAGAGCATTGGCAAAGGTTGTTGCAAGTTGATAGGCTGCTGTTCTGTATGGAAATAATGCACGATGTCAGATTAGATTCCCTACAGTGTGGAAACAGGCCCTTTGGCCCAACAAGTCCACACAGCCCCTTGAAGCATCCCACCCAGACCCATCCCCCTATAACCCACACACCCCTGAACACTATGGGCAATTTAGCATGGCCGATCCACCTAGCCTGCACATCTTTGGACTGTGGGAGGAAACAGGAGCACCAGGAGGAAACCCACGCAGACACGGGGAGAATGTGCTAACTCCACACAGATAGTCGCCCGAGGCTGGAATCGAACCCAGGTCCCTGGCGCTGTGAGGCTGCAGTGCTAACCACTGAGCCACCGTGCCGCCAATGTTGCTGTTGAGAAATAGCAAGCAGGGAAAAAATAAATGGTTCTAATTTCCGATAATTAAAAACAGTTTCAAAGAACAAAAAATTATTCTTTTAAACTGTTTTTAATTATCGGAAATTAGAACACAGAAACGGGCCCTTCAGCCCTCCAAGCCTGTGCCGGTCCAGATCCTCTATCTAAACCTGTCGCCTATTTTCCAACGATCTGTATCTCTCTGCTCCTTGCCCATTCACGTATCTGTCGAGATACATCTTAAATGATGCTATTGTGCCCGCCCCTACTACCTCTGCTGGCATTGCGTTCCAGGCACCCACAACCCTCTGCGTAAAGAACTTTACATGCATATCACCCTTAAACCTTTCCCCCCCTCACCTTGAAATCATGAACCCTGGTAATTGAGCCCCCCCCTCACTCTGGGGGAAAAAAGCTTCTTGCTATCCACCCTGTCTATGCCTCTCATGATTTTGTGGACCTCAATCATGTCCCCCCTCAAACTCCGTCTTTCTAATGTAAGTAATCCTAATCTACTCAACCTCTCTTCACAGCTAGCGCCCTTCATACCAGGCAACATCCTGGTGAACCTCCTCTGCATCCTCTCCAAAGCATCCACATCCTTTTGGTAGTGTGGTGACCAGAATGGTACGCAGTATTCCAAATGTGGCCAAACCAAAGTCCTATACAACTGTAACATGACCTGCCAACTCTTGTACTCAATACCCCGTCCAATGAATGAATTCCGAACTAAGTACTTGGAAAAGTAAGCATTTTCAAGGAACTGGGAGAGAGTGGAGGACTGGGTCTAATTGGATAACCTTTTCAAAGACTGACACTGGCAGCTCAATGTTTCTGTGATAAAGATTATATCTCTTTCTCACAACCTGACAGGTAGCTATTTAACTGTAGCATGTATCTTAAATGTTTATGTTAAATGTAGTTACTAGATGACTCAGCCTTTTCTCTCTGCATATTTATAGCCATAAAAATTAAGGTTTTTAAAAATCTCAAAACTCTTTACACGTGAACTTCCATTGGTCTTGGTCAGAAGTTGGGACTCTTCCAATATGTGTTAATACTGGTGCATTAATAATTCTTCCCATGCCTGCGTGGGGTTTCGTCCGGGTGCTCCGATTTCCTCCCACAGTCCAAAGATGTGCAGTTAGGTGGTTTGGCCATGGTAGGTTGCCCAATGTTCAGGGATGTGTACATTAGGTGAGTTTGGGGAATGGGTCTAGGTGGGATGTTCTGAGGGCTGGTGTGGACTTGTTGGGCTTAAGGGCCTGTGTCCACACTGCAGGGGTTCTGTGGAACATTTCACGTTGAATCAATGACATATTTGGTATTCATGTATTTGGAAGTGCAGCAATTGCATTAAGTGTAAGAACATTAACAGTGTCAGTATGCATTCCACGCGCTATTTCAAGAAAGACGTCATTTCAAACTTCAGTCTGATTAAGGATGGATGATTTGGTGTTGTAACTCTGGTTACCCAAGAAAATCAATTTATAGGTGCTTTTATATGGTAAGGTAGATTATCAACAAATGTCACTTTATACACATAACATTGACATATAGATGGTTTCAGTATTAGATGTATTGAAAAGTTTTTGCATGATTTAGTAGTTCTGTGTCAAGTTATCACTTTCATAATGTGGTGCATGGGACCTATGAAAGACTTTATAGTGCTTAATGTAAAGTATTCATGCCAGTGATACTGGTTCAGGGGAAAACTTTGCTTTTGTATTTCATGTATTAGAGGGAAAAAAAGTGATATTTGATTTAAAATTGTATTTTTTTTAAAGCCACTGAGAGGCATTAGCATTCTAAAACAGGCCATTGACAAGATGCAGATGAATACAAACCAACTTACCTCAGTCCATGCTGACCTCTGTCAGGTGAGATGTGTTACTTTTTGTGTGCAACTAGTCTTTAATTTGGATACAAAGAATGATGTTTTCATTGACAGTTATGACATTTTTGAGGATCTCTGTGTTTCTTAGGAACAGTTTGAAAGTTTGAGATACTCTTTGGAACATTATCATTTTCTATCTTGCTTTGTGATTTTCTATTTGTTTGGAAATTAGAAATTTGGTGGCAAGTTAAACATTTTTCATCAAGTGTATTTTTCTTTCACTTAGGTTTTTTCATAAGATTGTGACTTAAAAGAAAATAACTGGCCAGGAGGAGAACGTACCTTAACAATGAAATGCAATCAAATGGATGACATTAGCCATTTGGTTGACCTGTGTTGCTTATTAGATTAACATTTTACTTATTAATATCCAATTTGAACAAATTGTTATCCTTCCCAACTGCTGTTATTTTAATTATTGTCAGTACGTTTTAACTGACTGAAAATTAGTCCATTTTAAAGAAAATATTATTATACAACAAGAGTTGCAATGCTGAGTAGAATGATATGTCTGCTGCAACTTGCTGTCCATTGAGTCTTCAGATGGTCTCACTTGACTTTGAACTTGTATTTCAATATGACAAATTGTAGAAAGTTTCGAGAAGATTTGTAGCTCAGGTTGAGTTTCTGGATGTGAGTTTGCTCGCTGAGCTGGAAGGTTAGTTTTCGGACGTTTCGTCACCATTCTAGGTAACATCATCAGTGAGCCTCTGGTGAAGTGCTGGTGTTATGTCCCACTTTCTATTTATCCGTTTAGGTTTCCTTGTGTTGGTGATGTCATTTCCTGTTCTTTTTCTCAGAGGATGGTAGATTGATTTGGAGCCAATGTGTTTGTTGATGGAGTTTTGGTTGGAATGCCATGCTTCTAGGCATTCTCGTGCGTGTCTCTGTTTGGCTTGTCCTAGGATGGATGTGTTGTCCCAATCAAAGTGGTGTCCTTCCTCATCTGTATGTAAGGATACTAGTGATAGTGGGTCATGTTGTTTTGTGGCTAGTTGATGTTCATGTATCCTGGTGGCTAGCTTTCTGCCTGTTTGTCCAATGTAGTGTTTTGAGGGTTAGATTTACTTGGAGCAGACCTGCCAATATCACTGTTCAAGTGATTCATATTTCTTATGCTTGCCAAAATCGAAGGACTAAGCTTCGTAACCAAGTGTAATGCTGTGTATATGTGAAATGTTTTATCAATGGCAGAATTGCATGCGTTCTTAAACTGTGAAAGTTATTATTTCTTGCGCTTTTCACAATATTTGGCTAAATCTATATTTAAGAACATGTGCATATTGATTACACCATTTAATATCTCCATGTATCTTTATGTGCAATCTTGTCTGCAAATTATACCTGATTGCATAGATTTTATTCTTTCAATTGTGAGGGTTGACTTTTGCATCAGTGTAATTTTTAAAGCTGTTCAACAATAAAATTGATGTGTGATTTCTTACCTTTAGCTTTCAAAAGCACAGAAATATCTAAGAACTTAGTATGTTTTGTGACTTTTTTTTTCCATTTTATAGCTTTGCCTGCTAGCAAAATGCTTCAATCCTGCAATTCCTTACTTGGAAGTGGATATGACAGATATTTGTAAAGAAAATGGAGCCTATGATGCCAAGCACTTTTTATGTTATTACTATTATGGTGGCATGATTTACACAGGACTCAAGAATTTTGAACGGGCATTGTATTTCTATGAACAGGTAAAATGAGCATATTTGGGGATGATATCAGAAAACATATCCTACTTTTTGAATATTTGTTTACTAAACGCACTACATTAACCTATTGAAACTCTTGTAAAGTTACATTACAATATTTATATTTTGTGATTGTTATGAATTTCCTCCACCAAATTATTGATGCTGTAGGTGACTAACTGTTTTTGGACTCTGTTTTGGAGTTAAATGTTACCAGTTTAACTACTATGATGTACTTTTCACAAAGGCTACACCTCTTCAGGTGTAACGTCAGTTTTATTCTAAGCAGTTTGGAAGAGAGGTTTTTTCCCATTGCAACCAGGGTTAATAGTACGTATCATCTTAAATATTGCATCTATCTTGTATGGAATTTGATTTCTGTTGCTTTATTGCAATTGTGGTACAAGTGGGAAAATCTGCCTTCACTTTTATAAATCTTATTTATTGTTTTTGCAATTTTTGTCCTAAAGTAGATGGCAAAATCAGTTTGTTGGAATACTGATTAACAACTGAAAATATCCATTTTTACTTTCTTCAGGCAATAACAACTCCAGCCATGGCAGTCAGTCACATTATGTTGGAGTCTTATAAAAAGTACATTCTTGTTTCCTTGATCCTGCATGGGAAAGTTCAGCAACTGCCCAAATACACATCACAGATAGTGGGAAGATTTATTAAGGTGAGATTACAGAATTAATTTTAGAGTTAAGAATTTTTAGCAGTTCATCTTTGGCTAATGTTTGCCATAATTAGTTGAAATAATGTATTGTAAAAATGTCTTTTGAATTGTACTGTTGACATTATAGGACAGGCCCTTTAGATTTTGGATTCAGCCTGAGTGTTTACAGATTTAAGTGTTAAAATCGTTCAATTTATTATCATCTATAAAAATTAAAACCCCATTTGATTTGTGCTGAGTAATGTTTTGCAGTTTTAATTTGTTTTGGAATCCAACAAAGTGCCCAATTCATTCTCCAAATCACAACGTTTTATAAATATTTGGAATATGAATCTTTTGAAGCTGTAGCTGAAAGAATGCAGATTTTTGAAATGATTTGAGTTCCAACCTAAATTGATTTTGAGTCTGAAGTACATGTGTTTCTTGAATGGTGAACCTGCAGAAAATTGCCTTTGCTATTCCTTTACCTTCTTCATCTTCTGCCATTGTCCCAGGCTTGATTTCCTTTAGGATAAGCCTGCAACCTCTGTGTATCCGCTGACATTCTCCAAAAGAGCCCATTGAGCATTAACTCCAACTGATTCTTCCTCCCATCTTTTTTCCTGCCCAAAGTTGCCTGTCGGGTGTTAATGTTCTCATTCTGCCTGGATTTCCTCTCCCAAGCAAGGTGGCAGAGACCAATTTCTCTTCCCTGTCTGTCTTTTCTTAAAAACCCCATCAAAACATCTTTCTTCCCACCTATCGTTTGGTCGTGTTTCTTAGCCAATCGCACAAATGCTAGCTGCTTCTTCATTATCTGTATTGTCAAGCACCTTGGACATTTTTCTAAGATACAAATTGTGTGCGTTTTTGTTTTTTGCTTCAAAAAAGTGGCTCAGTAAGAAATATGTGCGTCAAATGACTTAGCATGCCCATTACTTGGTTAATTTTGCCTATTTATTTTAATATTTGTGCTCTTTCCCCTGCTATCTTTTGGTTTGGTTTAACTCAGATGTGGACTGGGATATCATGTAAACTGTTGAACACCTTGTGAGCAGCACGGCTGACATGATGATAGGAAAAAGTGACTGGGAGATGGTGCCTACAATGGTAAAGTCTAAAAGTTACCATTCTACAAAATTCTACAAATGTGTTGCACCTTGAAGGTTATTATCCTTTCTGGTTGCCCTGTTTATACCTTAGCATCTCCTGCCTCTCTTCCCATGTTGACATTGATGAATTGAGTGAAACCACCAGTATTTTTTCAAATAACAAGTCAAAATGGACATCTTCTGTTGGTATTACAGAAGGGTAACTCACTAGATAATACATGTAGTTCTGCAGACTTAATGGGAGGATGTTTGTAATATCGTGCACTTAATATCTTTGTTACAACATGTAATTAAACAAATGTTGTTTTCAGTTGATGAATGGTGATATGACATTTTGGTGCCTGCTCATTTCATTTTTTAATCCCACATCCCTTGGTTTTGCATTTAAACAAAACTATCTACCTAACAATCCAGCTAATGAATTCAGAGGAACCTTCCAAGCGTCCAAATCATTTTATAAATGACGAAAATTTGCTTGTAATTCAGTGAACCTTAATTTTATCCTGTTTGTAGAACCTGTTGTATATCTTCAAGATTTTGTATAAAGTATATTAAAACGCACTCCCCCATACATAATAATGAAATGTGAGGCTGGATGAACACAGGCCCAGCAGCATCTCAGGAGATGCTGCTGGGCCTGCTGTGTTCGTCCAGCCTCACATTTCATTATCTTGGATTCTCCAGCACCTGCAGTTCCCATTATCACTGATACAATCTCCCCCATACATAACTTAGTTTTTCAACTAATTAAGTTAGTTAGATATAGCATATCCTTTAAGACTCCGTGTTTAGCGCTCTCAACTCAAATTTCTTGAAGTGCTCTTATCATTTTGTCCGTAATTGCTAAGTCAAATAACTTCCCCACAACAAATGTTATAAGAAGAGACCTATAATTTCCTGGTTTCTCTCCCTCACCTTTCTCAAATAATGGATAATTTTTGTAGTTCTTCAATCTAAAGGGATAATTGATGGAATTATGGAAGATTGTGCTAAAGCATCTGTAATCCTGAATGTGAGGACTTGTTAGTTTTCAGTGTCATTTTCTTTCTAATCCTGTTTTGCTTCTTATGTTAACTGTAGTAGATTCCAGTCCTTGATGAATTTTTAATTTCCTTCGAATGTTAGGAATGTTATTCACCTCCTTTTCAGTATTGATTGACAACAAGTTATTCAACAAACTAGCCACTTTCTTATTTTCATTTATTACACTACCCACGTTTTAAAAAGGCACCACATTTGCCTTGATAATAAAATGTGAGGCTGGATGAACACAGCAGGCCGAGCAGCATCTCAGGAGCTCAAAAGCTGACGTTTCGGGCCTAGACCCTTCATCAGAGAGGCATTTTTGGCCTTTTTAATATAATTATTAATAAAATGTTTTTATTAACCTTGAGGCCTTTTAAAAAAGATTTGAAATTAATATGTTGCTGTCATTACTTTTTGACATTTCTTTGCTATTTTCTCTATCTAAGTATCCTCGATATAGACTGGTTTTTGCTCTTTTCTACGCTTATTTTTCAGAAGGTGGAGAACTTGCTTGTACCTATACATGATCTCTGTTTTAAAGACTAGTATTCTTTTCTTACTACTTACATATTGAGACACTAATCACAATTTTGCAAGTAAAGACATAAAGTTTCTTGTATTGGAGTGGTGTTTTGTAAGGGAAGTCTATAGAGCTGATAGTTGCAGAACTAAACCACCACGGCCACTTCTGTCAGTGACAGGATGTAATAAATACAGAATGAAGAGGTGACAGAGCATGTAAATGTAGACATGGGAAATTGAAAGAGAACAAGTGAGGTAGGAACTGTTTATGAATGCTTTTGAAACCAACAGTTAGAGGAGAACTGTTACTTCTCTTGCTTTCTTTTGCATTGACAAGATAATTTGATGAAATATCATTAATCTGCTGAAGTGGGTAGTTTGGATGCAATAATAAGCAATTGTTGAATTACAGAAACTGCTGTTAAGTAGAATGAAACTTTTCTCCCAATGTTCCTTCAGTATTTAAATCATTAGTATTGTGATCGATTTTACGATTTCAGGGCTGGGAATTTATTGTTAGCTGTGCTGCTCACAAAAGCATCTTCAACTGAAGCCTGTGCGATTTAGTGGTGAAGTTCAAATGATGACAAAACAAAACATCTAATAACTAATCCATCTAAAAGGATTTTAGCTTGCTTTTAATGTAAATAATTGACGCATGTACTGAAAGATTATACCTTATTTGCAAACAATAGTTCCATTGTTATATAATGTAACTTTTCATTTTACATTTTTCATTTTTTTTGTCAATTGAAAAACTTGTTAATTGCTGTTTTTTGGGGATTAACAAGGTAAACTAAATCTTATTTTGTCTTCCTTCTATAGCCTCTTAGTAATGCCTATCATGAATTAGCACAAGTATATGCAACAAACAACCCAGCAGAACTTCGAAATGTGGTGAACAAACACAGTGAAACATTCACTAGAGAGAACAACATGGGTCTTGTCAAACAGTGCTTGTCTTCTCTTTATAAAAAGAACATTCAGAGGTTAACCAAGGTAAAATCTATCTGCATAAAATGTATATCAAGTCATAGCTGAAACATTGTGGCTGAATAAGAATGTCTATGCATAGATTTTGTTCACTTATCGAGTTACAACAGTAATATTTTCCAGTGATTTGTTTGTTTTTCCTCCCCTGAAAGATGTTTGTAAAATCTCTTAGCTAGCTTAGATGGTTTGCTATGTAATTTGTTCGTATTATTTCAGTTACTAGACTGTTAAATTCATATGTTTCAAAGCACATGTAAACTGGGCAGGGGAGGGTGCCTAGAGATAATGTCACTGGACTAGTAATTCAGAAACTCAGATTGATGTTCTGGAGTCATGCGTTAAAATCCCACCATGGCATCCTTACTCAATCACGCCTTCATGCAATTTAGACCCAACAATGCGGTCGACCCTTTTCTATCCTCTGGGCAAATAGGAGTGGCCTGCCCAGTACTGCCCACGATCCATGAATGAATTTAAAATAAATCTTGCGGATTTGTGCCATGGTGGCTAGGATAAATGGTTGAGGCAAGTGCTAGAAACCTAAGGCTTTCCCATTACTGTGTTCTGTGCTGTGTTAGCTGATCTCATTTGGGAACATTATCGAGGTGTCACATTTTTTAGTTCAGTGTCTTATGTGTGTGCTAAGAAAATTGGCCAGTAATGAAGAATTGGGAATAGAGACCCCGCTAGAAATAGAACAATGCCTGTTGTAGGCGCCTGTTCATTTGGATATTCTGCCATTATCCATTTTGAAGATTTGCATACATTTGATTACTTACGAGAACTCCTGATGAGTCTTCGACTTGCTCGAACATTAATTCCAATAAAAGATCAAAATTATTTTGGAGAAAAAATGTTTGGCAAGAAAGTGAAACACAAAATGTGCACTGAAAATACAATTGAGAGTTTCCATACTGGTGTCAACTATTCATTAAATAAAATAAGTTTTAAGTTTCAGTTTGAATGATACCGAGTTATCAAGGTGAAAATTGACGTACTACAAATGAAAACACAAACCAAGTAGAGATGGTTGGTTTAAAGTAATTATTTGTACTAACATTCATTCCAGCAGTGGGCATTGGATAATGATTTATCTTTTCTTCAGTCTGCCCTTTAAAGTCCACTGATGTTGAGGCCAACTTTTAACATCCATACCCAAGTCAATGCAGGCATTTTACCTGAAATAGGCACCTTCCAGATCCCAACACCTCATTGACAAAAACACACATCACATTTGTAAAGTCTTCAAGAAGTTCTTCCTTAAAAAAAACTGTAAAATTAACAGTAATCTAGCCAAACTTCTAGTTGTATTGATCACTTCCTAAAATGTAATTCAGATTTTACACCATTGAATATTTTGTAATAAATCCAATATCTGCTGTTGTAATTTCTTTAATTCCTACAATGTAATTTGCTTGTTTCAGATTATATAGAGCTTAAAATAAGGAGTGTGTTACTGGAGCTTTAATTTGTCTTTTCTTTTTTGAAGACACACAAGGTCAATCAGTTGTATTTCCAAACTGTTCTGTTGTTATGTTAAAGTGTGTCTCATTTTCCTCTTGCAGACATTTTTGACGTTGTCCTTACAAGACATGGCTAGTCGGGTGCAATTATCAGGTGCTCAAGAAGCGGAAAAGTATGTGCTTCACATGGTAAGGCCTTTTAGCTAATGAGGAAAGCAAGAAGTTACTGAAGGGTTTAGGTTAATAAAACAATAAAATCTATCAGTCCCTGAAAAAGGAAGGGCAGGTAGATAAAGACATAAAGGTCACTGACCAATTGCTCCATTCTGTAATCAAGAGCCACTTGTAGTGCCTAATGGCTGCTATGACTAGGATATATCATGATGATATTCCCACTAGGGAAAAGTTATTTGTTTTTTTTCCTTTATGAATTATTTTAGTAAAATTCTGTTGTTACATTTGCTGACTAGAATAATTTTTCTTTGATTTCATGATATTAACTTTCTTTCAGATAGATGATGGGGAAATTTATGCTAGTATTAATCAGAAAGATGGAATGGTCAGTTTCCATGACAACCCAGAGAAATATAATAACCCAGCTATGCTTCTCAACATTGACCATGAGGTAAAAAAACTAATTTGTCATTCATAACCGAAGGCAGACTTCTAGAATTGAAACAGTTAGGACTTTTACAATGTAATATGTCATTCTCCAGAGTAACATTTACTGAGAGTAGCAATGCTGTAGTGTTCAACTGTCTGAAATTATACACAGAATATAAGATCAGTAGTTCTGGGTTCTGAATTATAAGTTCCGTGGTACTGCTGACAGTTAATGCACTGTTCTTGTTTCCTAGTTAAAGGTGTTAAGTGGATACATTTGTATCCCCTGACGTATTGACATGTTGTTTGCATTTCATTTTATCTTCCGCCACTTACTCCATACTTTTTGGCTAAATGGTGAGTGGTGTGGCAGGAAACAAAGCTGCAAACAATTGCAGACTTGAGTTAGGAGAGAAACAGAGTTAAGATTTTGAGACAACATAACTCATCTTCACAGCTGTACATGTCCATCACCCATCAGGTGGGTCCAAAGGCTTTCCATTTCTTCCTTGAAAAGAGCCCTGACCAGGCCCCATCCACCAGCATCCTCCTTCACCTCCCTAAGTTCGGCCCTACTTTGAGCAACTGCATTCTTAAAGAGGAGTCCTACTAGATTCAAAATGTTAACTTTTTTTCTTTCTGTACAGCTGCTGCCAGACCTGATGAGTTTCTCCAGGATGTTCTGTTTTCATTTCAGAATTCAAGCGTCTGCTGTATTTCCCTTTTTTCCATTTGCTAACCATCCTAAGATGAGTTTCTCTTGAATTCTTTGGATTTATTTGTTGACTTCATTGTACATTTTTCATAATGAAATTATTAAAATTTACCTTTTGGAGTTTGTTTCTCAATATTTAACATACTTTTATTTTGAGCTGAGTGTTTCAGTTAGTAAGGTTAGCTGAACAGAGATTTTCAGAATAATTTTGAGTATTATAGGAACCTGATAGTTAGTGTACCCTGAACACTTTACTTTGTGCATTCCATTAGAAACATGGACATTGACATTTATAATAGAAAATGCTGGATCTCAAATGTGCCACCCATTACAACAGCAAGTCAACTGAAACAGAGAGGAGATAACAAGGTGTGGAGCTGGATGAACACTGCAGGCCAAGTAGTATCTTAGGAGCAGGAAAGCTGACGTTTCGGGGTCTAGGCCCGAAGCATCAGCTTTTGTGCTCCTCTGATGCTGCTTGGCCTGCAGTGTTCATCCAGCTCTACACCTTGTTATCTCGGATTCCCCAGTATCTGCAGTTCCTGCTATCTCTGAAACAGAGAGGAATTTTGTACTTAGGCACGATAGTGAATGCTTTCAGAATAGATTATTTAATCAGAAAATAAGTCCTGAAAAAGCAAACAATGTGTAATCGTCAAACATGTTTGTTTTATTTTAATCTTTAGATGCAAAAATGTATAGAGTTAGATGAAAAACTGAAAACAATGGATCAGGAAATCACTGTTAACCCACAGTTTGTACAGAAGGTAAGAAGTGGATGGGAGACTGGTTTCCTTTACTGTCAGATATGGGCTACATGAGCAGTTATTGCCCAGCTCTAGTTGCCCTCAGCGAGTAGAGGGTGGACTACTATCTTGAACTGCTGCAGTTGTGATCATGGTCACCACGCTTTAATGAAGGTATGAACGTGTGGTGATGGGGTTGATACTTAATCACCCCTGGATTGAGTGTCTTGCCAGGCTATTTCAGAGGATGATTAAGGATGGGTTAAAAATGCTGACTTTGCAGCCGTGCCTACATCCCATGAAAGACTAGAAAACAAAATCTCCTTCAAATTTAACAACTGACACACACTGCTCATTGCAATAGTGTTCATTCTATCCTTTCCTCATGTAATAGTGCCTGAATTTACACAGTCATAAATGAGGGAGTACACATTTATTCATAAGGAACCTATTACCTCAGTGATTGCAAGTTTGCCCTTCTCCCATTTAGCTGTGTATATCTTTGTTAAATGTTTGCAATTGTTCTCTTCCCTTTTGCAGCTTCTCTCCTTGCACTCTCTAAACCCTTCTGCAGATGCCTCCTTGCCTTCCCTCCATCCATCTTCCAGCCTCTTCCTGCTCCTCCGTGTCTCACTTGAAGCCTCCTTCCACCCACATGCCTATCATTTAACTTGCTTCTTTGGCCCTGCAATCCCACCTTTCAGTCTCTTTCTCACCTACCGTGTTTTACAGCCTCCTACTTCCAATCCTGTACCTTTTCTTGCAGGATCCTCCTTCTGATCCACATTGCTCATGCAGCCTCCTCCTTACTGTACAAATCTTCCGTAGCATCCTTCCCCACACTCCTCTTGCGGCTATCTCCTGCCCTGCCCATTTGCCCCTTCTTGCAGCCTACTCCTCCTCCTCTGACTCCATCATTCCCTTCATTGTGAATCACTCTATGCCACCACTTACTTTCTTTGTTGCTCTTCCAATGAATTGACCAGTAGCAAATGTGAAAAACAGTTGTAACTCCTTACTGATTCTGTCCATCTCTGGTTGCACCCAATTTTACTTTTCTCAGGTATTTGGGGCATTCATGGGCTAATTCATCCACATACTGTGAAGGTTGTAGAGGAAGTTAACCAGATTAGTTCCAAGCATAACATTTTGCTGTAAGATTGGATTGGTGAAGCTGGGTGCAAAGGAGGTTGAAGGATGATTTGCTGGATGTGTCCAAGCTTATGACAGTTTTCAATAAAGTAACCAACGAAAAGCCATACTCATTAGCTTGCTGTTGCAAAGATTAGGGAACACAGATTGGAGGTTTTTGGCAAGACATAGAAAGGGAATGTAAGGAAGAATGTTTTATGCAGCAAATGATAACCTACAACATTCTGTATGTGTCCAGTGCCCGTAGGTATGGAGGAAGTGGGAGATAATCAGTGGCTTCAGTCAGGAACTGGATGGGCACTTGAGAAAAATAAGCTTGCCTGTCTAGAGGAACAGAGTGGGGATAGGGTTTGCTCTACAAAGCACCAGCATTGATGGCATGCAAGCCCAGTGGCCTTCCAATGTGTGATAATAGCTTTGCACTATTAACTGTAGGGTTCTTTGGGAATTCGCAATGGTTTTTAATCCTATGACAATGATGGAGGGCCAGTTATATATCCAGGTGGGACTGGTTCAAAATGCATCGGAATATCGAAAATAGTGATGGTTTTGACGAGCTATTGATTCAATAAATGGTAGAAAATGTCATATTACTGCACATAAAGCTTTGCATTTATTATAACACAACTTCAAAGCACTTCTTGCTAAAATTTTTAGCTCTGATAAGCTAACTAACATCATAATATAGCATCAAGTTAGGAGCTATTCTTCAGTAGCTCTATGGATAGAAGATATAGGAAGCCTTATGACATTATTTTTATGACTTGTTTTTCTAGAGCATGGGCACCCAGGAAGATGACGTAGGAAGCAAGGCATCAAGTTATTCGTAAAGAATAACCTAAACAGTGTGTGAGAGCTGTGGCAACAAAAATATATAAATTTAAAAGGTGCATTTGGTTTGTCAGCAGGATTTTTAAAAAAAGAGGAAACTGAAGGATGAATGGATTTAGTCACGTGAGCATCAGGAAGAAATTCATCTGTTGGTTTTGATCAGAAGCTTCCTTCTTGTAATTGCTTTTCAGAACTGTTTTGGCAAAAAAAATCTCTGGGTAGGAATAAATCTATCGCTGTTTTATATATCATTGTTTCATGGTTAACACTATAGCTGTGTTAAATAAAACTGAACTTTGTTTCTCCATTTTGCTTCTTTGCTTTTTCTTCATTTTCTGAGTCTCAATGGAAAGTACTGGAGAAGTTTTCTAGAAGATTGAACTCCAAGCAAATGCTGGGATTAACGTATTTGATACACTGATTTAATTGGGCCTATATGAAAATGTAGCAATACAAATAACATTATTTTCAACTCGTGTTCTTGTTTTCCTGTCAGGAAGCAGTTCTTATTAGAGTAATGCTTCGGGAATATTTCAAGATAAATCCGGGCAACTCAAATGTACTCAAACTATTTACAAAAATATAGATGTAAATGCACTAAGTGATTCAATAATTGGTCAGTTTCAAATATACTTTTGCAACTATGTTGCTCAGTTAAACTTTTAATCCATACAACTGATGTGTTATAAGGTTACAATGATTAACATTGAGTTTTGGAATGATTCAGTTAAATACTCCAGCTGAAATATTCAGTTTTCTAATTCTGTATTATATCAAAATTCTGGAAATGACTAACTCGCATGTAAAATTCATCCAGTTATTTTTCTGTTTGCTTCAGGCTCTTTGCAAGAAGTCATGTAGATTGCCCATTCCTTTTAAGTGGAATACCGTACAACTTGTATGTAAGGAAATGTGAAAATGCTCAAGATAGGCAACATTGTGTGCCTTGATTTATTTACAGCTTTTTGTTTTGCACAATATTATTGAAATACTAAGACTGAATTTCCCTACATGAAATTGTTGTATGTTGCCAAGACAATGATATCAATGTGATTCTGTGCATTATGTGACAGCTACTTTTCATTGGTTAAGCTTGATATTTCCTGTGAGGAAATCACAATTTCATTACTAGTTCTCAGCAGGTCCTGGAAAATTAATTTTTGCTTTCAAGTAATTCGCACTTCAAATTACAGCTGAAGCAAATGGCTGCCCTTATATATTTGTGTGGTTGCCCAGTCAGGTTTGAAATTATTCAAAACGTTGCTAGATCTTGCAACAAGAGAAATTGTAGGTCCCTGCAGAAAACACCCTGCAAAAACTGAACGATCCACATCTGTGCTGTGTGAAGTCTTGTGACATAATATAGATCTCATAACTTGCACCAGTTCTTGTTGAAGCCACCAGGTGGCGTGTTCCATGGCATCTTCTCTTGAGGGAGTTTAACCAAGTGAACTTTATGCAGAAACTGGCTGAACATCCATTAAACTGCTCTGTTTGCTGAAGTTTATATGCTAAACACAGAGCAACTTCGGCAAAAATTACTTGTTGCCATGAGAAGAAGTATTGAATGATTTTCTTTGACTATGTCACCTTAATTGATAGTTTTGACAGATTGTTTTCCTCCAAAGATTTTGAGGCTGAATTTTTAGAAAGTTTGTGTCTGAACTCTCTGGGAATATCAAATACTTCTGGTTATATCTCAGGTTACATTTCACATGTAAAATCCTTTATTTGCACAAAGTATTCCAGATTTTTAGAACTTATTTATGGCACTGAATTTAAAATTCACTCTGATTCAGTGAGTTTCAGGCAGAAGACTTTATCTGTCTTTCTACAGTACTAATTTGGTGTACCTCAAATAACTCTGAACCCCATTATGGGCAGGAGAATAGCCTAGTTTTCCCTTCCAACCCAGCTGTGTTGGTTTTCTGTGTACCCTCGAATGCCACTTCCTTAAGATCTGGGCTCAGATGTGAGGCTATCTCAATATCCCGCAGCCTCAATTTGATTTTTGAAATGGGAAACCAAAATTACATAGACTACTTCAGTTGGGCTCGTTAGAACCGAGATCATTTTAAAATGACCAAATTGGACTTTGGAGAAGGAGAGGGCACAGATTTAAAGTGATATGCAAATTAGCAAATGCGATGCGAGAAAAATGTCACGTGATTCAGTGGTTTGGATCTGGACTGCACTGCCTGGAAATGTGGAGGCACAGAGTCAGTTGAGCTGTTGAAAAGCACATTGTTTGTATTCAAATGATTATCCAATGTGCAAGGGGTATGGGGAAAGGCAGGAAAATTGATGTTAAGTCATAATTTTTATTTGAGAGCCAATGCAGACACTAGAAGAAAAGAAGAAGAAGAAGAAAGAAGACAGAGGGTGGTAGTTGATGGGAAATGTTCATCCTGGAGACCCATTACTAGAGGTGTACCGCAAGGGTCGGTGTTGGGTCCACTGCAGTTTGTCATTTTTATAAATGACCTGGATGAGGGCTTAGAAGGATGGGTTAGTAAATTTGCAGATGACACTAAGGTCGATGGAGTTGTGGATAGTGACGAAGGATGCTGTAGGTTGCAGAGAGACATAGATAAGTTGCAGAGCTGGCCTGAGAGGTGGCAAATGGAGTTGAATGTGGACAAGTGAGAGGTGATGCACTTTGGTAGGAGTAACCAGAAGGCAAAGTACAGGGCTATTGCTAAGATTCTTAGTAGTGTATATGAGCAGAGAGATCTCGGTGTCCATGTACACAGATCCTTGAAAATTGCCACCCAGGTTGACAGGGCTGTTAAGAAGGCATACAGTGTTTTAGCTTTTATTAATAGAGGGATCGAGTTCCAGAACCAAGAGGTTATGGTGAAGCTGTACAAAACTCTGGTGCGGCCGCACTTGGAGTATTGTGTACAGTTCTGGTCACCGCATTATAAGAAGGATGTGGAAGCTTTGGAAAGGGTGCAGAGGAGATTTACTAGGATGTTGCCTGTTATGGAGGGAAGGTCTTACGAGGAAAGGCTGAGGGACTTGAGGCTGTTTTCATTAGAGAGAAGAAGGTTGAGAGGTGACTTAATTGAAACATATAAAATAATCAGAGGGTTAGATAGGGTGGATAGGGAGAGCCTTTTTCCTAGGATGGTGACGTCGAGCAGGAGGGGACATAGCTTTAAATTGAGGGGTGAAAGATATAGGACAGATGTCAGAGGTAGTTTCTTTACTCAGAGAGTAGTAAGGGAATGGAACGCTTTGCCTGCAATGGTAGTAGATTCGCCAACTTTAGGCACATTTAAGTCGTCATTGGATAAGTGTATGGATGTACATGGAATAGTGTAGGTTAGATGGGCTTGAGATCGGTATGACAGGTCGGCACATCACTGAGGGCCGAAGGGCCTGTACTGTGCTGTAATGTTCTATGTTCTACGGGCCATATTCTCATTCTGCACCATATTAGTTCTGTGATTCTGTGTGACCTGTGCATAATATAATTAGCCAATAACCCTGTGCTTTGTTTCCTTTTTCATAACCGCTTAGAAACATTGTGCTGAGGGCTTTAGTGATCTGTCCACCACAGTACGGGATGACATGGTGGGTCAGTGATTGAGGTGGCTTGGTGGCTCAGGTTAGCACCGCTGTCTCATAGTGCCAGGGATCCAGGTTCAATTCCACCCTCAGGCACCTGTCTGTGTAGAGTTTGCACATTCTCCCTGTGCCTGTGTGGGTTTCCTTCAGATATTCCGTTTCCTCCAACAGTCCAAAGATGTGCAGATTAGGTGGATTGGCTGTCCTGAATTGCCCATAGTGTTCAGGGATGTGTAACTTAGGTGCGTTATAGAGGGATGGCGGGATGCTCCAAGTATCTGTGTGGACTTGTTGGGCCACTGTGGGGATTCTATGATGATGAGTACAAAAGTGTTTCTCCTTTTTTGATGCCTGATTCTTCCCCATTAGCATATAATCCACATCAACCTCCCTTTTGCCAAACTTCGCTACTGCATATTTCTCTATAATAAAACTGTATTGTGCACTGATTGGAGGCAGAAAAAAGAGTTGAAAACAATTTTGTATTGTTTGCAACTTCAGGTGCCTTATCTCATCTCTAAATCATTAAAAGTGATCATTAATAATGCACCATTACCGAACTGTTGTGAACCACACCTGGCTGGCAAATGAATACCTGCCTGTGCACGTTTATTGTCTACCACTCAACTGTTCTCTATCCATTCTAATAATTCTGTTCTAGCCCATGGGCTTGGACAGTATCCTACAAATTGCAAACTGTATAAAGTGCATTCACCCAACCTACCCATTGCATAAAACAAAAGTAATCCTGAGATTACAACCCTTGAGGTGTTGCTGTTCAGTTTTGATGTAACTCTTCCTGCTGCGTCCATAAAATCTCTCTATGCTATGCTCAAATTGGGTGATCAGAGTAGGAGGGGCATAACTTTCAAGTTAGAAATAAGTAATTCAAGTATGTTCACTGAGTGGTACACTCCCATTTTTGTTTCCAATGTCTGGTTGTCAGTTTTCTCTGTCTTTCCAAACATCTTTCCAATTATTCTGCTATGCCTTTCATCCTGTTCAGTTTCATAACCTGTATGATATAAGTATATGAACAGGATTGAGCACATTATGATGGGCACTGTTTATTATACACCATTTCAGTTTTACTTGGGCCTTATGTTTCATTTGATATTAGACACTGTCAGTCTTCAGGAGATAACTGAATAAGAAGTGATTGTCATCGAACAAACGTAACAATGATGACAGTGTGGCTGAAAGTTACTTTTAGGGGTCTGCAGTTAATCTGTTTACAAAAGATATAGTGGAGTGTTGCAGCTCGATACAGCAATATTTTAAGTTGGCTTTACTCTCAAAGGGTTTATTTTCCCAATGTTGTGCCAGAAAGAGATACATCAATTGTGATTTTTTTTTGTTGGCTAAATAACAATTATAAATTTCCACTTCCAAGTCCATTCATCCATTCATACACAAGGTTTGCAGGAGCACGCAAGCTAATTCAATCTAGGTGATGTTATTGAAATATGGTCGTTATCAAGTGTTCTGGAGTAGAAGGTCTGTTGGTGGCATTTTTCCCTTCCTAGAGGTGGTGAGAATGGGAAATATTTGGGTAAGCTGGCCCTGAAGAGACAATTTTTCCCCCTTTTATCCATGTTGCCAATTAGGTTGTGTGTGAGAAGGTGTTTAGGGGACTTTAAACTTGACAACAGTTAAATCCTTAAAACAGTCGATGGTCTCAACTTGCCACCAGCATGACTACCCGCCTTCCTGGCAGGTGAGGAGAATGACTGACTGCTTTCCTGACTGGGAAACCAGCGCAGTTGCCCTGCTGGAAAAGGATGTATGTTGGGAGTTCCTGCTCAGTCAGAGTAATGGATGCTATTGCGGGAGGAAGGGCATGACCTGTGAAGTTCATTGCCTGCCCTTCTTGCAGTTCACTCCCTAGAAAACTAGAAATTGCTGGAAAAGCTCAGCAGGTCTGGCAACATCTGTGGAGAGAAAATCAGAGTTAACATTTCAGGTTGAGTGACCATTCCTCAGAACAGTCCCAAGGAAGGATCAGTCAACGCTTCTGCAGATTCCGGCTTGGTTGGTCTCCACTGTCAAAACCTTTGATAGCCTGAGAAACACAAGTCACTCTTGAGTTGTTATGTAATCTGATGAGTTTTCGTGGTGATGGAGCTAGCAAGTCAGTTCCCACTGGACATGCATGTCCTTGCATTTGACCTGAAAATGGAAGACTCACAGCCTATGCTTTTGAAAGAGCTGAACACCTTTGATTTGATAAGGGTCAAAGGAACTTTATTCTTCTTTTACAAGTTGCATGACTGACAGACACTATTTAGATTAATTTTACTTCTGTTTTCTATAATAATTTGCTTCCCCACTTTTCAATGGCTACGATTTCATGGATGGTCATAGGCTCAGCTAGGTGACACACTTCACATGTGTGACTGAAATACTAAGTGTTGGCAGATTTTTGAACTATATAAGTTTCATAGCTGAGGCTCCTATTTGTGCCCGTTATCCATACTTGCATCAGGCATCAACACATTCTACACCATGCTGAAATTTGGTTTTTTTTCAATTAATCAGGAGTTGTACTTGCAGTTATTCTCGGCTATAAGATATTAAGGTGACTTTATCTGTACATATCACATTGTGTTGTAGCTTTCTTCATGAAAGTGTGAAGATTAATAAAGCAAATGACACATACTTCATTAATTTCTGTCAAGGTGTTGTTTCAGATATAAGTTTGCAAATAATTCTGGAGTTTTATATTCTTTATTACAATAAAGTCTGTCATACTTCACAATTGTTTTGCAAGTTGGTTTTTCAGTGAAATGAATTTTATCCTTGGAGTCATCAAAATTCTCAGGACTATTTTTATTTTTTAAAGAGTGCATTGAAATAAAGCAGAACATGGATGTGTTGTCCTAGTCTCAGAGTGTCTCAGAGAAAACCATAAGGAGGCTTCGCTTCAATCTGTTGGGTGAACTTGTACCTCCTGGATCAGTGAGAGATTCTGTCTTTATGGCGGAGCACTGCAGACCTAAATAGTCATCCTCTCTATAACATTTGTCTAGTTCTTGGAAAGAAAACTGTACATATGTTTGTCGATTAGGTTGTCCCATTTAATTAGTATTGAGATACTAAAACTGCTTTAGCTTGTTGACTTCCAACCTTGTATGGTTGACCACTCTTCTCATTCAGTGGCTAAACTGTGTTGTTCAGTGAGTCTGACTTTGTTGTCTGCTTCTATTTTTATTTGCCTCATCTTAGCTACAGAATCTCCTGCAATAGTTTCTCTTTCCACTTATGCACCACTGTCTCTGGCATTCTGCAAGCATCCCTCCTTAACCCTTTGCATTCATCATCTACATGCTTTCTCAATAGCATTATCTGAAAACTCATCATCAGATTCCATGTGTACTCTGGCAGTATCCAGCTGTACTCCATTGTTGCCCCTCTCTGGACTGCCTCTGCTATATTTTGATTTAGAATCCTACTTAACTGATGTCAGTATTGGATAAGCAGTAATTCTGAAGACTTGAACCAGTCTTTAGCCCCTGTCATGAACTCTGTTCCCTGGTTACCAGCTCTATCACCCTCCCTGCCATTCCTAACTTCCAATTTCACCCTGAACTGAACTTAGACTTCAAAGTTTCTCCTTAGCCAAGACTGTCAATACTTTGTAATAATATTATCCGTGTGTCACCTTATCTGATGCTGAATTCCTCCCCCACCCCTGCTGTTGTTAGCTCCAAACTCAACTGTTCCAATTCTGTCTTGATTACCCTCCCATCTTCCACTCTCCACAAACGTCAGTTCATTCAAATTTCTATTAGCCCTACATTAACTTTTTGAATTTTTAGCCCTGGATGCCTTGAGGTGCATGATTAATTCTCCAGTGCTAATCTTTCCATGTAAAAGTGAAATCTACAACAATTTTCTATTGTTCATAGATAAGTTCCAAGATGCTCATTGATTGCTGATTGGATGTACTTTGCATAATAGAACACATTGGTTTACATGCACCTTCAATGTAAGGAACAAAATTAGAAATTGCTGGAAAAGCTCAACAGGTCTTGTGGCACCTGTGGAGAGAAATTAGAGTTAACGTTTTAGGTTGACTGATCCTTCCTTAGAACTGTTCTGAGGAAGGGTCACTCAACCTGAAACGTTAACTCTGATTTTCTCTCCACAGATGCTGCCAGACCTGCTGAGCTTTTCCAGTAATTTCTGTTTTTGTTTCTGTTTTATAGTATCTGAAGTTTTTCTGGGCTTTATTTAATGTAAAGAATATGTCTGTTTTGGAAACTCTTAGAAACAACATGTCCTGTACTTACGTGCATATCATAAATATTGCTTACGTATATTGCCAGAATAGCAATTTTAATGAACCCATGTCTCTTGCATAAAAGCTGTCTGACGTAAAGGAAGTTTTGGAACTGTTTATCTTGGGGCATTTAAAAGCAATAGGCAGTATTTAAAAAGTAACAAAACAAAGTGGTCTAGTGCAGCTAAATGGAGAGTGAGATACCTGCTAACCTGTCCCAATGTCGTTCTTTAGACCTGGTTTTGAAATGCTTGGGACTTATCAGTTTCCCACACGCACAAACTGTGTAGCTGAGATAACACGGTGCGAAGCTGGATGTACACAGTAGGCCAAGCAGCATCAGAGGAGCAGGAAAGTTTGAGGTTTCGGGTCAAGACCCTTCTTCAGAAATTTCATCCAGCTTCATACCGTGTTATCTCAGATTCTCCAGCATCAGCAGTTCCTACTATCTGCCAAACTGTGTACCTGTTCTAATTAAGTTTATAATCACTGAGGATGGGATAATGGTGTAGGTTTGACATGGCTTTTTATTTTTGGGTTGAACTTCAGCCTAAGCTGAAAGAGTAAAAGTTGTCCTGGTTGTGGAATCAAGAAATTGCTGGTTATGATAAAATATACTTGTTGACACAGACTCTTAATTTCTTACAAGTTGATAATTTAATTCATATAGGAATAAAAAGCCATGCATGCAAATAAGATCATTTACATAGTGTTTTTTGTAATCTCAAATTTTTGTAATCTCAAGATATCCCAAAATATTTTTAACATTCATTTGAAGTACTGTTCTGAAGGGCAGTCCAACTTGATGTGTTAAACCTGACACTGCTCAGTCTCAGCACTGTCATTCATCATCTTGATGCACACAAAAAGTGAAACAAAATATTCAAGTTAGATTTGTGTTAACAACTTTTATAGTGTTAATTTCGAAGTGCTGTTTCTTGTCAAAGCTTTGTTTCTTGCAGAAGTTTGGTTTTGCAAAAGCCTTTGTGTATATTGCATGCAACTTCTTTGTGTGCATGCACTAGATAACATTAAAACTTTGCTACCCATTAAATGCAATTCCAACTATTGGCAATTAGAAAAGTGGAACAGTGTGGCTTTGACGAGATTGGTCAATACTAAGATTTAAAAAGGTGGCAAAAAAGTCTGCTGAGAAGAAAAGTTGGAAGTTGACTCAGGAAAGGGGGGAATGGTAGAGTGCCTGGCAGGGGTGTGAACCTGCAAGAAACAATTATAAAGGGAACTTAAAATGAGAAGACTGAGAAAGAAGATGTAGAAGGAGAGAATAAAGATCCACACAGTCTATCCAATTGTTTTAACACATTGGTCTGTTGATGTCTGTTGCTAATAAATTGTCATTGAACCAGTATACCGACAACTGAGACCATTCAGAATAGCAACATGGGATTGTTCACCCCATCTTACAGTTGTGACCCTGCATATCTTAAGTTGTGGCAGGGAAATAGTTCCATTCTATTTGTCTGGACTGCATTTAAAACCAAGTTTCAATCTTAAGAAAAGTTATATTTCCCGTATGATGTGTTTTTGAATGTTAGGTTGTATGATGGTAATAATATGCGCTCGTAATTGTCAAAAGCTTTTGTGTACAGTGCTTTGAATTTATGATGCTAATATAAAAGCCTTTTTTTCTTAATTTCTGAATGTGCCAAGAAAGAAGAATGTATTGTACACTTCACCACTACAATATTCTAATTTCCACAATATGCATTGTTCATAAGTACTTTGTGAAGGGAAAGCAATCTGAAATGCTGAAATTTAGTGATATTATTTAACGTGCCACGTAGTGACCTTAATTTTAGAAGTGCATTTTAAACTGATTTCATGTGAAGCATTTTCATGATGTATTTTACAGCTGACTACTAATAAACATATGATCCCCAGAGTCCAAGTAGAATATAATTGCTTGTTTCCTCCCATTACATAGAACTCCTGAAAGAAACACGTACATGATTGAATTCAGCCATGAAATATGCCCATGTAGTTCCTCTCTCTCTGTGCTTAATGTATTGGATATTGTAAGACTGTATTTATCAGCTACCTTGTTCACAAACAGTTTATGATGCAAAATTTATTAGTTTATTTATATGTGATTAGAGAATTATTTTTTGAAACTTGAGTTAATTTGAGATTTAGAAATGTGGTATACTTGATTGTACACATACAAAAATCAATCTGTTAAGAGTTGATTATTTAATGTGCACTTTACAAAATAAATCTTGAATAATTAAAATAGAAAGATATTGTTCCTTTCTTTTCAGCTTTCTTATTTCAGAAACAGCAATGAGTACATCTGCAGGTAAGAAGTCCAAATCTTGATGTGATGCACTCCATTTATTTTCTTTCAATCCTCAATGAAGAAAAAGAGTGAGGCAGGTTAACTTGACCAACATTTGCTTTCCTCAGTGATCCATGCTGGGGTTTTATTTCATGGCAGAGAGGAAAATCAGGAGTGGAAAATCAAGCATGTACAGACTAACAGGTTTTGTGTAGAGAAGGGCTTCCCAAAGTTTGATCTGGACTCAGTGGAATTGTGAGCTCAAATTTTAGGGTCACGAATTCTGAAACAGCAATGGCAACTGTGGAGCTTTGACCAAGTTATAAAAGTTGTCATCCTCCTCCTCTTCCCATTTCTCATTGGGGATCACATCAATTTCTGAGCCTGAAAATTAAGCTACAGTGGGATTTAAAAGCTGGGAAGTGCTGGTACAGAGAGAAAGTAATTGCATTACATGGACACAACCTGACTTCCCTGCAGCCACATTTCCTGTTTTCTGCTGTTAAAGTGAACTTTTTTGTTTAACTAGCTATGAACTATTTAACCTGTCTCTCTGCTTTTGTTCAAAGCTTGGGATAGGGTGATTTCTCATTTTAAAAATGCTGACTGCTGGTTTTGATCTCAATACAAACAAAGGTCACAAATAAATTGCAAAACGGGTCAAGTTTGTGAAGCTCATTTTATTCCGTTAACATCAAACGTAAGATTTATCAAAAATGGTTTTTATGACTACCACAGTGTGATTTTTAAAAAATTTTGTGAAAGCATTAAGAGAACATATGAAATGACAGAACCCTATTTCTGCTGACACACCTTTTTGAATGTCTTTTTCTTCATGGCAATGCTTTACCTGTTTGAGTAAAGCTTAAATTTGAATTTTCACAGTTGTGTTTTCTTTATGGCTTCCAGCATTTTATGCTGTTTTCCTTCTCGGAATTCTTTGGAAGATATCCATTTCTCCCAGATTTGTCATTTACTTGTCCATTTGAATAGTACAAAACTTAGAAAATATTGAAACACTTTTACGATATTAAATCCAGACTATTATAGAAATGCTTAGGGACTGGTTTGCCCACATGTCTAGACTGCTAGTGTCTAGTTTGATTCTTGTTCTAGATGAGGTACACTCAAGGACCACACTGTTTGCCTCACCCACAAGGGTGGAAAATAATGGCAAATCACTACTTTTAGAAAAAAGCCCAAGATGAAGTATCAACAGATAATGAGTCCAGGATTTGCCTTTGAAAGAGTACATGATTGAATAGAAATGCATGCCCTTTGCTTCATTACCATGATTATTTCACTTTGGTTTTTACTCAATGGCCAGATTATTTTTAGAAGCATACAGATTCACATAAACTCCAATTTTCTCAACAACTGCACGCTATGTGGAGACATTGAACTATTTAGAGTAGAACTCAAAAACACTATGTTAGACTTGTGTAGTAGCATGGTTACACCACCCATCAAGCACTGTGCAGACTTTAGGATCCTACATTACACAAATATAAGCTCGAGATAAAGTGTAAAAAGGCATCGGGATGAATGCACAACTATCAAGAAAGCTAACGAAGGCTGGAGCTCTCTTCAAAAACGTCAAACAATGACTCGGATAAGGTTTAGGCTTTTCGATAGGTGTAGCAAAAATCTTTCCTAAGGCAAGATATTCCAAACCTTGGGGTCCATAAATATATAATAATTGTGCAGAATTCCAATGAGGAATTCAGGAAAATCTTCTTCGAGGGTTGTGTAACAGTGGAATATGCAACCACGTAGAGTTATTGAGAATAGGATTAATGTATTTAAAGAGAACATAATATGTAAGAGAGAAAGGAATACCAGGCGATGCCAGAAGAGTGAGATAAAGTAAAGTGGAAGAAACTCATGGACATAAAGATCTTAGGCTGAATGTCCTTTTTCTGTCTTTATATTAATCAGTAAGTAGGGATTTAGCTGGGTGATTTCTTCCAGTATTGTTCTATAACAGCACTGGTTCAATTAGTCTTTCTGTCTTACCATCCTTCCTCCTTGCTGCCTTTGGGAGAACATCTGGCCTCTATTCCTGCATTCCATCCTTCCACTGAGGTTGGCAATACTGACAATTTATGTTCATGTGTCTTAACAGCCACTACCTTGGCTTCTATACTTCTTGGCACTTATATTTTCTTTTTGTTTTATGCTGAAGTCCAAGCCTAAACTGAAGTTGAGGGTCTCTAAACTAGTTCATTTTTTAAATCTGTTTGTTTGACCCATTGAACCAAAGCACCTTAAAGTTCACCATTATTATCAAATTATAAAATAAGTAACATGCCCTGAAGTGGCGCAGTGGTGCCCCTATCCCCACGTTGGGAGGCCCAGATTCAAGTCTTAGCTGCTCCAGAGGTGTGTAATAACACCCCTGTACAGGTTGATTTGAAAATTAAGTTAAATAAAATAAGCAACATCTTTAAAGTTGTGTGTTGTACTTTCAAAGTAAATGATGTCATAATGTGTACCCTGTATTTAGTTCTATGGTACTTCAAGAAAACAGTAGAGGGTACTACCAACAAAAGCAATACTGAGTTTAGCTGTGCTTAATACAATGTCTATCATGTCAGCCAAGTCCCTCTGACTCCACTCGGAAATATTGAAACATTGTATTGTGTATGGTGGGAAGGACTGATTGTCATTGACCACCTGACCGCCCAAACCTTGTCTATCACCCTTGAGACCTAAATCGTATGTGTCCTGAAATGTTTTAAAGACAGTTGATTTCGAATTCAGGTCCAGCAAGAAGGACAGGAATGGCAAGAATCAGAAACTTTGGATCACAAGGGAAACAGTACTTGCAAGAATGGGTGCAGTTGCAATAATACAAGAAGTTCTGTACTATTCGGGATAAAACAGTCTGTTTGATCAGCACCATGTCCCATGTAATAATGAGCAAGAGGAAAGGGTAGGTCCACTTGAGGACAAAGGAGGAAATTAATGTGTGGGACTGGAGGAAATGTGTGAGGTCCTTAATGAATACTTTGCATTGGTATTCCCAAAGGAGAAAGCCTTGTCAAAAGCCTTGATACAATCCATATTGACAACATCTATCACCCCAACCCGTTTAGTTATCTTGTTACTTCCTCAAAAAGACGCAAATCAAGTTTGTAAGACACAAAACCATGCTGCTATTGCTAACAAGATCATATTCTTTTCCAAACATGAGTAAATCCTCTCCATAAGAATCTTCCCTGATAATTTCCCCAGCCTATAAATTCCCAGATTAACCCTGTTGTGCTTCTTAAACAAAGGAACAATGCTGGCTATCCTTTAGTCTTCTGGGACCTCTCCTGAAATTAACTGGGATACAAAGATTTAATACAAGGCCCCAGCAATTTCCTCACCTGCCTCCCTAAGCATTCTGGGATGGATCCCATTAGGTCCTGGAGACTTGTCTACATTAATGCTTTTTAACCAACAAGGTTTTCACATTGACATGCCCCAGAATATCAACATAACCATTTTGAGACTCACCATTCACCATGTCTTTTTCCTCTGTGAATACTGATGCAAAAGTATTCATTAAGGGCCTCACCCAATTCCTCCAGCTTCATGCATAAATTTCCTCCTTTGTCCTTGAGTGAACCTACTTCTTCCCTAGCTGCTACTCTCACTTCTCTTATTTGTATAAAGTGACTTGGGTTTTTCCTTTAATCCTGTTTGCTGCAGGCATTTCATCTCCATTTTAGCCTTTCTAATTCCTTAGAACATAGAACAGTACAGTATAGGACAGGCCTTTCGGCCCATTATGTTGTGCTGAGCATGATGCTAAATTAAATTAATCCCTTCTGCCTGCCCTTGTTCCACATCCCTTTCTTCCTTACATATTCATGTGCTTATTTAAAAGTCCCTCAAATGTCCCTATCATATCAGCCTTTACTACCACCCCTGGCAGCAGGTTCCAGACCCCTACCACTCTCTGTGTTTAAAAAAAAACATGCCCCTTGCATTTTACATTAAATGCCTGCCTCTTAGTATTAGACATTTCGACTCTGGGAGAAAGATTCTGACTGTCAACCCTATCTATGCATCTCATAATTTTATAGACATCTTTCAAGCCTCCCTTCAACCTCCCCAGAGAAAACCAGCTGTGTTATTCTAGGCTCTCCTTAACTCATACCCTCTAATCCAGGCAGCATTCTGGTAAACCTCTTCTGCACCCTTTCCAAAGCCTCCATAACCTTCCTGAAATGTGGTGACAAGAATTGAATGTTTGAGTTCTTTACTGCTATATTATTATCCTTTGAGGGGGTCTGCCTATCTTTGGTTTCGTAAACCTTATGTATGCTTCCTTATTCCTTTTGATTAAACTGTCATTTCTTCTTGTCATCCAATGTTTCTGCTTCTTGCAATTTCTGCCCTTCATGCTGGTCCTGAATTTGAAATCAACCGACCTTTAAAACATTTCCAAGTGCCAGATGTGGATTTACCCCCTCACAGCTTCTTCCAATCTACATTCCCCAGTTCCTGGTGGAGGTTTTCACTGACAGCTTCAACCTCTTCCTCCTATGAGCCGAAGTCCCTACCAGCTCCACGAGCACCACTATTACCTAGTACCTCAGAAAGCACATGCAATGTGCCTTAATGACTACTGCCCAATAGCTCTGACTTTAATAATCACGAAGTGCTTCAAAAGGCTGGTCGTGGCCCATATCAACACCAGTCTCCCAATCTAACTCAATCCCTTACACTTTGCCTACCGACGTAACACATCCACAGCGGATGCCGTATCTCTAGCCCTGCATTCATCCCTGGAACATCTGGACAACAAGGACACCTAAATCAGACTCCTGCTCATCGACTACAGCTCTGCCTTCCACATTATTACCCCCTCAAGACTGATCTCAAAACTCCCTGACCTTGGTCTTGGTTCTGCCCTCTGCAACTGGATCCTCAACTTTCTGACCCACAGACCACATCATGAGGATAGGTAACTGCACCTCCTTCACAATAACACTCATAACTGGAGCCCCCAAGGATATGTCCTCAGCTCCCTTTTGTACTCCCTGTACACCCACGACTGTGTTGCCAAATTCCGAATGAATAAGTTTGCTGAGGACACTAGCGAACTGGGATGGATATTAAACAACGAGTCAAAAATAGAGAAGGGAAATAGAGGTCTTGGTAATGTGGTGCAATGATAATAACCTTTCTCTTAACATTGGCAAAACTAAAGAATTGATCAACGGAACTGATGTTGAGAGGGCGAAGAACATCAAGTTCTTTGGAGTGGTGATAACCAACTAATTATCCAGGACTTCCCACATAGATACAACAGTCAAGAAGACACAACAACGGCTCTTCTTCCTCAGGCAGCTCACGAAATTTGCCAAGTCTGTAAGGTCCTTCACCACTTTCTACAGGTTCACATTGAAAGCACACTGTCCAGGTGCATAACGGCTTGGTATGGCAACTGCTCTACCCAGGACCATAAGAAGCTACAGAAGGTATGTGCACAGCCCAGATCATCACAGAAGCCGACCTCCCATCCATTGACTCTATTTACACATCTCACTGCTGTGTAAAGGCTGACAAGATCATCAAAGGCCTGTTGCTTGCAGGTAATGACTTCCTCCAACCTCTTCCATCAGGCAGAAGATACAGAGGCCTGAACATATGCATCAGCAGGTTCAGAAACAATTTCTTCCTGGCCGTATTAGACCGATGAATGGACTCTCTAGCCTCAAAATACTTATCTTGCTAATTTTGATCTTGCCTAGTGCACACCCTTTGCAATGTAACCTGTATGCCTCCGTCTAAGTATTTTTGATCTGCACATCCTTGCTTAGTATGGTCTGCCTGTACTGCTCATAAGCAAAGCTTTTCTCTGTACTTCAGTGCATGTGACAATAAATCAATCAATCAATCAGCCAATCCTGCTTAATGTGGTACTTAGACTTCACCCGAGAACTGCTCTTATCCTTATTCATAAAGAAGGGCTCTGAGGAAAGGTCACTGGACCCAAAATGTTAACTCTGATTTCTGTCCACAGATGCTGCCAGACTTGCTGTGTTTAATCGGCAATTTATGTTTTTATTTTTGTTTCTGATTTCCAGCATTTTCAGTTCTTTTAGTATTTTGTTTAAAACTTAAGAGTTATGGTCACCATACCCGAATGGTCCCCCACTGAAAGAAACATTGATAGAAACATAGAAGATAGGAGTAGGAGGAGGCCTTTCGAACCTTCGAGTCTGCTCCGCCATGCTTTGTGATCACAGCTGATCATCCAACACAATAGCCTATTCCTGCTTTCTCTCCATAACGTTTAATCCCGTTCACCCCATGTGCTATATCTAGTCGCTTCTTGAATACATTCAAGGTTTTGGCATTAACTACTTCCTTCTGTGTTAATGAATTCTACAGACTCACCACTGTTTGGGTGAAGACAATCTCCTCATCTCCATCCTAAATTGTCTACCCCGAATCTTTATACTGTGACCCCTGGTCCTGGGCAGACCCACCATCGGGAACATCCTCCTTGCATCTACCCTGTCCAGTCCTGTTAGAATTTTATAAGTCTCTATGAGATCCCCCCTCATTCATCTGAACTCTAGTGAAAACAATCCTAACCTAGACAATCTCTCATACATCAGTCCTGCCATCCCCGGGATCAGTGTGGTAAACCTACGCCGCACTCCCTCGAGAGCAAGAGCATCCTTCCTCAGAAAAGGAGGCCAAAACTACACACAATATTCTAAGTGTGGTCTCACCAAGGCCCTGTATAACTGCACCAACACATCCCTGCTCCTGTACTCAAAACCTCTTGCAATGAAGGCCAATATACCATTTGCCTTCTTTACTACCTGCTGCACCTACAAGCTTTCCTTCAGCAACTGGTGCACAAGGACACCCAGGTCCCGCTGCACACTCCCCTCTCCCAATTTACAGCCATTCAGGCAGTAAGCTGCCGCCTTGTTTTTGCTTCCAAAGTGACTAACTGAACATTTATCAAAATTATACTGTATCTGCCATTGATCTGCCCTCTCACCCAATCTGTTGAGATAATGCTGAAGGATCTCTGCACCCTCGTCACAGTTCACCCTCCCACCCAACTTGGTATCATCTGCAAACTTGGAGATGTTACCTTTTGTTCCCTTATCTAAATCTTTAATATATATTGTGAATAGCTGGGCTCCCAGCCCCGATCCATGTGGCACACCATTAATTATTTCCTGCCAATTTGAAAAGGACTCATTAATTCCTACTGTTTGTTTCCTCCCTGCCAACCAGTTTCCTATCCATTTCAATACACTTCCCCTAATTCCATGTGCTTTATTATTCCACATGAATCTCTTAAGTGAGACTTTGTCAAATGTTTTCTGAAAGTCCAAATATACTACATCACCTGGCATCCCTTGCCAATTCTAGTAGTTACATCTTCATGGAATTCCAACAGATTTGTCAAGCATGATTTCTGCTTCATAAATCCATCCTGGCTCTGTCTGATCCTGCTACAGCTTTCTAAATTCTGAAGACCAACAACACAGGCAGTAAGAGACATGAGGTCTTGTAAAGGCAGTTCAGGGAATTAGGTATGAAATTGAAATTTTGGGCATCTGGGCTTGTAGTCTTAGAATTACTTCCTGTTCCACATGCCAGTCAGGCTGGAGATAGTTTAGTTAAATATGTGACTAACTGGCTGGTGTAGGAAGGAAGGCTCTTTGGATCATTGGAATATCTTCTGGGCAGATGAGACTTGTAGAAGATGAGCGGGTTGTACCTAAACTGGAGGAGCACTGATATCCTGGCAGAGAAGTTCAGTAATGCCACTCAAGATGTCTTAAACTAGTATGGCAAGGGGCTGGGACCCAGACCAGTAGGTCAGCAAATAAAATTTCCATAGTGGATTCTGAGATTAAAGCCAGTAAGACTAAGGGGAAGCATAGGGAGAGATTACTAAACACTGCAGCACTCACGAATCCACCCTTCCACTCTTTCATCCCAATCATTTACAAAAATCAAAAACAGAAGAGGACTGAGAGCAGATCCTTGTGGTAGTCCACTTGTGACTGAACACCATGTTGAATATTTTCCATCCACTACCACCCTTTGTCTTCTAAGGGTCAGCCAATTCTGAATCCAATCTGCCACATTTCCTCCTATCCCATGCCTCTTTACTTTCTGCATGAGGCTACTATGGGGAACCTTATAAATGCCTTACTGAAATCCATGTATACCACATTGACTGCTCTACCTTCATCAATGTGTTTGGTCACTTCTTCAAAGAATTCAATAAGGTTGTGAGGCATTATTAGATTAGATTAGATTCCCTACAGTGTGGATACAGGCCCTTCGGCCCAACAAACCCACACCGCCCCTTGAAGCATCCCACCCAGACCCATCCCCCTATAACCTGCACACCCCTGAACACTATGGGCAATTTAGCATAGCCGATCCACCTAGCCTGCACATCTTTGGACTGTGGGAGGAAACCGGAACACCCGGAGGAAACCCACACAGACGCGGGGAGAATGTGCAAACTCCACACAGACAGTTGCCCGAGGCTGGAATTGAACCTGGGTCTCTGGTGCTGTGAGGCTGCAGCTCTCCAATCTTCTAGAACTATACCAGTGAACGGTGAGGATGAAAAATTCGTTGCCAAAGGCCCTGCGATCTCTTCCCTCGCTTCCCATAGAATCCTTGGATAAATCTCATCAGGCCCAGGGGACTTGTCTATCTTCAAATTCCTCAAAATTTCTAGTACATCTTCCTTACTAACATCCACCTCCTCTAGCTTACCAGCCTGTTTCACACTGCCCTCCTCTCCAACTAGGTCCTTCTCAGTTGTGAATACTGAAGAAAGGTATTCGTTAAGGACCTCTCCTATCTCTTTAGGCTCCGTGCACAAATTCCCTTCATTTTTGAAGAAGGGTCCCAACCCAAAACTTTCCTGTTCCTCTGATGCAGCCTGGCCTGCTGTGTTCCTCCAGCTCCATACTGTGTTATCTCTGAATCCAGCAGCTGTAGTTCTTACTATCTCTGAGTGATCTGTAGCTTCCTGTTACTTTCTTCAAATTAGCTCTTGGGATACCGCAGTAGACTTGCCAACCAATTAACTCTCTTGTCGCCTCTGTTTATAAATTGTGATAGTCGTGAAGTGTGGCATTCTTGCATTTGTGAGTGTAAGATGAAAAGCTTTGACACCACTCCGCTCTTTACAGCTGCATTCCAGTTCTGTACTATCAAGGTCTACTTTGAGTGTGCTGTGGGTGATGGTAGTTCACTCACTTTTTTCATAGCTGTGAGGAATAGGCCTCCATGAGTTACCTTAAATCAATCTTTCTGTCTCTGTATGTAAATCAATGGCGATAACAGTATTAACTTTATTCTGGACCACCTGAGGCCTCTGAGGCTGTAATACTTGTGATCACCGATTGAAGATGGTGGACAGTTATGATACCATTGTTCTGTCATTGAGTGGGACTGTGAATGATTCCTCTCACCATAAGGTTTCATTTCCACAAAGCTTTGTTTTTGCTCAAGTTTTATTTGGCTTTTAATTTTCATCCCCTTTCTTAACTCCCCTACTTTATCTTCAGGATCGTTAGCCCTCCAATCATAGATCATGGAAGATCATAGGTCATAGAATCCCTACGGAGTGGAAACAGGCCCTTCGGCCCAACGGGTCCACACCAACCCTTGGACTATCCCACCCAGACCCATCCTCCTACAACCCACACACCCCTGAACACTACAGGCAATTTAGCATGGCCAATCCACCTAGCCTGCACATCTTCGGACTGTGTGAGGAAACCGGATCACCCGGAGGAAATCCACGCAGACATGGGGAGAATGTGCAAACTCCGCACAGACAGTCACCCGAGGCTGGAATTGAGCCCAGTTTCCTGGCAGTGTGAGGCTGTGCCGTGCCGCAGAATTGTAACCTTTCTTCATGTGTACTTGAACAGTCAGGATGCAGCCTTTTTGAGGTCTCATTGTCTGGCAAAGTCTCTGATGTGAAATTATTATGTGAAGCGGTCATAGGCAAATATGTGATTGCATAACTTCATACAGTATAAGTAGAGAACCTTCAATAATTTTCTCATTAAAATATTGTACACATCACTACTGGCCAGCGTTTAAGAATGTTAAAGTTAAGGTACAGATTTGGCTTCCCACCATCTACCATTTGTGAATGCTTTTTATTTCAGGAAATGAGACCCAAGGCAATTGTCTTCTCTGAATGTAAAATACCACAACTCCTCTACATGCCCACGAGGCCCTTGTCGCTGTGGATGCTAAAATGGCAACATAATCTTGCTTCAGCATTGTAGCTTTCAGGATTGTAGCCTTTTATAGAAAGGTAGCGAAGAATTGATTATTTCAATATATGCAGTAGTAAACTCCACCTCATACTTTTCATGTTGTAAAGCATGGAGAGGAAATACCAGAACAACTTTTTAGTAGCCATCCAGATACAATGACTGAAGTTTTTTCGAGGTATTGAATGCTGTTCATTAAACATTTCCTGTGATCTCCCTCTCTCTCTCTCTCTCCTCTCTCTCTCACACGCACGCACGCACACACACACACACACACCTCCTATGTATCTGTCCTCATTTATGAATGTTTACAGCATTTTAGTTCAATACTGACCATATTGACATTTGTTATTTTAATATTATCTATCCCAGCCAGATGTGCTGTTGGACACTGCACAAATATCTTTGAGATTTATCTCAAGTTCCTACACAGGCTAAAGAAAAACACTAATTCTGTCTTGTTAAATATGTAAGACATCTCAGATAGCTATGTAAAAGCAAAGATAGTGCAAGCATTAAACAGCTATCGTCACACATGCTCCTTGTGCTTTCAAATCATTATTAGGCATAGGCCACGTTGTTTCAGTGTTCTGTGAATTGCTAGCCTTCCAGGATTGCTCTGCAGTCTCCAGGAATTAACAGAGTAATCTCCAGGACTCTGCTCCCAGCAATACTGGATACAAATCACACAAGCATTCATAGAGGTTTAGAAGCACTTTCTTTAAGAATCTATTTATTCATTACAAATATATTGCACATGGGTGTTAACTGACTAAAGAATCATCAGATTGAAAGGATGATCCATTCAATTGGGTAAGGAAGTGAAACACCATGAGAATGGACATAGTTCTTAAGAGGGGTCACTGGACTCATAACGTTAACTCGGGTTTTTCTCCACAAATATTCTTTTCCAGCAATTTCTGTTTTTTAAAATGGATGGATATGTTGAGTGACCAATGGGGAATATAAGGCTGGACAGTTAGTAGCAGTCAGTCATGTAATGAGAATAGGCTCAAACCTGTGCTGTTACAGGATGACAAAGTTTAGCTTTGCCATTTGATTCCCTAATAATAATTTCCTGTATTTATGTTTTCCCGGGATGCACACTGAAACCAACATCAACTGCACATGGAGGGCCATCAATGCGGTGAAAGATGCTCTTTGGTGGGCCCGCAACTTGCTGGTCTTCCAGCTGAAAGAACTAACCCCGACCGAGTGTTGCAGACTGGTGCATTCCAAGGTCCAGGGCTACTTACTGAGGGACGCGTTAAAGTTTGGGGCAGCCGCCGCCACGGCGCGGTGGGGAAAGACCAACGTGTGAGACCCCTCGGCCGGAATGTAACAGGGGCCCCACTCAGTAATTGGGCCCAGCTGGCGCCTTCCCCCACTGGTCAGGGGGCCAACAGGGACTGTGTGGGGAGACGATCGCTGGGGTTTTTCTTTATGTTTTTGCTTTTTTTTTATTTGGTGTGCGTACCCCATGGGTAATCTGGAGCGGCTAGCGTGACCGGGTAGGTGTGTAAATATGAGATAACAAAGTGTGAACCTGGATGAACATAGCAGGCCAAGCAGCATCTCAGGAGCACAAAAGCTTTTGCACTCCTGAGATGCTGCTTGGCCTGCTGTGTTCATCCAGCTTCACACTTTGCAGATGCTGGAGAATCTGAGATAACAAAGTGTGAAGCTGGATGAACACAGCAGGCCAAGCAGCATCTCAGGAGCGCAAAAGCTTTTGTGCTCCTGAGATGCTGCTTGGCCTGCTATGTTCATCTAGGTTCACACTTTGTTATCTCAGATTCTCCAGCATCTGCAGTTCCCATTATCTCAGGTGTGTAAATATGTTTTCTTTTTGTATATTCTATAAATAGTTTTTTAAATTAAAAAAAAATTCCTGTATTTGTGTTTGGCAGCCAAGTTGAGAAAGGATAATTGCAGACAGAAGGGGATTTAAAATTGAGATCAAATCTGTTGAAGGCCAGTGCAATAATGGCTTGGAGGAACATAAATTTTTTAGGCTTGATCTATATATTGTATATTTATTGTGTTTAATCATATGCAGGTGGTGGGCATTAATTGGGGAGTCACTCATGTCTCTAAAAATAGATTTGGAGTGAAACTGTAGATTTTAGATGAGGAGAGGAATACTTTTAATGTGTGTCTTTTATGTATAAGATTGAATCCGGTTCTATCATTTCACAGACTGGCTTTCATAATTACAACATGCCTTCTCATCAGAAAGGTACTTGGTGAATCTAGGAAAACAGGGAAAATAAAACAAACAAAAGAATGGAAATAATTTGGCAAGGGCAATAACAACAAATACTGTTTCATTTGTGAAGTTGATGTAACTAATCAGTTTTAATGCTAAGCTCTGTGGGAAATTCAACAAAATGGAAGAACAGTATCCACTGAAACCACAAGAGGGCAGTGATGGACTTTCTAAGGTTCCTCATATTTCTTCTTCTGATGATTTGTACCAGACCTTTCCAACAGGATTCCCCAGCCTTCAGTGCACATCATTTATTATTCAACTGCTCTTCTCTTCCTTGTGATTTGACAGTATGAGGTTCTATTAAACTGATACCAGTAAGATGAGACTGAGAATCCTGTGGAGCCTTTGGACATTTAATGTTTTCGACAATAATGCTTTGTATTGCTGAAATTGTGTTGTCTAGATAGCAACTCGCCTGTATTTTCTACCTACATTGCCCATAGGTTATCTTTATTAACTGTTGTCCTTATTTCCATCTAGCATTCAGTCTCCACTAAAGGAAAGACCATGTGGGCTTCATTTAAAATGCGCACATCGACCTCCTGGGACTGGCATTGTGTGGCTGACATTTTCTTTTGTCTGATTTCTGCTCTGTGAAGAGCCTCGGGACAGTTTTCAATGTTAAAAGCACTCTATAAATTGTTGTGGTTTAAACGCCATTGTGCTAAAGACTTTGTGTTTTTGTACAATTATATACTCAGTTAGTCACTGTACACTCAGCAATATTAGTTCATGCAAAATGTCACCTATATGTAAACATTACAGGTGCGCTGTCATCAGTGAGAAGGTTGGACTCCCAGCTTCATAGATGAAAGCCAATTCAGGGACATGCAAAGTTACCTGTGGCAGGAAAATCACCTTAACAAGCAATAAATTCTGATGTACAAAAGTGCTGTTTGGGACAATGAAGAGAAAGTATGTCTAAGCAGAGCAAATTCCTGCAAGCGTCAAAGTGATAATGACCAGGTCATATGTTTTAGTGATGAGGCTTGAGAGAGTCACTTCAGCCAAATACTCCCTTGTACCTAAGGAGGCAGACTGGCCCTAAGCTTTGTGCCTGATCCAAAAGTTAGTCCCTGAGATTGTCCAGCAATCCCGTAGTACAGATTTGGAGCGTCAGGTTAGATTTGACACTTATGTGTCTGGAGCAAGAATTAAATCCGCAACTTTCCTCACTGGGAGGTGAGAGTGTAAGCAGCCATGGACAATTGGCCTCACATAGTGCAGGGACCCGAACATAGCACAGCATTGTATAGGCCATGTGCTCCTTGGATAAAACAATCAGATATAATGCAGGACAGGATAATTTTATTGCCATGTCTCAATTCATTGGCAATCATTCACAAATAAATATGATTGTCCGCCCAGGAAATTCTGCACCACTTATCTCAATTACTACGTTTGAAGCACTGATTTTTGGATTGATAGGAGCATCTTTAAATGCTCTGGATTGATATGGAGATATTTTCTTCAGCACATGAACTTGGGTTGTTTGCTGAGGGGGTATTTGTTGAAGGAAAATGATAAAATAAAGTCATTAACTGACCTTCTCTGGCTCCTCTGTTCAACATTCCATTTCCGGCAGAACAAGAGAATTTAATCAATAAGACAGTGATTTGAAGTTTCCCAAATTCAAATAGTCGAGTAATGGAGAAACAGCATTTTTTGCTCTCTTTTGGATTCATTTCAATCACCAAATAAAATGGATTTTCAGAGAGATCTGGGCCAGGTGAGGATGGCAGGTTCCTTCCTTAAAGGATATTAGTGAATCAGGATGATAGTTTCATTGTCATCATGTGGTGTTGGTGTTGGACTGGGGTGGACAAAGTCAGACGTCACATAGCACCAGATTATAGTCCAACAGGTTTATTTGAAATTACAAGTGCTGCTTCTTTACATAATTTTTTGATTTTAAATAAGCCTATTGGGCTATAACCTGGTGTCGTTTGACTTCTGACTTCATTGTCATCTTTCTTGTCTCACTTCCAAATTTTTATTGAATTCAAATTCGACTACCTGCCATGGCAGGGTTCAATTCCAGGTGCCAGAAAATTACCTGGGTTTCTGGATTAATATTCTAGTTGTAATATGACTGGGCCATCACCTCCTTACTCGATTGCTAGACTTTTTTTCTCCAATATGAAATGTACAATTTTATTTTCCTCTGTGGTTTCGGGATTATTGGCTCTGTTTGTCTCCTTCGTACTTTCACTGACATTGTAAGTATTACTTTCATGTTGTGTCATGAGATTTCAAGAAAAATGTGTTTCAAAAAGATCAACAGTTTCAGGAACTGAGGGGATACAATTATCAGGAAAAATGGAATAGTCTGGGGTTCTTTACTTAAATTTCCTTTCTCTAGAGAAGTGACACTGTGGAGGCCTTTAAAATTTTGAAGTGAGTTAAAGAAGGTAGGTATAGAGGAGCTGCTTCTACTTGTGAGGAATCAAAACTGATAAGCTAAAACCATATCATATTCGTGAAGAAATCTAGTAAGGAGATCAAAAGGAAAGTACTTTGGTTGGAGAGGTCTGAGGTTATCGAACCCATTGCCACAATCAAATTGTTGAGGCAAATAGAATAACTGGATTAAGTGGAAATTTGATAAGCACATAACAGAATAAAATGAAATAAATCGAAGATGCTCAGTGCCCCTTTTCAATGGCAATGAATAGCTTGTTTCTATGCTGTAAATTCCAGGTGGTTCAAAGAGAACTGATCATTTACAGTAGGGATCAAGTTAATTTTACACCAAAGATCCTCTCCTAAATAATTAACATGTTGTTGGTGCCGATTAACTCAGTTAGCTAGATAGTTAGTAAATGATTCAGAATAAAACCGAATGAGCAGATTCAATTCCCATTCCAGCTGAGATAGACATGGGACCTCCTCCTGCTCTCCCTCCCTGTAAAATTGGAAGGCAATAGCAAACCACCACTGACAGGAACTGCCCAGAAAAATGGCTTGGAATAAACAAATAATAATTCAGCTAAAGATGTGCCTTTGAGCAAAACACACATGAATGGATATGCTGTTCTGACGTTTTGTACACAGTTATGAAAATACTGGGATTGAGCACCTACTTCTTTCAAAAGCAAATAATAAGTCAACATATAAAATCATACACTTATTGAGAAAAGATTCCCATAAAAAAGAATAAAGCATTTACCTGGAAGTATTACTTTTATTTGGTTCCTGTTTGCAAAGCTTGTTTCGTGAATTTTTCTGCACATTGGAGATGAGAAATAGAAGGCTTCAGGCATTCAGCATCTGTATTCAGCATTCGTAGGTCTGGTAGGCCTTGACTAAATTTTTAACATAAATTGCTCATCGTTGAACATCAGCCCCACCCAGTCTCAGGAAGATGTCTATGTTTCAAAGATGATAATTAAACAGTCTGTTATTACCATCTCTTGAGTCACATTTCATGGCAAACTAACAATACTTTTCACATATATCAGACCTTTAACGGAAATAACAGCATATCTATTAACAACACAGTCAGTTGGGAGATGGGGCATGGCTTACAAAAGAACTCATAGCAATCAGACTACTATTTAGAGGCTAATTAAATAGACTATCAGCTACAGCAAACAGAACTGATGGCCAGAACTACATTAATGCATTCTGATAAAATCACAGCTATTTATCCCACTATGAAGTGTAGATGTTGGTGACAGAATTCAAACGCTGTTCATCAAAATGAATCCCAGTCACTTAAACCAGTGTGGGCTCCAGGTATGATTGATAGGGAGCATTAGCCAATCATCACTATTTTGGCTGGTACTTGTGCTGTCAACTCAAATTAAACATCAGCTCCCAAATCACAATCTTATCGCAGATTGTCACAAGGCTCTCATTTTAACACACCTCCCTTAGTACAGTTTCTTCCCTTGAGCTGTGATTTGTCCATTAACCTTATTGTATCCAACAATTGCACAGGAAGCAAGTAATTAGAATGCCCAACTGAGTCACTATTACATTTTAGGCCTATAGACGGTCAGAAAGAAATCATGAATCAGAATTAGATTGACAGATCGTAGCTGCGCAATTCTAAATTTTCACATTTAACATTTCATTTTGGGATCCGCAGATTGAGAATCCTTTCAATTTTCCACTGGGACTCCAGTTCTGGTATTAATGCAAAGTGTTTTTACTTTGCAGTGACTCTGCAATTACGATGTAAATGCTGTTGGAATCTGCTGGAGGGCCCAGAGCCTCTCTGTAGGAATGTAGAAATAAGACTCAACTATTTAGCCCCTTAAGTATGCTCTGCTATTCAAAGATATCAAAGCTGATTTGCACCCACAGTCTATTGTTCCATATCTCTTGACACCCTTACATAGTAAATCCTCTTACATACTTCTCACAGCCCTGAAAGAAGATGGAGATCTTCACGAAATACCTTGATTACAAGAAGCAACATGGAGTGTGGAGAGCATTTTGGCTGTGAAGCAAAAGGCACCAGAGTATGTTGAATCTAAGAACCTGCTGTTAGACGACCAACTAGTGAAGTGATTACCAGGCCACTTGCTGAGATATTTGTATCATCGATAGCCACAGTGCTGCAAGACTGGAGGTTGGCTAATGTGGTGCCACTATTTAAAAAAGGTGGTAAGGAAAAATCAGGGAACTATAGACCGGTGGCATTGGTGGTGGACAAGTTTTTATAGGAAATCCTGAGGAACAGGATTTCCATGCACTTGGAAAGTTAAGGACTGATTAGGGATAGTCAACATGGCTATAAGAGTGCAAAATCATGTCTCACTAACTTAATTGAGTTTATTTTTAAGAAGTAATGAGGAGAATTGATGAAGGCAGAGCAGTGGATGTGATCTATATGGACTTCAGTAAGACGTTTGCCAAGGTTCGTCATTGTAGACTGGTGAGCAAGGTTAAGTCAAATGGGATACAGGTAGAACTAGCTATTTGGATACAGAACTGGCTTGAAGGTAGAAGACAGACAATGGTGGTGGACGGCTGCTTTTCAGACTGGAGGCCTGTGACCAACAACATGCCACATGGCTCGGTGCTGGGTCCACTGCTTTCCATCACTTATATATATATATGATTCAGATGTGAACTTAGGAGTTATGGTTAGTAAATTTGTAGATGACACTAAAATTGGATGTGTAGAGGACAGCAAAGAAGGTTACCTCCTCAGAGTACAATGGGATCTTCATCAGATGGGCCAATGGCTCAAGGAGTGGCAGGTGGAGTTTTATTTTGATAAATGTGAGGTGCGACATTTTGGTAAGGCAAATCATGGCAGGACTTATACTCTTAATGTGAAAGTGAACAAAGAGACCTTGGAGTGCAGGATCATAATTTCTTGAAAGTGGAGTTGAAGTAGACAGGATAGTGAAGGTGTTTGGTAAGCTTGCCTTTATTGGCCCGTGCATTGAGTATAGGAGTTGGAAGGTCATGCTATGGCTGTACAGGACATTGGTTAGGCCACTTTTGGAATACTGCATGCAATTCTGTTCTCCCTGGCATAGGGAGGATGTTGTGAAATTTGAAAGGGTTCAGAAGAGATTTACAAGGATGTTGCCAATATTGGAAGGTTTACACTATAGTGAGCGGCTGAATAGGCTGGTCCTATTTTCTCTGGAACATCTGATGCTGAGGGGTGACCTTGTAGAAGTTTATAAAATCATTAGGGGCATGGATAGAGTGAATAGCCAAGGTCTTTTCCCCGGGGTAGGGGAGTCTCCAACTGGAGGGCATAGGTTTAAGGTGAGAAGGGAAAGATTTAAAAAGCGACATAAGGGGCAACTTTTTCACACAGAAAGTGATGCGTATAAGCAATGAACTGCCAAAAGAAGTGGTGAAGGCTGGTAAAACTACAACACTTAAAAAATATCTGGATGCATATAAGAATAGGAAGGGAATAAAGGGATATGGGCCAACAGCTGGAAAATGGGACTGGATTAATTTAGGATATTTGGTGTGCATTGACGAGTTGAGCCAAAGTGCCTATTTCCATGCTGTATTGCTGTCTGGGTCTTTGAATCTATGGCTAGGAGGTAGATGTGCAGTTTATATTTTGGGCTTTTCTATGGCTGCATTATGTATGACATTCATGCATATTTGTTCTAAGTTATGTGTGTTTAATGACTGGTGCAGAGTGTCCACATAGGAAAGATGGCACAGGACTACAGCAAGCCAATCTGTATACTGAGTGCAGGAGAATTTCTCTGCACATTTCCTTTTCCACACAAAACCAAAACAAAAATGAATGCACTAGGATTTGCAGTTACAAGTTTTGCAAGTTGCACAATATAAATGGTCACAATGAAGATTGTCATTCATTAACAGAAGTGTGTTAACTCTAATCAGTTCCATTTACAGAAGTTACGGCACATGCATTACATCAGAGGGTGGCACGGTGGCTCAATGGTTAGCACTGCAGCCTCATAGCACCAGGGACCCCGGTTCAATTCCACCCTCGGGCAACTGTCTGTGTGGAGCTTGCACATTCTCCCTGTGTCTGCATGGGTTTCCTCCTGGTGGTCCGGTTTCCTCCCACAGCCCAAAGATGTGCAGGCTAGATGGATTGGCCATGCTAAATTTCCCAGAGAATTCATGAATGTGTAGATTAGGGGGATGGGTTTGGGTGGGATGTTCTGAGGGTCGATGTGGACTTGTTGGGATGATGGGTCTGTTTCCACACTGTAGGGATTCTATGATATATAGACTTTAAATTGTTCAGGTTTATTAATTGTATGTGTGCATGTTGTTGTTGACAGTTCTATTAGTATCTGGCTTGGTATTGGTATCTGTTTCTTCTGTAGAGAATGTCATTTCCATGGCAAGTAATGTTGGCATGCTGGCTGTTGTTACTGATCCACTTGTGTTGCTGGGGCTGGTGGTCCATAAAACCATAAGACATAGGAGTGGAAGTAAGGCCATTCGGCCCATCAAGTCCACTCCGCCATTTAAATCATGGCTGTTGGGCATTTCAACTCCACTTCCCTGCACTCTCCCCGTAGCCCTCGATTCCTTCTGAGATCAAGAATTTGTCGATCTCTGCCTTGAAGGCATCTAATGTCCCGGCCTCCACTACACTCCGTGGCAATGAATTCCACAAGCCCACCACTCTCTGGCTGAAGAAATGTCGTCTCATTTCCGTTTTAAATTTACCCCCTCTAATTCTAGACCAAATTGTACACTGTGCAGATGGTGAGATTGCTTCTTCCTGATCCATTGTCTATAGTGAAGCAATAGCTTCTTTGATTGAATGTACATTTCTGGGTTGTTAGAATGCATCTGGTTGTTTATATTTACTGCATACAATTGAGGGAACAAGTGTTCTACACATGTCCGAAGTAGCTTTGTGTTCGTCTCTTGTTGAAAGCATTGAAAGTTTGCACTCTGGCCCTCCAGTGCTCAGTTTTGTTAATGACTTGGCTGTTTTATAAAGTGCAACTTGGCTTTCTGTCACTTCACCTTGACATTGTCATTCATGCCTGTTACTATTTTTGGCTTCAGTAGTTACCTTTTGGTGCATTATGACACTAGTTTTTGGCCTGGGCTACTTTCTATGCCTTCAGGAGGTTTGCCTTTTCACAAAAGAGTTGTTTTGTACAAGTCTGCATTAGCTCTGCATTTCATTGGGGTGAATGTGGAGATGATGTATTGTGTTGAATTTTCCAATCCTTTGCGAAGCGGCAGAAATTTTCATCTGTGAATTGAGGGCTATTGTCACACACTACAATGTCTGGAATGCTATAATGACTGAAGTGAGCTTTCAGGCATTCAACATTCTGTCCAATAGTCATTAATATCAACTATTCTAACACACATGAGGCAGGATAGTAGTCAATGGTGACAGAATGATCTGTTTTTGTGAGAGTGAAAAGATCTACTCCAAGTTTCATTCATGGTCTCTCTGGGATGTCATGTGTTATAATGGCTCATTAAGTTGCAAAAATTAGTATTCATTCTAAGCACCACACTGACTGATGTGGTCCTCAATCTCATTGCTCATTTTTAGTTAGTAGAGCACGTTTCTTGGCTGTCTCAGATTACATTCAATTCCTTGATGGCATGTATAGATATGCTTCAGCATCTCCATTCTTATCCTTAAAAAGGATGAGAATAATATCTCCATTTCCTTTGTACAACACACCATCTTGAACTACCACTTCATTTCCGCATGCCTAATATTCTCTTATAGTAACAGGATTGGCCCCGATGCTTTCAACTCATCTTTCTGTCATTTCATCCTGGAGCATTTGGAGAGTTGCATCATGTTCATTGTTTGCTTGATTTGACTAAGACACTTGTCTTTCAGATTCAATGTCTACCTGGGTTGATGATTTCCAGAATATGTCAAACTGTTGCTTCTCACTCATTTCTCACCTTGTCTTAGCCTCCTCAACTTTCTTCATAAGGAGTGCTGCTCTTGACAACATGTTGGCAATATATATCTGTTTCCCTTGCCTATAAGTCATGCCCAGATGACATTTTCTCAGATGTACTGATATTATTCGTAGGTGTTTTGGAACAGAAAGAAGTAGTTTGAAGAAGATGCTTTGAAATAGCTGGTGGTTAGAATTCATTGTCACTTTGTGTCTCTCAAAAAGATATTGATTAAATGCCCACAAATAAAGGTAATAGCCTGGCACTCTTTCTCTATATGAATGTAACATTAATCAGTTTGTGCTAATTTTCTGGATATGAATGTAAAGTGTTACAATGGTGTACCCTACTTCTCAACTCTTCCAAGAATGGGAATAGATTCCCTCTGTCAGCTCTGTCAAGATTCCTCACAATTTTTGAGCAGTCCTAACAAATATCCGATCTAACTTCTCTCTTCTATAGAGAAAAATTCCAGCAGCTCATGTCTGCTGTGTAACTGAGCTGCCTCATTCTGAGAACAATTCTATTAAATCTTCTCTGCATTCTTTCCAAAGCCTTTATATTCTTGTGGTCTCCAGACTTTGACAGAATAAGTCAACCGGACAACTCTTGGTGGAACAGTGGTAATGTCCCTACCTGTCAGCCGCAAGTCTCACCTGCTCCAGAGGTGTGTCACAGCTTATTTGAACAGTTTGATTAAAAATATCTAAGTGGTAAGGCCAGGAGCTCTTTTGGTGCAACGGTAGTGTCCCTATCTCAGACTTAGAAGGCCTCAGTATAATTCCTATCTGCTCCAGAGTTTTATCATGACTCCTCAGAACAGGCTTATTGAAAGCATCTACACTAACTGATTGCATTTTTCTGTCCTTAGCATTAACCTGTTATCTAAGAAGGATTAGAAGTTTATAACCAGTGCCTCTGTAATTGTCAGTCTTGTCTCCCTTAGCATCTTGGAATGCATCTCATCCAGATCTGGTTACATATCAACTTTAAGTGTAACCTACCTTCTTATAGCACATCTTTATCAATTTTCTCCTATTCAGTGATCCAACTACCTCCTCTTTAATGATGATTTTGGCAGCCTCTTCTTTGGTGAAAGCAGATGCTTAACATGAGTGTCTGTTGCATCCAGCGTAGGCTTCAATTCAGAGAAAGGACTTGCTTCAGTTAAACGTGTATTAACTCAGCGATGTGTCCTTCAGAATAGACTCAGGAAAGCACTGCCTTTTAACAACAATGGGATGTTTTCATTTCCCATAACAATCATTATTTTCAGAGCAAAACTACCAATTTCAAGCCAATCTGTGTCAAATTGTGAGTAATTTTACAGTATGGATTTGTGAACAATCCACCAACAGTTTTAGGCCGATTAAATAACTTCCCCATAAGACACTTTCCAGCTGTCAAAGAGCATGAACCTATGCAATCAGACTGGGCTGCATCAAACACAGAGGGAAAACATATGTGTTGAAGTATACTAAGCTAATAGGACAATTTCTACAAATCATCTGCTTGGAATCCTATCTGGCAGTCAAATGAACACTCCCTGTGTTATTTTTATGATGGAGTACATGGTTTGTTTCTTAGCACTCCAGACTGGAACAAACACATGGCATTATAGTCACTGGAACTAAATGAGTTGTGATTGGATTATTGGATCATCTGTCCAAGGCAGCACTGCGGCAACTGTATTATCAACTGACAGTAGCCGAGAGATGCCACTCAATGGGAAATTGCCTGTCGTATGAAATTAATGTTACACTTGCTCTGAAATAAACAAGCATCAGAAAAGGTAAATAGCTGTTTCTGATCTTTTACTTAGCCCATCATGCATTGTGATTGAACATACTCTCTCTGAGTAAGGGACTGTCAACAGGGAGCTCTAAAGGTGAATAATACTGCTCAGGTGGATATAATCTTTCAAGGATGAAATAACCCTATGTAGAAATACCAATCAGATTAAAAAATAGGCCCGAAAATTTAATGTGACACAACTGTTCTTGTAATAGTGCAAACTCTTTTCATTTCAAGCAAAGATTTATCTCTTCAAATGTCTCTTTCATTTTTTAAATTTTATGAGCACTGTTAAACCACATGATAAAGGAATTAACAGCCCTGTCATTTGTTTTTAACTTTAATTGTTTTTGTGTTAATTTACGATATCAATGCAAATAATTACTGAATGACAGATGCTTCGTATTGTAATCCCTCACCGAGTTTGTATATGACATTATTTTGGCTGTCTCACTTTCTTCAGCTTTGAAGCTTCAGCTTCTTGCTGTAGTCAGCCACTGTTCCTGATAATTCAATAAATTGTCTTTTTTGTGTGGATGGCAAGCAGGACGAAGAACTCTGACTGATGCTCTTCCTCTTTCTATCTCATGGCCAAGTCATTATTCCTAGACTGTGCCCAGTTATGTTGGACTAAATGAACAAAGACTTGAAATTCTAACTGGGATCTTTCTGTTCTCTCAGGAGAATGTTCATCCATGAAACTTATGGTAACTTCGGGACTTCTTACTTAAAATTAGATCCTGTTGTTACACAGATTCTACTCCAGGATCAGAAAAATATTTTCTGAACTCCTGACCCGGAAGTAATAAAATCTATTTCACTGAGAGAAATGCATTTTCCTATTTCTACCTCAGAAATTTCAGTACATAATGGAATTTGGATCACTTGTTAATTTTTGACAAATTGTTATCATTGAATTCCGTGATGGTATCTGTGTCAGAATGCCAGGTACATAACAAAATGAGCTATTTGGTGCTAGGAGGCTGCTCCACCATTTAATGCATTGTTAGATCACAGATTTTTTTAAAGGTTCAGAAAGGATTTTTAAGCATATTGCCAGGGTTGGAGGGTTTGAGCTTCAGGTAGAGGCTGAACAAGCTGAGGCTATTTTCCTCAGGCTCACAGAGGCTGAGGGATGACCTTGTAGAAGTTTATTAAATCATGAGGGCATAGGTAGGGTGAATAGCCAAGGTCTTTTCCCCAGGAAGGGAGAATCAAAAACTAGAGGGCATAGGTTTAAGGTGGGAGTGGAAAGTGGGAAAGATTTGAAAGGGATCTAAGGGACAATGTTTTCACACAGAGGGTAGTGCTTGTATGGAACAAACTGCCAGAAGAAGTGATGGAAGCTAGTACAATTACAACATTTAAAACGTATCTGGATGGGTAAATGAATAGGAAGAGTTTAGAGGGATATGGGTCAAACATCGGCAAATGGAAATAGATTAATTTGGGATATCTAGTTGGCATGTATGACTTGGACCGAAGGGTCTGTTTCCATGCTGTACATCTCTACGACTGTGTCAATTCCACCTAAGATCCATTTCCCTTCATACCTTAATCTAACAAAAAGCTATTGATCGTCTGCCATGCTGTACTATTTGGATGTCTAAGTATCACTGCCATGTCACATTTCCAGACCTTAAATGTTTCCAGGTCAAGCTCTTGCCTGGCTACATTTTTAATAGCATTATGTGTTTTTATGCACAATAGACTTGATTCAACATCTTCGTGATCTAAATGACTAAATTCCTGATGTTAATACTTATTACAGAAAAGGAAAGAATATAGAATATTGGAAATAGCTCAGGCTTGTTCTTGACCTCAGCCTAGGTCGTCTCTATGACTCATACTGTTCATATCCACATAAGGAAATTGTATATAAAGCCAGTGTGGAAATATTATATCTGAAGCATTCCAGAAAAATAAAAGACATTCACTTGCTAAGATGTTAGAACGAATAAAACAGCAAGCTCAAAAAGATTGGAAGCAGTAAAAAAATTTCTGACTTAACATGTGACCTGGTCTCCATCCATTTTTAGTAGAAAGATCATGTAAACGAGCCTGTCTGCCAAAAGTAATCTCCCAATCTTATGTGGAGTGCCACATGCAGTCCATCTCGTATTCGGTTCATTTTGCTTCTAAATTGCTTGGGAGATATACAATGCAAAGCCTATCCATGATTGAAAAGATAAATTTCAATCGAATTTAATTTTGAACCTGAATGAAAAGATTTTCCCAAATGTCATGGACAAATATCCATTTATGTTGTTTACCCAAAATAGTTATTGTCCTTTTTGGATTCCACGTTGAAATTTACATTTAATTGCTGCTAATATGTTGAAGTGTTTAAATAGTGTAAATGATCAGAGGTATGTAGGCACCTGTAAAAATATGTATGGTTACAGTTGTAAATTGAGATAAGATGGTTAAAGGTCAGTCTTAAAATTTCACCAATTAACTGTAACAGACTGATTGTACTCAAAGAATTAATGAGGTTCACGCCTTCAAATTTGCATCAACTCCTGGGAGATTATCTTGATAAAGAGGCGATACTGATTTAGGAGCCGTCTATCCCCCTACCTGATTTTCATTCCTAATTATGAAAAGCTGGTCAACTATGTATTGTGACTCATTTCCCTTCAAACTGTGAATTGATTTGGTTAGAAAGTTGGGCCTAACTGCACTTTCTCAATTTCGAGTCTTAGTATATTGCATTGTTCTTTGCATGCTTTCTTCCTGTTGGATTCAAGTCTCCTCTTTCTAATATTTATTGGAAACTTCATTAAGTTTTCTTTCTTCTGCTTATATTGACAATGGCATTCAGCCTATTATTTTCCACTGTGTGCATATTGTTTGTGTCTTTCCTGTCTTCTACTCATTGTCAACTGTGTCAGTACTTCACGTCAGATGACCAAAATGAAATTGGCAGCATTCCAAAGACATGAGCTCCTAATTTAGGCTGATACTTCAATGCAAGGCTGAGGAGAAGTTGCAATGTCAAAGGTGTTGCCTTTCAAATGAGACATATTAAATCAAGGCCCTGTCTGTCCTCTAAAGTAAATGTAGATAAATTCTCAGCATATCTGAAGATCAGCAACATCTTCATCATCCCTCAACTTGTCTTTCCAGTTCATTGTATACCTATGACTCACTGTAGCTAACTATGGAGTGTATATTGTGTCAAGTTCAATGCTCTTCACAGGTGATTGGTCAACTGCCCTGGTGTCATTACTGTGCCCTGGTTGTGTCATTTATCTTGCCAGTTTCCAGCTTACGAACCTTTAATCTACTAGCTTGTTACAAGCTCATGCTTCATGCTGTCATTCCCAGAGTTTGTGCACATCAGAAGGGGCCAATGCTGCAATGCCATCCCAGCTCAACGGGAACAACCCCTCACTGCTGAGTCCATATCCCAGGATATGGCTACTGCTGTGCACAATTAGCTTCTTGGAGTTGTAGGGAGAGTTGGAGAGTGGTGGGACACTGGTTTCTAGTACCCATTCCGTTTCTGATGTTGGTGCGTGACTTGGCAGAGAATAATCGATACTAGCCCTCACAAACACCCCCTGTACACTCTAATGCATATCCCCTAACATGCAGCTGTAGAACAGACCATTGCAGTTTGTCGGTAGTTACTACACACAAATTGGCAGCCATGGCATCTATATTGCTGCGACAGTTACATTTTGAAAATATTTATTTCACTGGAAGGTACCTGGGGCTGTCCTGAGCTCGTGAAAGGTGCTTGGTAAATGCAAATCCTCTTTCTTCCTAGCAAAGCCTGACCTTCAACCCCACCCAATATTAAGTTGGAGAATTTCCATTGGGAATTCTCCTGGATGTCTGAAGTGAAAGCAACTCACCTGTGTCCAACTTTACAGCATCTTGGCACAGTAGGAGCAGCTGCTGTTGATGTGGTTTCCCACAGTGGCAGTAATTGAATCAATGCATATGCATCTGTACTTTCGCTCTGTGTGTCAAATAGACTTGTACTGTTTCCCCCCCTTTTCTTTCTTTTTCATTGCGTTATACTGAGCAATGGTGACAGCGTAATTGAGATCAAATCATGAAGTACGCACACTGCTCTCCAACCTGTAGAAAAACAGCCAGGAGGAGAGATGCAAGAGATAAAGGTTTGGGACTGTGGTGGTTAAATTGCTTTGTGTTGGTAGTCAAAAATAATATAATATTGGTGGCCAAGTATAAAGCAGGCTTGATCACTGGCAAGAAGAATCAATTTTGTCCCCTGTAGACGATGTTCCATTTGTTATTAAATGGACAAGTGAAATAAAGTTTTTTATGACGCATCCTCTACAAAGATTTTTGCTATGAACTACTTTTACATATGATATAGAGTACACAAGTAGGCCATTCAGCTTATCTAGTTTATTCTCCAAACAATCCCTCTCTCACTGCTCTTCATCCAATCCTATTAGCATATCCTTCTGTACCCTGAGATAACAAGGTGGATGAACACAGCAGGCCACGCAGCATCAGAGGAGAAGGAAACCTGACGTTTAGGGCCTGGACCCTTCTTCAGAAATGGGGGAGGAGAAGGGGATTCTGAAATTAATAGAGATAGAGGGGGAGGCGGTTGGAAGTTGGATAAAGGAGCAGATAGGTTGAGAGGAGACGGTCAGGTTGAGAAGGCAGGGATGGAGCCAGTAAACGTGAGTGTAGGTGGGGAGTTAGAATGGTGGTTGGCCAGTCAAGGAAAGACGGATATGTCAAGGAGGGGGGTGGGATGAGGCTGGTAGGTAGGAGGTGGGGGTGGGGGTTGAGGTGGGAGGACCGGAAAGGTGGGAGAAAAGCTGGACAGGTCAAGGAAGTGGGGATGGAGCCAGTAAAGGTGAGTGTAGGTGGGGAGTTCAGATTGGAGTAGGTCAGTCCCTTTTCTCCCACCTATCCACTCCTCCCACCTCAAGCCCCACCCCCACCTCCTACCTACCAGCCTCATCACCGCCTCCTTGACCTGTCCATCTTCCCTTAACTGACCAACCCCCCCCACCCTAACTCCCCACCTACACTCACCTTTACTGGCTACATCCCCACCTCCTCGACCTGTCTGTCTCCTCTTGAACTATCTGCTCCTTTATCCATCTTTCACCCCCCCTCCCCCTTTCTCTCCATTAATTTCAGAATCCCCTTCTCCTCGCCCATTTTTGAACAAGGGACCAGGCCTGAAACGTCAGCTTTCCTGCTTCTCTGGTGCTGCTTGGCCTGCTGTGTTCACCCAGCTCTACACTTTGTTATCTCTGATTCTCCAGCATCAGCAATTCCTACTATCTCCTTCTGTACCCTGTCTCTCATGTGATCACTGAAAGTACTGCAGATGCTGTAAACCAAAAACAAAAACAGAGATTACTGGAAAAGCTCAGCAAGGCCTGGCAGCGTCTATGGAAAGAACTAACGAAGGGCCGCTCGACCCAAAACGTTAACTCTGATTTCTCTCCACAGATGCTGCCAGATCTGCTGAGCTTTTCCAGTAATGTCATTTTTTGTTTCTCATGTGCTTACTTGCTTTCCACTGAAATGCATCTATGCTCATTTCCTCAACTATTGCATGCAATAGTGAGTTACACATTTTAACTTTTCTCATGGTTCAACAAATTTCCCCCAAATTTCTCATTGGATTTATGAGTGAGCTGGTATCTTATATTTATGATCTGTAATTTTTGACACTCTCTAGGTGGACACATTTTCTCTACTTTCCTCACAAAAGCTGAACATCTGCCACTCATGAAGAAAGAGCTCCAATGTGTTCATTCTTTCCTAATAGTTGTAAGTGTTCAGTTCTGCTAGTGCAAAAGTACTACAATGCTGGAATTCTAAGTAAAATCAGAACATACAGGGAATTGTCAGCAGGTTGGATAGCTTTTGTAGACAGTTACTATTCCAGGTCAATAACCTTTGCCATTTTCAATATGAAATTTGAGTTTTTTTATACTTTCTGCAGTGTCTCTTTTTTTTGTATGACAGGGTTAAGGTAAATACTTAACAATATAGTTACATAAAATGTAAAACAGGGTCAGACACAGTATGGCATTTTGATGATGCTCCCAACAACATTTTTGCTTGTCAGATTTTAAAATAAATTTCCTTAGAAATTCCAGCATGGTTGTATTTGGTTCATTTTGCCAGTGGCTAATTGAAGTCTGATATCGGTGACTTTGTGCATTTTAATGATCTATGAATGAATCAACAATAATGATCTGTACGAAACTGGCAGGCAGTAAGGTACACATTAAATGGACCCTACTATTGGAACATGCTGTATGTAAAAGGCTTTTATGATCTATGTGGGATTCCAAAAGCTCTAATTAGGGTTTGTTATCACAATTGCTGATCATTTCTTAAGTATAAAAATGAGCATTTTGGGAGATAGGCATCGTGGAGAAATATCCAATGTCAAATCTTGTTAAAGTTGCACCTTAAAATCAACTGATGGAGTTCACAATGAGAAGGAATATTTGTAAAAGAGGTTAAATCGATTTCATCGAAAATGGGATTTTCAGCATCAGCAGAGAACAGTCAGAAAGCAAGATAATAAAGTGTGAAGCTGGATGAACACAGCAGGCCCAGCAGCATCTCAGGAGCACAAAAGCTGACGTTTCGGGCCTAGAGCCTTCATCAGAGAGGGGGATTGGGTGAGGGCTCTGGAATAAATAGGGAGAGAGGGGGAGGCGGACCGAAGATGGAGAGAAAAGAAGATAGGTGGAGAGGAGAGTATAGGTGGGGAGGTAGGGAGGGGATAGGTCAGTCCAGGGAAGACGGACAGGTCAAGGAGGTGGGATGAGGTTAGTAGGTAGGATATGGAGGTGCGGCTTGGGGTGGGAGGAAGGGATGGGTGAGAGGAAGAACAGGTTAGGGAGGCAGAGACAGGTTGGACTGGTTTTGGGATGCAGTGGGTGGAGGGGAAGAGCTGGGCTGGTTGTGTGGTGCTGTGTGGGGAGGGGACGAACTGGGCTGGTTTTGGGATGCGGTGGGGGAAGGGGAGATTTTGAAGCTGGTGAAGTCCACATTGATACCATTGGGCTGCAGGGTTCCCAAGCGAAATATGAGTTGCTGTTCCTGCAACCTTCGGGTGGCATCATTGTGGCACTGCAGGAGGCCCATGATGGACATGTCGTCTAAAGAATGGGAGGGGGAGTGGAAATGACTTGCAACTGGGAGGTGCAGTTGTTTATTGCGAACCGAGCGGAGGTGTTATGCAAAGCGGCCTCCAAGCCTCCGCTTGGTTTCCCCAATGTAGAGGAAGCCACACTGGGTACAATGGATGCAGTATACCACATTGGCAGATGTGCAGGTGAGCCTCTGCTTAATATGGAAAGTCATCTTGGGGCCTGGGATAGGGGTGAGGGAGTCCCCTGCCCCCACTGCATCCCAAAACCAGCCCAGCCTGTCTCTGCTTCCCTAACCTGTTCTTCCTCTCACCCATCCCTTCCTCCCACCCCAACCCTCACCTCCATCTCCTACCTACTAACCTCATCCCACCTCCTTGACCTGTCCATCTTCCCTGGACTGACCTATCCCCTCCCTACCTCACCACCTATACTCTCCTCTCCACCTATCTTCTTTTCTCTCCATCTTCGGTCTGCCTCCCCCTCTCTCCCTATTTATTCCAGAACCATCACCCCATCCCCCTCTCTGATGAAGGGTCTATGCCCGAAACGTCAGCTTTTGTGCTCCTGAGATGCTGCTGGGCCTGCTGTGTTCATCCAGCCTCACATTTTATTACCTTGGATTCTCCAGCATCTGCAGTTCCCATTATTACACATACTAATATGAAAATTGTTTAAGCTTGCTTCTGTTCTTCCTGGATCTCAGGTAAGACTTCCCATTTTTTATGGCTCCAGATGGGACACCCCAAACTATTAAACCTCTGGGAGAGGAGGCATGGACTTCCTTCCCTTCTTTATTGACACACCCACTCAGATTGGTTGCTGCAATTTAACTCAGAAAGGATCCCTTTCGACTACTTGTGCCCTCTTCTCTTGGCCTGGTAATGGAATGATTGACTGATTAAATCTTAGGCCCTTTGGAAAGATTCACTGAACACCTGACATTGGCTCCTGGAATCTAAACTAAGCCAGGAGATTTAGAGACAGAACAAAGCACATTGTTGAGAAGGAGAAAGGCTGTAACTGGTAAATAAGAAACTTAAACCCCATTTCATTATATTTTAGGATTGGAAATGTCTATCAAAACACAGAAATGCTTGCCACAAGGAAGAATTAGTGTCTTTCAAACTACACTCGTCCAGTGCTTAAAAGGTTAACAGGTTGAAATATGTATGCAGCTCCTTCCTTTAGATTAGATGGAAAACAATGCAATATACGTTAGAAAAATACTGTTTAGAAAGGACTTTTCAAGCAACTGCAAATGACATTCAGAATTAAATCGCTAAACTTAATAAAAGATAATCTGTGCAATGGCATAGGCACACTCTGATTTCAAACATATTCTAAGAAGGCATGAGAAGATTCCATTCAGATTATTCAAAAATTATTATTGCCAGGGCTGTATGGCGAGCCATTATGTAATTGTCAGCTCAGTAATCTCAAATTCACACAGTTTTTCTCATTGAAAGTTCTATCCTTTGCCCTGATGATTGGCGATGCTATTATTCAACAGGTTTATTACGAGGGTGACTGAGATCAGAGCTGCGATTATTGTGAGGGAGGGCCAGCAAAAAAATTCGTTCTGGTCAGATGCACAATTGGCTTTCACATTGTAAGTTCATTTGAATGGTAATTAAGCATAATTAGTGTGTGGCTTGATGGATGTGCATATAATGGTCTCATCAGTCACAAACAACACTTAGATCTCCCTCTTCAGTTCTCACATTGATTTGAAAAGGCCAAAAAAAATGGTGTATGCAGTCATTTTCCTTTCTGTCATATATTGACATTCATTAAATTGGTGAGTTACGAATACTTTGAAACTAACAAATTAAATTTCGATGGTTGTGCAGAAATCTATATCTACATTGAGTGATTATGTCTCGAATATAATGTGTTTTGATGTTAGTGCTTTTTTATTTGCAACCTGATAACAGTTGCTTTAAAATAAAGTTTGGTCACAATGAAATTCACAAATGTAACTAATCAATCTTAATAAGTGATTTCATAAAAAAAATGATGTTGTTGCATTGGAAAAGAGTAGCAATGTTAATAGTTATTTAGATTGCAAGTAACTCCATACAACTTGCCATTTAAGCTATTCACTTTGTTATTATGTGTGGCTGGAAGCTGGAACTGGTATGGGTGTTTTTAGACTTTAATTAGAAAATGTATTTTTTTAAAAACAGGACTGCTACAAAGACAGAAACACTGCAGGTGCAACTTCAGTGGCAGGCTGGCTAGCAAGTGGGACCGATGGAGTCTAACACATAAAAGTGTGAAGAAAAACTTTTCAAATAGGCTGGACTGGGAGTTTTTGGTTTGCCGCGGGTGCTGCTAAGGGTTGAAACTAATTTGGCAGGGGACTGGGATATGGAGAGGATGTACAATAGTGCATGATGCACAGATAAATAAAGGAGAAAATCCAAGTCAGCTTGCCTGTTAGTGTGCATACAATCTAGTTAAGACACAAGGAAACTCGGTAATGTTGATGGTCAAATAGTCAATTCCTTAAAAAGGTGTGATATCCTAGAAGATTCCTCAATTGAGGCCACGTGGGTAGAAATTAAAACTTAAAATAGGCAATCTCATTATTGGGAGTATAGTATATACCCCAGAATAGTCAGGGAGACACAGAAGTTTATACACACAAATAAATTTCAGAAAAAATGTAAAACGAATAAAGGTAAAAATAACAGAGATAATGGGAACTGCAGATGTTGGAGAATTCCAAGATAATAAAATGTGAGGCTGGATGAACACAGCAGGCCAAGCAGCATCTCCTGAGATGCTGCTTGGCCTGCTGTGTTCATCCAGCCTCACATTTTATTACAAAGGTAATAATAAGAGGAGATTTCAACTTCCCAATATTATCTGGGACAGGTAAAGTGTGAACAGCTGACAGGAGGTAGGAATTCTTTTTAAGCCAACATACAGAAAGTCTTATAAGAAACAGAGTAGTGCTAGATCTAATTTTAGGGGACAAAACTGGGAAAGTGGTAGAAGTGTCCGTGGGGGAGCATTTCGATGATATAGACCATAACACGTTAAGGTTTGAGGTAGTCCTGTAAAAAGATAAACATGGACCAGAACTGCAGGTTTTTAATTTGGGGCAACGTTGACTTTAATATGGTAAGACAGTGAACCGGGAGCAGTTACTTGTTGGAAAATCCATGTTGGAGCAGTGGAAGTCTTTCTTAAGGGAAGTGCAGGGCCAGCATGTTCCTGTAAAGTTGAAGCAAGGGAACAAACATTTTAGAGAACCCTGGATATTGAGTATTGCACAACATTGGCTGAGGAAAGAAAGGGAAGCTTTTGACAAGTACTGAAGGTTCAGAACTCCAGAATCATTTGCAGGGATTTTCTTAAAAACAAATTAGGGATGTGAATAGGGGACTTGTAAAAAAACTCTGGTGGGTTAAGGTAAACCGAAAAGCATTTTGTAAGCATATTAGACTAACAACGGAAGCAGTGGGGCACATTAGGGACTAAAGTGACAAACTCTGGGTGGAACTGTAAGACTTAGGTGAGGTTTTAAGTGAAGACTTTACATCTATATTTACAATAGAGAAGATGACATCGGTACAGAAATCAAGGAGAAGAACTGTGATATACTTGAACAAATTACGATTGAGAAGGAACAGGCATTGACAGTTTCAGTTGGCTTACAGTTGGGCATATCTCTAGAACTAGGGAAGATTTAACCCTGGCTGCTATGGGAGGAAAGGGAGGAGTTTATAATTTTCAAGTCCTCTCAGGCCACAGGAGAGGTACCAGAAGACTGAAGCACAGCTAATGTGATACCATTATTCAAGAAGGGCACTAGGAATGAACTATGTAACCATATATGCACCAGCGAGTCTGAATAGGGTAGGGAATCTATTGGGAAAAAATTCTAAGGGACAGAATTAATCTCCATTTGGAAAAGCAATGGTTAACCTAAAACAGTCAGCATGGTTTTGTCAGATCTGGCAAGTTTGATTGAGTTTCCTAAGGAGGTGATTAGATACGTGGATGAAGGTAGCACAGTGATATAGGATGAAGGGTCTAGGCGCGAAATGTCAGCTTTTGTGCTCCTGAGATGCTGCTTGGCCTGCTGTGTTCATCAGCTTCACACTTTGTTATCATAGTCCACATGGACTTTGATAAGATTATTGACAAGATCTTGCGTGAGAGACTGACTAAGAAGGTAAGAGTCTATGGGATTCAGAGTAATTTACAAATTGGATTCAAGATTGGTTTAGTGTTAGGTGGCAGAGAGTGATGGTCAAAGGTTGTTTTTGTGACTGTGAATCTGTGGTCATTGGTAATCCACAGGATTTGGTGCTAGGTTGCTTGCTGTAGCTAGTGTGCATTAATGATCTAGAAATGAATAGAGGAGTTTTGATCAGTAAACTTACAGTTGTCATGAAAATGGGTGGCGAGGAGAAAAGCCATCAAGTAGAGAATGCTGTAGGTGGTCTAGTCAGTTGGGCAGATAGAATTTAATCCTGAAAAGTGTGGGGTGCTGTATTTTGGGAGGACGAACAAGGCAAGAGAATACAGGTTGACAAGCAAGAAATACAGGGCATCAGAGGGATCTTGGTGTGCAAATCCGCAAATTCATGAAACATATGGATAAAGTGGTTAAGAAGGTATATGGGAATACTTACCTCAGTTGAGGCATTGAATGTAAGGGTGGGTAAGTTACGATGGAGTTCTATGAGAAGTTAATCTGGTCACAGCTAGAGCACAGTTGCCATACTACAGGAAGCATGTGATTGCACTAAAGACATTTGAGGAGATTCACCAGGATGCTGTTTGGCTTGGAACAATGCAGCTGTGAAGAGAGAACGGAACGCCTGGGATGTTTTCTTCAGAGCTCAGAGGGCTGACTGAGATGTAGAAAATTATGTGGGGCACACGATAAGGTAGAAATAAATCTTTGAAACCTTTGTCCTTAGTAGATGGATCAATAACATTGGGGTGTAGATTTAAGGTACACAGCAGGATGTTGAGATGAGAATTAACAAAGAATTTATTCACCCACAAAATGATGAGTATCTGGAATTCACTGTCTGAAAGAAGTGGTAGAGATAGGAACACTGCAATATTGAAGCATGATGTGAGAAGACGGCGTTGGACTGGGGTGGGTAAGGTCAAAAATCACATGACATCAGGTTACGGTCCAACATGTATACTTGAAAATGCAAGCTTTCGGAGCTCAACCCTTTCCTCAGGCATAATGAGGAGAGAGAGTATAAGACACAGGATTTATAAGCAGAAAGGTAACAACCCTAAAACTGGCTGCCTCTTGTTGAATCTTTAATCAGCTAGGAAGGAGACTCTTGATTAAAATGCAAAATCCAGATTGCTTTCAACTCATTGTCCTGGGGTAATTAAAGTTTTTATCAATGTACACAAGAGGTGACATCTCGGGCCAGTCAATGCATTTTAGGTGTGAGGTCTTGCTTAGAATCTGCCTATGTTTTAAATTGGAGTCAGGCTTTTTTTTTGAAGTATTTAGATGATCACTTGAAGCTCCATAATATATGAGGTTGCAGGCTAAATGCTGGGAAATGGACATAGAATAGCTAGCTACTTGACGATCATGATGGACACAATGGACCAAAGGGTCTTTTTCCATTTTGTAAACCTCTAAGACTCTAGTGACTACTAGAATAATGAGAGGCAGACAAACATCTGCTCAACAGCAAGGAACACCCTGCAGATTGCCATAGAATCCCGACAGTGTGGAAACAAACCTTTTGGCCCAGCAAGCCCACACCAACCCTCTGAAGGGCACCCCAACCCGTAACTCTGCATTTCCCACGGATAACACGCCTAATCACCACATCCCTGAACACTATGAGCAACTTAGCATGACCAATCCACCAAGTCTTTGAATGAAAGCACCTGGCAGAAACCCACACAGACATGGAGAGAATGTGTAAACTTCACACAGACAGTCTTCTGAGGGTGGAATTGAACCCAGGACCTTGGCGCAGTGAAGCAGCAGTTCTCACTAAAATTCCACTGCACTGCCCCAACTACAGATATATTATGTGTTGGTTTCCATTGAAGAATACACAAGGACAGGAATTGAAAAGTCAGTTTCAACCATACTGGAGTGTACTAGTGGACTGAACATTCTCATATGTACCAGTCTGGGTTTGAGATTTAGCATGTTGTGGACATCACAATCGATGAACTAGCCTTGAATCACCCATGTTGCAGGTAAAGAAACTCACTCCAAATATTAGAAATCAGCTAGATCAAAGGCAAACAGGATGATATAAAGACTCTCCCTCACCCTGAACGCTGAAATCAAATGTGATCAAAAAGTAGCAGAACTAGACGGCTGAATCATATCTTCGTTTTGCTGAGTCCAAATTTGTTAGGTTTTCTGAAGAGTTTTATGCTGTGAGCCTTAGCAAGTTCTTTGTATGTGCCTTACCAAACTTACTTCATTAACTACTTAACTCGGCTCCAATGGATCATTTACATCCAATTCCAGCCCTATCTTACTATGCACCATTCCAGGAACAATCTACAACTAACAGATATCCCAGAAGTCACCAGCATCCCTTGGCTTTTCATCATCTTTGAAAACTCATTGTTCACCTTGGCTAACACCAAAGCTGTGTGGCATAGTTCCTGACATTTGCCTGAGACATGGTAGACAAGGGGATGTCAGTGCCCAGCTTTGTGGGCATTGTCTGGGAGGTCCTCCTGGATGGGGGGATGCATAGGTGGGCTCCCTTTCCACCCCAGGACCAGCAGAAATTAGACCATCACAGCCTGGACTGAGGTTACACACAGGCTATAGCGGTCTCAGCCATCTGGAGGAATGCACAGCACTGTAGGAAGATTGACCTTCTCCATACAGTCAACGTAAGTGTTACCACCTTCTTTCTAATACCTCGCTTTGTTTCTGTTTTTTCCACAAGGCTCATACAGTGTGACTCTCACTACTGCCTGCATGGCTTCCCTCACTTGCTGTTACCCACACAAATCCCCAACACTGCTAACCCTGCATTTCCTCTGGACTGTCTACCCACCCCCTCGGGACATCTCGCAGCCTGGGCCAAACATAACAGATATGCCACACATCATCATCTGCCTTAAAACCTACGGCTCTCTCATTCCAAGAGGAAAGAAACTCATTATAAAGCAGAAAGAGTCAAGACAGGAGGCGGGCTGCTCAACATTCAGCTCCTTGCACTTTTTGTGGAGTCGATCCTGGCTCTGACTGCCCTGAGCAACTCCTGGTCTAAATTGGGCACTGCCCATGCCTTACTCTGCCTGCTGAATGAAGCCAATCTGTCTTGACCTGACAGAGGCCTCCTGATGCCCTCCTTCCTTTGTGTTTGCTCTAAATGGCAAGGCAAGACGGGAATATCATAAGCTGGTATCTCTGGACGAATGGGCAATTCTCAAAAAGGAAAGGTAGAGAAGCTGTGATCAACCAGGTAATTTCAGAATGAATGAGTACTGTAACAGTGAGCAAAGAGCAGCAAGGTCCAATCCGTGAGCTGGGTATGTCCCAGGAGCACACTACGTCCTTGTTGCAGTGTTACAATGAGAGTTACTAGTGTGGCCCGAGATGCGGCAATGCAATGTGAAGGCATCTTGTAAATGGATTAGAGATGTGCCATGAGGTTTCTTAGAGTTGACACATGGTGGATGCCAATGCCTGTGGATGTGGTGTGTGTGACTGTGACCCAGTGTCCTTGGAGCATGCCTGGATATTTTGATGCCTGGTCTCCAATATGGAGACACTTGGTGTAAGTTGTGAGCTGAATCTGGCAGGTACTCACCGGTTTTTGTGCCAAGATTTCTTGATGCCTGGCTTATTTGATGAGTTTGGTAAAATAGTTAGCTATATATTAATGAGATGTGAAAACTGAAAGAACTGCGATGATGTAAATCAGGAACAATACCAGAAGTTGCTGGAAAAGCTCAGCAGGTCTGGCAGCATCTATGAAGAAAACATCAGAGTTAATGTTTTGGGTCTGGTGACCCTTCGTCAGACCTGAGTACTGAGGAAAGGGTCACCGGACCCGAAACATTAACTCTGATCTTTTCTTCACAGATGTCAGACCTACTATACTTTTCCAGTAACTTCAGTTGTTAATGAGATGTGTTGGGCTGACAAAAATAAAAGATGTTTAGAAAGTAACGGTTCACCTTGGTTGGCAACTTGTGAAAAGCATAAAAGATTGCATGAGATACTCTCGCTATCGAGATGGCCCTCAATTGGCTTCTCACCTGATTCTGCTCCATATATCACCCCTGCCCACGTCACTAAGATTGCACCCAAAGAATCTCAACCAATTTGCAAACCTAAGGATCGTCAAACTCACTGTTTTACTTTCAGTGTCAATGCTACTGGTATAATTCTATAATGACCTCAATGTAGTCTTACCAATCCATCATAAACTATTCAGAGGGTGATCCTCCTCACCCTTTATTTTCACTTTTATGTTTGGACTCACCTCTTATTTCTAATTGGGGTGTGTGTGCCTGCCCGTGTCTGTCTGTGTGTGTGTCTGTGTGTGTGTCTGTGTGTGTGTGTGTGTGTGTGTGTGTGTGTGTATGTGTGTGTGTGTGTGTGTGTGTGTGTGTGTGTGTGTGTGTGTGTGTGTGTGTGTGTGTCTGTGTGTGTGTGTGTGTCTGTGTGTGTCGCATTGGTATAAATAATAGAATAATTATCAAACTCACTCTTTTTTTTAATTCAAGAAAGCCTGGCTAAATTGGCTCCTTGTTTAAAGCATAAATTAATTTGATCTGTGAGAAAAGTATCCTCAAGGGAAGGAATCCTTTTGAAACTGACCTCGTTGCAACCAAAGTGGGAGGGAGAATAAAGAAAGGGAGCTAGTTCAGCCCTCCTCACCCAGAAGTTTAAGAGTTTGGGGTATCCCATCTGGAACTGTAAGGAATTGAGGAAACAAGCCCAGGATCTCGTTGTAACACATTTTCCAATTATTCCCATGTTTATCTGCCCAGCCTCCCGCTCCTTTCCCTTGCTAAACCTGAGGTCACCTGTAAGTCTGATACCCGTATCTTACCTTGCACTAAGTCCTGTTCAACAATTGCCCCAGTGTTCACTGAATACTTTGGCTCCCGGTTAAGCAATGCCTGAAGTTTAAAATTTTCATGCATAATTTCAAATCTTACCTTAGCCTGTACCCACCACTGTAATCTCTTCCAGCCAGGCTACCTGCTAAAATATCTGCCTTGTTATAATGTTGGAATCTTGCCCATCCTTGATCTGAATCTCTCCATCATCAGTGGCTTTACCTTTATGGGACATGGCCTTAAGATCCATCATTTCCTACCAAAACCTCTCTGCTGCTCTTTCTCCTTTTTAAGACACTCCTAAGGGCCAATTAAGCTTTGGGTCAGAAAGCCTTTTCTGATGAAGGGTCTCGGCCCAAAACACCAGCTTTTGTGCTGCTAAGGTGCTGCTAGGCCTGCTGTGTTCATCCAGATCTATGCTTTGTTATCTTGGATTCTCCCTTATCTGCAGTTCCCATTATCTCTAAGCTTTGGGTCACCTGTTTCATTGGGCAGAATCTTATACTTCATGAAATGCATCAGGCATCGGGATCATCTCCATGTTTTGAGCTTGTCCAAGTCAGAGGTATATCATCTCCTGTTGAAATCTTCCAGGAGAGGGGCAGTTAGCAGGTCCTCACTACCAACTAGTAATGGCTGGAATGTATAGATGTGACAGTCAAAAAGGCACAAAAATGCCTCTTCTTCCTTGGGCAGCTCAGTAAATTTGGCTTGCTCATAAGGTCCGTCACCAACTTTTACAGATGCACCACATAAGGCACACTGTCTGGATGCATAATCGCCTGGTACAGCGTCTGCTCTGCCCAGGACGGTAAGAAATTACAGGAAATGGTGTGCAAAGCTCAGGCCAACATGGATTCAAACCTTCCATCCATGGGTTCCATTTATGTGTCTTGTTACCGTGGAAAGGCTGCAACATCACCAAGGACCCTTCCTACTCCAGTAATGCTCTCCCACAACATCTTCCATCAGACAGAAGATACAGAAGCTTGAACACATGCAGCAACAGGTACAAGGGCAGCTTCTTCCCTGCCTTTGTTAGACTGATGAATGCACTCTCTAACGTCAAATAATGCTGATCTTGTTAATGTTGATTTTGTTTCACGCACATCCTGTGCTGTGTAACCTATATGCCTTTCCCTGTCCAAGTTTTTTCACCCTATAATTTGTATGTCCTTGCTTACTATAATCTGCCTGTAATGCTCACAAACAAAGCTTTTCATTGTACTTAGGTACACGTGACAATAAATGAAATCAATCAATCATCAATCAATGTCTGAGGGCCATTAGAGGTAACTGCACCAATAAAGTGTTGATAGCTCCACTGGTGGAGGTGGGCACTTCTCAAGCTGGTAGGGGAATGTGAAGAGTGCCTCAGAACACAGCCATCCTTAATTGCAAAGTTGGGTGGAATACATGTGGATTGGAAGGCAAGATGTTAGAATTTGGTGCTTTTTAAAACATTGATGTTTGTAAAATGATAGTGGTGGGAAGGCAGTGCATGTTCCCTTTAAAAGATGATGTTCTTCTTCTAGAACTTGGAGAGGGAAAGAAGGTCTGTGGGCTGCTTATGGGTTTGCAGGTGCACTGAGCATCTGAACTATAACATTTGTATCAAAAGGCTATACCATTAGCAGGCAAAGCAGCATTTTTATTAAGATAACAAATGTGAATTTAACCAATTAATTTAAACTAGGCACTTTTTTATTTACCAAAACTCAATTAAATTTAAATCTGATGGTTCTGACAACATAGGACCAAACCTATTGTACGAACTTGTTATATCATCAAGGGTATAAAAGATGAGGGCTTTTGGAAAATCGGGAGAGAACCAACTGCCATCTGATAAGAGATCAGCTCCCTCAGCTCTAAGAGAACATGTCATCTAATTAACAAATGTGCCATGGCACTCTTAGCTCATATTCCAGACAGAAGAATTCATAAGGGAAACATTCCTGACAAAGAACATCTGGAAGATGTAATCTGCTGTTATTTCAGAGACAAAGTTCTAAATTTTAAAAAATTTTGGTTTATATAAGTGGGGCATGTATTTATTGGAACAGCATACAATCAGAATCTTGTTTTATTTGGGAGTAGTTAGTAGTAAGAAGGGAATTGTTTGGTTTGTTAATAGTTCAGTTAATTTGTTCACTATTAGAGTTAGATAAATTGTCAATTGTTGATTATAGAGTGAGTGTCAGGAATTCATTTCATTTAACCACTTCTTTATAACAGGTTGGGGGTAAGAGGCAGGGTATTCCACTTTTCACACTTCTTTTAACAGATTATAGATTGAGGTGAACCTCTCTGGGTATTTCAGTTTGAGTTATCGGAGGTGAGGGTCGACCTTGACTTTATAACATTTTGGAAACCCCATCTACAAATGGGTTATTGACAAATCTGTAGCCTTTGCACTCTGCTGGTGCATTCATGGAGCTACCTACAGGAGACACCAATTGGCCACCCACCCATTGCATGAATCTGCCTCCCAGCCGCTGCCAGCTTCCAAGTTCAACAAACAGCTGGTCCAATGTAGATAAAACCCCAGCAATGAAAGCAACTTTTCCTGAATGGGTCCACTGATTCCCCCTAATGGCACGCATCACTGCTGGATTCATCTGCATCATTGGAGGGCCAGCAATTATCTGCTCATTACCTCTTTTTATTGGCTTGATATCAAATTCTGCTTTATAGATTCCTGAATAGTGCCTTTGGACATTTAATTATATTAAAGGTTGCCACATAAATACAAGCTTTTGTTCTTCACTTGATACTTACGGCTTTTACTGCAACAGCACATTTCTAATGATCCAATGTTCCAACTGAAAAAAGCTTTAATCAAGAAAGTCCATAAGCTTATTAGCTGAGCCATAACGCAATAGACCTCTGGCAAAAATGTCCTTCTAAACTGAAGTTATTTCTCATCATTACTCATCTTCATGCGGGAGGATGATATGCCAGAGAGGAGATAACAGAATTCTAAAATATAAACAAAGAACAGCACGATGGCTCACAGTGCTAGGGACCCAGGTTCAGTTCCACTCTCCGGCAACTGTTGCACATTCTCCCTGTGTCTGTGTGGGTTTCCTCTGGGTGCTCTAGTTTCCTACCATAGTCCAATGATATGCAGGTAAGTTAGAGTGGCTATGGGAAAATTAGTGTTATAGTATGGGGAAGGGTCTGGGTGGGATGCACTTCAGAGGATCAGTATGGATTGGATGGGTCAAATGGCCTGCTTCCACACTGTATGGATTCTATGAGCTGTGGATGCTGCAAATCTGAAATAAAAACAGATATTGAGTGAAACCCAGCAGGTTGGGAAACATCTGCAGCGAGAAAAAGCTGAGTTAATGTTTTGAGTCCAGTGATAAATTCTGGCAAAAGGTCAACTGGGCTCAAAATTTTAACTAGGATAACAAGGTGTAGAGCTGGATGAGCACAGCAGGCCAAGCAGCATCAGAGGAGCAGGAAAGCTGACATTATGGGCCTAGACCCTTCTTTTAACTGTTTCTCTCTCTACACATACTGCTAGAACTGTTGAATTTCTCTAGCACATTATTTTGTTTCAGATAATGGATCTCATTATATTTTAAATATCTTGTGCTTTGATGTTCACTTGTCTTCAAACATGTTTTAATTGAATTGAATTTCATTTTGTAGTGATGTGGTTCAGTTCCACAGCTCTAAGTTTCAGGTGGTGCTTGGTCCTCATCAGTAGAATAAATGACACTGTATGTGTGAGAGATAATGGGAACTGCAGATGCTGGAGAATCCAAGACAACAAAATGTGAGGCTGGATGAACACAGCAGGCCAAGCAGCATCTCAGGAGCACAAAAGCTGACGTTTTGGGCCTAGACCCTTCATCAGAGAGGGTGATGAAGGGTCTAGGCCCGAAATGTCAGCTTTTGTGCTCCTGAGATGCTGCTTGGCCTGCTGTGTTCATCCAGCCTCACATTTTGTTGTCTTGGACACTGTATGTGTGACTGCTCTCCAAATGTGATTGACCATACACCACCAAGGCCTGTCCTCTGAGGTCCAGCTCAATGTGACAACTGTCCTACCAATCTGGTCATGGCCAGAGCATCTCTACTGAAAATTACACTTCCCAACCTATATCCTCATCATATCTACACCCCATACCCTGTCAGACTGTCCATCTGTCTCCTGTCTGTTCCTTAAACACATACTACTCTTTGGCAACATCACTTCTAAGCTCAGCTTTCAAATGAATATCAATGGTACCCAGCAGAATATCTGAAAGGTATCGTCTTTATGTATACATAGTAATCCTGTCATTGTCTTCAGTTCCTTCTCAATCATTGTCCCAGCTTGAACCAGACTGAATTTCCATTAACAGATCCTCTATAAGTCAATAAGGACTGCCTTCCTTAACCCCTGTAACATCATTCACTTTTGGTCTACCTCCAACCATTGCCCACAGAAACCTTTATTCATGTCTGTTTTATATACAGATTCAACGATTCAAATCTTTCTTGGCTGGCTATTTGTTGTCTACTCTCTGTAAACCTCAGCTCATTCAATAGTCTACAGGCTGTATCCTAGTTCTTCCCAGTTCCTGCCTACATATTACTCTTTTTCTTTTTGCTATCATTCTAACAACTGTCTTTGAATCCTTCCATCCTTCTTTGTCTCCCTCTATAACTACATGTAGCAAATAAAATCCCTGTTAGAACATTTCCATTTGCTTCTCCATTCTCTTGCACATGTATCCAGTTGTCCTTGCTGTTAATGACTTGCCTTTAGGTACTTAGACCCCAAATGTTGCAATTTATTGCCTTAAGTCTTTCACCTCCCCACTTCCATTTCTTTCTTTTATGATATTCCTTAAAGAATGCCAATTTCAATTCTCAAAAAAAATTAAATTTCAACCATGTATTGTCACCCCCTCTGAAATATTTCCTTCCTTAGTGTTGATGTCTATTTTTCCCTTTCGCATTTATGCAAACAGCTTCAGAAGATTTACTTCCTGCAAAGAAGTGGCTATGTTAGTGAAAACTGTTGTTGTGTGATGCAGCTCCTTATTTTGGAAATCCTCCTCTGTGTTGTTCAATACCTGATTAGCCTGGAGAGAGTCGGTATCTTGTTGATTAGTACTTGCTGTCTCTTCTCAGTGCATTTAGCAACACTGGAGACATATGCTGATGATGTTCTTATGCTTGAGAGCAGCATAGATTGATTCAACGTAAAGTAAACCCATGGGGCCTTAAGCATTTTCACTGCTTCTTTCTCCTCCATGCAATATTTGTGCTTGAGTAAATTCAGTGTAATTATATTTCACTAAGCAGTTGCCTAGTGAAATTGTGGTGTTTGAGGTCAACAAGAAATCGGGTACAACATCCTAAACATTGAAATTTATCAGGATAAATTGTAACTGAGAAATTAATCATCGCTTTAGACTGTAAATTGAGTTCAGTTGGTTTATAGCGACTAGCAGCAACCAATTCTCTCCACAATAAGAAGAAATTCCCTGGGCAAATGATGACTACCGCATTTCATTAAAAAAAAGCACACAAGCTTAAGAACAACATCCACACCATAATCTTTCCATCCCTTATATCTTATTATTTGGAAATTCCAATTCTAGTTCTATATAGGAATAGTGGTTACAGCAAACAGAATAAAAGAAGAAACTATTTGGCTAATATAATAAACAGAGGACCTGGCAGTGAAAGCGAAAGCAATTACAACTTTGACATGACCGTTCATGTTCTCTGACGGAGGAAATTGCGAATGACTCACCCCTTTCTGTGAACTTAAGAGCATTCTGTCTAACATTATTTTCAAAAAAAAAAATTGCCTTTGCTTCTTGTTCTTGTGCTGTAGTCTCTTCATGGTCTTAATCCCTTTCTTCAGCTACCTAGATCCTGAACAGTCCCTTTCTAATCCTGTCTCACTTCCTTCAATGTATTTCTTAAAAGCTACTTCTGTCAAAGTTTGTATTCTTCATATTCTGTGGCTTGATATCAAACTTTGTGTAATTGAATTTCACTCCGGTAATATACCTTGGGACATTTTTCTGTGGTATAGAAGCTATATAAAAATAAGTTATTGCTCCTGTAATGAGGGGAAGCAATATCACTGAAGTTTCCACCAATCTGTGCTGTTTTTTCTCAATACAATTTTTCAATGGAATTCATCTGAACTCAGTCAAACCAGCAAAGGGAGTGCAGAATTTTAAATGCAAATTATGCTCAATGCATCCTGAGTTTTGCTTATCCAGTGGTTAGTTTAAAATAAAGTACAGTTGGATCTGGTTCTGCTTCAGGGTGCATGTCCACTAATGGTGCTCCAGTAGGCCTAGGAAGAAATTCCACAAAATAAGCTGTTTTGGGGCAGAATGTTTGAATTTAAGTGAAGCAATGGGCATTGAAATAACTGCTCGGAGGCTGGATCTGTCACTAAGTCACCCTTTATTTACTAGTGCACTGTACAATGGTTGTGGCCAGGTAGGTCAGAGTCAGTCATCAACTGAGGAGATTCTGATCTCCTGGTTATATTGGGCAGCCATGGTTGACAGCCCAGACAAAAACCCTGTGATCAATGAGGTCCACCTCGTCCCATTCACTATGTTTCCCCTCCCAGTACATGGGGTCTTTTGCTTGTAACTTCTCTTACAATGTTTTTGCCCCAGGTCCAGCTCCTCTGACTCTGATTTGGACACTGTCGAAGTGTACTGGGCCATGGCCCGCCTCTTGTGTCTGGAACATCTCAGGAGAGTTTCCTCCTCTTCTTCCAGTGGTAACAGCATCAGGGCTGCATCCAGCCTGGACTCTGAAGATTCCTTCATTATAGATGGAAGGAGAGCACCTGAAGTTTCTGCCAAGCCTTCTGGCTGTTCTGAGGGGCTAACTTTGCCCAATTTGTGAGGTAACAGCTTTCAGGTGATCCACATGTTTGTTCAGGACCCCATCACCTACCCAAACTTTGTAAATGACAGGACCTGACCTCGCATCAACCTCACTTTGTACCCATACAGGGCTATTTCCATGGTTCCAGCACCAAACATCATCCTCTGAATTAAGAGCTGGTAAGAACTGCTGATGCTGGAATTAAATTGTCTCTCTCCCTAAGAGGACACATTTGGCCTGCACTGGTATTACTGCTGATGTTTCACCCTCTCCTCGCCCCAGGTCTCGGAATATCAGGTTTAACCTGGTGCGGAGCATCCTCCCCATCAGCAACTCTGCTGGAGCTATCCCTGTTGTTGTGTGTGGAGTGGTCCTATAACTGAACAGGAACTGGGACAGTTGGAATCAATTGATGCTGTAAACTGCTTCGTTAAACCTGCATTCAACATTTGGACAGCTCTTTCCCCTAGACCACTGGACAATGGATGGTCCGGAGCTGTCCTTATGTGCCAAATGCCATTTGACTTCAGGAAAAATTCAAATTCCCTGCTGGTAAATAACATCGCATTGTCCGTGACCAATACTTCTGAGAGTCCATGTATCATGAATGATGCTCACAACTTCTCAATTGTCATCACTGAGTTTGCATGCACATCCACATGGGCATCCACAATGACAAGGAACATTGAGCCCATGAAAGGACCGGCATAGTTGACATACAACTGAGTCCATTGTTTACCTCACCATTCCCATGAATTTAGGAGAGCTGTTGGTGGCAACTTTTGTCCTTGTTGGCACTTTGGGCACTGTCCTACCAATGCAGCAATGTCAGCATCTAGCCCTGGCCACCAGACATAGCTTCTCGCCAGCATCTTCATCTTGGAAACCCCTGGATGACCCTGATGGAGTTCAGCCAGTATCTGGCAGTGACCTCTACTTGGGACAGTCACCCTTTCTTCCCACGATAATATGCCATTCTCTACATTGATCTGGTCTCACCATGTCCGGAAAGGTTTCAATCCAGGCTGTAATGGCCCTTCTGTTTGTCCCTCATTACCACCAACTATTTCAATTTCACTAGGACAGGACCTTTGTGTCCACATTTGGATATTGTCTGTGGTGACTGAAAGGGTGTCCAGAAAGTTTCAAACCAAAACGGAGTCTTCCAGGGGTTGTACCACCGGTGGAGTATCTGCCAGTGGGAGGCAGCTCAAGTAATCCTCATTAGCCACTTGGCTTCCTGGATAACATTCAAACTTGGACACACTGAGAATAAGGGTCCAGCGCTGAATCCTACTGAAAGCTATGGGCAGCACCACCTTGTCTTCCTACAGTAGCCTTAGCAGGGCTTGTGATCTGTTATTATGACAAATTCCCTTCCGTAAAGGTGCTAGTAGAACTTCCTCACACCAAAGACGACGTCTAAACTTTCCTTCTCTATCTGAGCAGACTTGTGTTCGGTGTCAGTCGGCGTCCATGAAACATACGCTCTCAGGTGCTCCTCTCTATTGATACTCAGACACTCAGTCCATCCTTTAGGCCTGGTCCGCTTGCAGTAACACCGCAGGCTCCCGGAGGCCGGGCCTACACTCAAGGAAAAGGGCCGACCCATGGCGGGCCTCTTCACCACAGAGGCCTGCTGCACCCACAGAAGTCTGGTCCACTTATGGAAACACAGTCCACTCACAAAGGCAAGCTGACTCATGCAGGCTCAGCCCAGACACAAAGGTGAAAACACATGCAAAAGTGAAGTTCAAGTACTTAAAGCTGTTGGGCAAGGAGCAAGCCTTTCTAGCAAGTCATCTGTGCTTCATCTCCAAAAATAACAATACACTGGCTGTGACTAGCCAATTTAAAACGGCAGCTCCCCACTGAGAATTCAAATCCTCAGAACCACTGGCTGTGGCCAGCCAGCTTGGAGTCAATCCTCAGAAGGAGATTCTGATCTCCTAGTTCTTTTTTGTTTTTTTATCTTGTTTTTTTTTGTGTTTTTTTTCCTGGTTATTCTTCTTTGGCCTCTACACTACTGTGATCTAGTGGTAGGGCTTATATTCCCAGGCACCCTTGTTGTGCATGTGCAGGTGTGAGATACAGTAAAAAACATCAGGTGTGCAAATAACTTTATTAACATACCACCACCTGGAAAATCACCTGTGTGACCAAACTGAAGCATCAGCACCAAGCAAAGCCTCTGAAAGTGCACTGTCTATGTGGAGGAAAACGAGAGTGGTAGGGTAGCGATCAAATCAAAATAGAGGTTGTGTGGGAAACAAAGCACTCCATACCCCACGGTGCCCACCTCTCTGGAAAGGCATCAAGAGGATTAGTGGGCACCGCGTGCTCTAACTCCAGGGGCACCTGGGCATGGACGTAGTTGTAGAAGGGGTCTCCTGGTTATATTGGCCAGCCAAGGCTTTCCTCATTAGTCCAGGTTCACAACCACAATCAAGAACCTTGTAGCTAATGAGGTCTGCATGGTCCCAATCACCACGGATGTCTCATCAGTTGGCTGGTGAACTGGGGAGAGCCTCATATTGGCATTTTAGCGATAGTCAGGCACTTGATGGACTGGGGTGTGCATCTCCCGGGTGGAAATGCCTCTCCCCTTGTCCCAGCTAAGGCAGCCTGATCTGGTGAGAGCAGCAGGAAGCAGCGGTGATAGTTACTGGCAATGCATCTATCAGAGAATCAGGATCATTGAGACACCCTGGCCACAGTTGAGCTGGAGTCAGATTCAAGTTAGGGACAGGGTGTCACTCACGAGTTGATGGGCACAAGTGATGGATGAATGGGGAAGGTTGGCTGAGAGAGGGCCCAATCCATTCCTGACGGTCAGGCACTTAGTATTGGACAATGACCGGGTTTGGTTTTTGCATTTCTTCTGAGGAGCTATATGTGGCCACACTGGGCAATCGTAGCAAATTGTAACCCCTGAAGGGCACTAGTGAACCAGATGACTTTTTAACAATTGATAATGGTCACACGATCACCGTTGGACCAGCTTTTTAATTCTATATTTTCACTGAATTCAAGTTTCACCATTTCTTATGGTGGGATTCAAACCCATGTCCTCAGAATGTTAGCGTGGGGTTCTGCTTACCAGAACAGTGCCTCCACAAAATTATCCCTGTTTGCCCTTGAGAAGGTGGTGGTGAGTTGCCTTCTTGAACCACTGCAGTCCACAACAACTCTGTACAGTTCCAAGCAGGGATGTCATATACCTTGAGGGCGATCTCAAGTTGGTGGTACTCCTACGCATCTATTGCCATTGCCCTTCTAGCTACTAGAGGTTGTGGGTTTGGAAGATATTGCTGAAGGACTAATAGTAAGTTGTTGCAATAGAGCTTGTGGATGGTACACATTGCCTTCCCTGAAGGGAATAAGTGAACCAGGTGAGTTTCCTTGTGGTGGGAGGAATGAATGTTTAAGTTGGATTTCTGTTATTACAACATATCATCTTTTGAAAGATTTTATTAATCAAATTTAAGATCTCCCAGTTGCAAGTGCTTAGACTTGAACCCATGTTCCCCACAGCCCGGGCCACTGGAGTGCTAATCCGGTGATATTATCACAGTATGTGCAGGCAAGACGACCTTAAATTGCATTAACGGAAGATCCATTTCATCAGTTGAGCCTCTTCATCTATTTTTTTCTGCATTCTAATCACTTGGGTTTTATACAGTGTGTGGGAGTTTTCTTAAATAATAGGAAAATGAAAGAGATTTTCGAAACCAATATGTTGGGTTTAAATAGGAATTACAAATTGCAATATTTTTGAGTAGGAAATTTAGAAAGTAACATGTAACCTTAATTAACAAAGCTCTTTAGGAAGATTGTTATCTCTGTATAGTAGACAGGTTTATTTATTTAGCGTTGGTGTGTTGTCAGTCTATACAGCATGATAGAATGCAAGAAAGGGGTTTAAAGATAAGTTGAGCATTTATGTGGTACATGCTCAGCAATGGATCATTGGAGTCTCCTTCAAATACTTGGCTACAAGGCAGAATTTTCAAAAAGTTGGAAGGAGATCACTACTTTCGTACTTTCCATTTGTGGTAAGGATAATAGGGACAGATGGCGATTGCAGCCTCAGAACTTGTATGATCAAAAGGGAAATCACATCATTAAAAGGGTAATGGATGCAAAAACGTTTTTTATTTAAATTTATGCTTCTCTTGTGATTCTTTCAATAAATATAGTTCCAAATGTAATGGCCTTAAAATTAAGCTGAATGAAAATTGTGAATATTTAACAAATTCATACAAAATTAATTTGTCCATTAATCTAGAGAAGCCATTGAGCTGTTTAATGTTACTGATAAAATAGCAGAGAAAGGCCTTTCATGACAATAGTCTTTACTTATCCCAGTGTAATCTTGCGGTTTATTTTAAAATCTCTGTTTTTGGGTTTCCAGCCTGAACTTTAATGACTTCTATAGGCTTAGATGATGCTGAAGAATGTTGAGGACAATTTGCTGAAGCATCTAATATTGAGAGTAGCTTGTGTTCAAAGGGCAGGGAAAACAGTTCAGGGCAAATCTGTGTGGAAGGTCTCCACATTGAGATGATGGTTGGAAATGGGCTGTTGTGATAGCATGAGGACAAACGAGATGTGGAGACTCTGGAGAGGTCGGTGCTTGGCAGTGAGGTGGGGTACATGCTGACGATATTGACTACGAGCTGTATTCCCTGCTATTCTCTCGATTACACGATGCAGTTGAGAAATGGCTCAGACAACAATCAGGATGGATGTTACTGGTTGGAAGATGGGATCTATGTCCACTGGATGTTAGGGCATTGCAGAGACCCAAATGTATGAAGGACGAATTTTCAAACTCTACCGACATTTCACTTACAAACATTTATCCACACATGTGTAATGCGTGCAGTGTGAACGTGCTAATCTGTCAAAAGTTGGTCATAGACAGATTGCACCATGCCAGCTAATGATTGCACCATTCCCAGTGATGGAAAGTTAGTGGCAATATCCTAAATGGAGGTGAACGCTGGCCAAAAATGCCCCATCATTTGTGGATGTCCCAAGGGTGTTGTGAGAATAGGGGAACATTGTTGCATCGTGAATAATTTAAATGTGACGATGGACTCTAATGAATGAAATGGAAAGTGGGATGGTTGATGTTAGTCTGGGATGGGAGGGGAGTCAGAGCATAGTGGTCAATCCCTTTTGGATGTGATGTGTTGTTCACTCAAGTGGAACAGCACCTTCACCGAGTTGGTGTAGATGCTGCAACTGTGTCTGTGATGGGGCAGATGACAAGGGGCTGCTGAAGGTCCAGCTTGGCAGCTTGGGAGCAGTCTGGGGGTGCTCTGCAGTATAGTCTAGACTGACATGCCGCACTGTCCTGACATGCTGTGCACTGCACAATTGGAGCAGGTAAAGAGGCAAAGTGATAGATGCTGGGGACCCTGGCGAATCGGGTGAAGTCATCCGAGGAGCAGAATAGGGATGTTGAGCTGATGAAATTCTCCTTGTGGATGACAGAGCTCAGTTACATCGGTTGCTTTAAAGCAGACAGGGCCTGATTGACATCCAGGTTGCAATAGCTGCCAGCTGAGTGCAACAGACACTCCTGAAAACTCACCTTCTTGAATAACATTTTGGCCAAAGTCCTATGCCCTAATATCACCTCATGTGACCTGGTGCCAGATTTTATTTGGTAATGGCTGATATGAAGCACCTTGGGATGTTTTCTACATTAATAACACTACATAAATGCGAGCTGTTATTGTTGTCATAAATATTTAAACTGATCACTATATCATATGCAAGTTCACTCGAGGTCCACATCAATCAGTCCTAGTTTGGGCCTAAAAGAATTATCCAGAAGTGCAATGAGCTTGATTAAACATGTTAGCACGCTGGAATTAAAATTCATCCTGTGCTAAGTACTACAGCATATTTCTATAATGACAAACATGCTTTCAAGTTAAAGTATAATTCAGCTGCAAATGAAATGTAGAGTTCTAGATCATAAAACAAATATTCATTATTGAGGTCATTTAAACCCAAGTGACTTGGATAAGTAGTTTTTCCGGAATTTTCCTTGCTTCTCCTGAAGGCATTGCTTGAAAGTACAACACCGTGGCTGCTGACAGCCTCCCTCAATCTTTCGCATGAGACCGTTTTTAATATCTGATGCTGGGAGTATTGCTGCAGTGAAAGATTATTCTTCATTGCTCATTCCCTCCTGCTGCTGTTAATGAAAAAAAAATTGTCAGTTGTTTCTCTTGTCCTTGAGCTGTGCCACTGACTTTCTGTTATGCGTTTTAGTTTGTGTTCTGTGTAAGTGTGAATCTATCCTTCTCCAGTATCCTCCCCCAATACCCCAAGCAACACTATACTTATTCTTCTCTCCCTTCCTATTAGGAAAATTAGGCAGCTGTTGTACCACTTAAATAAATCCGATATGATTTGTGCTGTGATCCAGTTAGGGTTGCTATAGCTACAGTTATGACCATTGTCACAAAGGTTCTAGCAGCTAATGTGTATCAACAGATGCTACTTCAACTAATCTAATTCATGGCTATTCACCCAGCATTCTCATTGAAGTTGAATTTGCCTTGATCTGTTGGGCAAAATGGATGATTGTAGAGAAAAACCAGACAAGGTGGCCCAGTTCGTCCCCTCCCCCCACTGCACCACACAACCAGCCCAGCTCTTCCCCCCCACCCACTGCATCCCAAAACCAGTCCAACCTGTCTCTGCCTCCCTAACCGGTTCTTCCTCTCACCCATCCCTTCCTCCCACCCCAAGCCGCACCCCCATCTACCTACTAACCTCATCCCACCTCCTTGACCTGTCCGTCTTCCCTGGACTGACCTATCCCCTCCCTACCTCCCCACCTATACTCTCTCCACCTATCTTCTTTTCTCTCCATCTTCGGTCCGCCTCCCCGTCTCTCCCTATTTATTCCAGTTCCCTCTCCCCATCCCCCTCTCTGATGAAGGGTCTAGGCCCGAAACATCAGCTTTTGTGCTCCTGAGATGCTGCTTGGCCTGCTGTGTTCATTCAGCCTCACATTTTATTATTAAGGTGGAATGTGGGTTATTCCGCCCACAAGGCACATTCCAATTGCTAACAGCATTTACATATATTTTTCGTGCTTCTGTTTTTATCACTTGCCTGGAATTCACTCCCCAATGGCATTGTGGATCAACTCACAGCAGGTGGACTGCAGCAGTTCAAGATGGCAGCTCACCACCACCTTCTCAAGGATAACTAGGGACGGGCCATAAATGCTGGCCAGCCAGTGGCACCCACATCCCACAAATGAGTAAAAATATTTCTTTTCTGTGGCAAAAAAGTATTCTGAGGGATGAAGATAAATTCTCTGAAATTTGACGTTTCAAATCCCGCTTTGGCTTCTTGCTGAACATTCAGTTGTGTTTACTCTGTTCATTCCATTTCTCCACTTTCAACGATGTCCATGAGAACCATTGCAATGATCTCTTTGTCTTCCTCTGAGCAAACTCCTCAGCTTGTTATTGCATCGAGGATATCACACATCAGATATAATATTCCACTGTGAAGTTTTAATAAAAGTTGGAGGGTGGTGCTTGTCATCTCTTGAAACTGAGATGGAGGCTTTTAGCAAATGCAATAAAATTCTGTTAAACTAGTCCAAAAGGGAAAGAGTTTCTGAATTATCCTGAATTGAAGATAACCCTTGTACAGGACAAATGTGACCATTGTTTACTTCAATGCACTCAATTCCTTAAAAGTGATGCCATTTTTAAAAAGTGCATGGTTACAGATTTCACTAGTATATCTGAAAACTGCCAATCACTTTGTTGCTTTGTCAGATATAGTAATTCTTTTTAAGGGAGGCTGGTTAAGTTAATACTTGGGGGAAGAAAAATACATGCAATTTATATATTGCTTGGTTTTGATGGTCAAAAATCCCAAAGTATTTCAGATGCAGGGCATTTCCTTGACTGTTGCTACTTGAAGGTACACAGCAGATATTTTGTGACAGTAAAGATGAAGGTAAATGACCAGTCTGTCTATGGATGGTGGCTGATAGTAATTAGCCAAGGCACAAGGGTGAGTAAAACTTCCATTCTCCTTTTGGCTAGTGCATGGGGGCTTTAGCATTGGAGGGACTGATCTATAAGCAAACGTTAAATAGGGACTGTACTTATTACAAGTGAGAAGAATGAGAGATGATCTCATCAAGACATACAGGATTCTTAGGGGGCTTGAAAGGGTCAATGCTGAGAAGATGTCTCCTATTGAATGGCAGGGCAAGATTAAGGGGCTGAATGGCTTACACCTGTTCCCATGTCTTATGATTCTTATTATAATCTTATGGATTGTCACCAGCCTCGGGTTCAATATTTTATGAAAAGAAAGACACTTAGTACAGCATTTACCTGTGATTATTTTTCACAGCACAGTGAGGGAGCACCTGTTTGAGCATTTTAACAGCAAGAACACTTATGCTAAAAAGTAATTTTATGATGTTGGGTTGTCATGGAAACAGCAGAAGTGTGTGACATAGCCTGCAGATAAATTCCCATTAAACTTCAACAAATGATGCCTATTTGAGATATTGTCAGTAAACTCCAGTAGGCCAGTATGCAAGGTTAGTGGTTCCACAGGTTTGGATGGGTGATGGTGAGTAGAGAAGATGCTGCTGTCGTTAGTGCCTGGCATGTCCAGGGTAAATGTGTGGAACCATGCAGGGCATCTCCACACTGATGGTGCTTTTTTTCTGGGCGCACAGTGGGCTTTTAAATATGGTTCTAGAGCTAGGGTCTCCATTGAGTGGGGAATCATTGTGCCAATGGTGCATTGTAAGATTGGGTGGAAATTAGACAGTCAGCCCAACAGAGTTTTACAACTTGGAGAGAGGCCATTCAGCCTATTATGTCTGTGCTGGTTATCAAGCTTCTTCCACTTTCTACCACTTGGGCAAATGCTATGGCATTTCAAGTGTTCATTTAAATGTTTCTTAAGTGTTTTGATAATTTCTGCTGTCACTCTTTCAGGCAGTGAGTTCTAGCTATCCACCATCCTCTGAGTGAAAACCTCTTCAAATTCCCCCTTAACCTCCTACGGCTAACTGTAAATCAATACCCCCTGGTTATTGACCCTCAACAGAGTAAAAATCTTCCTTCCTATCTATCATTTCCATGGCCCTCATAATTTTGTACAACTCAATCAGGTCCCCACAAAGAATTCTCTGCTGTAAGGAAAATAACCCCAGTTCATCTGGTTCTCTTCATCTCTGTACAAATGAAAATCATGAAGCAAGCATAGAGGCAAAGAATATAAGCATTGAGCAATACCTCGCTCCTTTACTGCAATTGGCTAAGCCAGATGTGTCCTAGTTTAACAGAGAGATGCGTCAAAAGATTCTGCAGCTTTTGAGTGATTGCTAGTTTGGCCACAAAGCCCTTGAAGGCTTCCAGACCGATTGAGTTGTGTTTCTTATGTAGTCTGTATGTTAGCAATTTAATGAAAGATCTCTGTGAGAAATAATGTAATTTTGTATTTCTCTTAAGGCATATTCAAGCTCCAAGAATCCTACTCTTATATAAAATACAGAAAGTATGAAAATCATGATTTCCTGCAACACAAACAGGCCTTTCGGCCCCACAAGCCTAACCTGGGGTGTTTATGCATTTTGCCACATTGAAATCTTGACTGAAGTATGTGCTGAAGTCGAATAGCAAGCAAAGTAATTTTGATACAATGTCTATTTAATGCTTTCTGATAATATCACATTGTCACACCTCACTGGGGTAGCATGCTGGCGATGAAAATCTACCATTCTGGGGTCATCTTAAAAGTTAAAGATTTTATAAAGTATACAAACATTCCACAATTTACCTGTCGCAGAGACCCAGGTTGACAGAAAATGCAGATCAGATTTTCGCTTTTAACAAAAATGACTATTTATTTCAAGTAATTCCATTCTGGCTACAGGTAAACAATTATGAACCATCAGCATATAACTACTAAGTAAAATCTGAACCCTTTATAAATGCCCCCTTACACACAGAGACTGAAAAAAGAAACATGGGTGTTTTGGATAGAGGAAATAAACTGGGAAAATGGTTCGGGGGTCTATGTTCATAGGATCTGCTGAGATGGTCCTTGTGTGGATTAGAATGTTATTCTTGGCCTTCCTGCTCTGGGTGTGTGCAATGATTTGTGGGTGGCACAGAGGCAGGTATGCACTTATGAAAGGCCTCTAATTTATTAATTAAAAGTCATGGCTTCTATCAACTGCTGAAGGAAAGATAAACTAGTTTTCTTTAGGATTAAAGTAGATTTTATCACACAGAACAGAGAGAGGTCCTGAGCTGGTATTGAATGTTTCTCACTATTTGGTCTCAGAAACAATCACATTGTTGTGGGCAGGCAGAAGGCCTAGTCCACAGACCAATCAGCTACTCGTTGCCAACCAAAGATCAATTTTTACACAGGTCTTTGGTTCTAGCTTGTGTGCAAACTACTCTTCAACTACTGTTGGAACCAGAAGCTTTATAAACCATGTTTACAATGAGTGTCAGGTTACTTGCTTTTAAAACTTGCAGCAATCCTCTGGTTATTCTTGATTTAGAAATAGTTCTTTTCTCATTTCAGCACATAATCAAAGATACAGAAAAAAAATGGTCATCATGCCTCACTGGTGTAGCATGCTGGAAATCAAGTCCAGCTATTCCTGCAGTCATCACAAAGTTAAACCTTTTTAAAAATATGAAATGATTATCTAATTTACCCAACTTTTGTACTGTTGACAGAAAGTATGGACCAAGTTTCTGACTGATCAAACATGAATTTATTGCAAGCAATTAGGCTCTAGCTAGAAGTAAAAATTTGTGAACACTCAGCATATAACTCTACTAATCAAAACTCTAATCTGCTTTAAGTTCCCTTTCTCACGCACACATGTGCGCGTGCGCGCGCGCGCACACACACACACACACACACACACACACACACACACACACACACACACACACACACACACACACACACACACACCATGGGAAAGGATTTCAATGGCCTCCTTGTACTGATCAGAAAGCTTGACTTTCATTCTCTGGATATTTTCACTGATTTGCAGGAGGTACAGTGTGGATGGTTTACACTTATCAAAGGTGTCTGTCTCACTAATTGAAAATAGCTGCTTGCAGCAACTGCTAGAGGAAAAATTAACTTTCTTTCTTCAGGACTAAAGCAGTTTTTACTGAAGAGAATAGAGAGATATCCTCAGCTGGTGGAAGTCTGTAAGCTTTTCACTATCGTGTTCATAGCATTTTACGTTTCAGCTACCTGCAAACTAAGCACATAGCTGTGGGCAGGCAGAAAAACTTTGTCATTGATAACTGATCACTTGTCTACAGACCAATGAACCACTTGTTTTGAACTAAAGCTTCATTTGTACACAAGTTTTCAGTTCCAGCTTGTCTGCAAGCTACACTTTACTGCCAAAACCAGTAGCTGTGTAAACAATGTTTTCAGTGAGTGTTGGCTTACTTGCTTTCAAAACATGCAGCAATGTCCAATAATCCTTGATTTAGAAACAGTATTTTTTTCTCATTTCAGTTCATAATTAAAAATACAGAAGAATAAAAAGATATGGTCTTTTCAGCAGCATGTAATCTTCACATTGAATTGATGGCTAAAATCAATTACAATAGCCGCAAGTCATTAATACTGTAAATGTAATATTGTGCGTGATAGCACAGGATTGATCTTAGTTTCCATTAGCTAAACTGACCTTATCTCAAATCCTTACACTTGGAGACATTTGAAAAATGACTTGTAATACAATCAAGCCCAAGGTGAGATTCCCCATCATTATAGCTCCAGACAGGATGCACAAATAAGCTCCTACATGGGGAGGTATAAATTAGCTCGTCTTCTTTATTCACCCACTGTAACAGGGTTAGTTTACAAAGGATACCCTCCATTGTGGATGCCTTACTCCCAAATAAATTTATGTTTTAAAAGAAGCCAGCTTAACTAGGCTTTCTGAAGATAACAAAAGAGTTTATTATCCTCTACATATGAGAAGAAATAATAATGCAAAGCACACACAAAGATGAAGAATAAGACGTGAGTCCAAGTAAAATATACAGTTCAGTCTCTGAGCTGTTCATGAAGGGTGAATGGAAGAACGTAATGGCTGTTACAATGGTTGTTAGTAATTGTGTTGACGTTGGTAGTTGATCATTAGATTGTTAGTTCTATGAACTTACAGGTAAATTGAAATTCTTTTGTTCTGCTTTCTTTTGACAGTGGCTGTCTGGCACGCAGATTTTTATTCACTCATGGGATATGGGTATCGCATGCTAGACTAGCATTCATTGCCTATCTCTATTTGCATTTGAGAAGGTGATGGTGAGCTGCCTTCTTGAATTGTCACTGTCCATCTGGTGTCGGTAGATCCACACTGCCATTGAAAGGGAGTCCCAACACTTTGACCCACTGACACTGAAGGAATGGTGATATATTTCCATGTGTGGATGGTAAGTAGGTGGAGGAAAACTTGCAGTGGTGGAATTCTCAAATATTTACTGCCTTGTCCTTCTCAGTTGTAGAGTAACAGTTTTGGAAGGTACCGTTCAAGGAATTTTGGTGTTTATTTGTCGTGCATCTTGTAGTTAGTGTACACTTCAGCTATTGAGCTTTGGTGATGGGGTGGCTAAATATTTGCGAAAGTGGTGCCATCCAAACAGGCTGCTTTGACCTGGCTGGTGTCAAGCTTGTTGAGTGTTGTTGGAACTGTGCTCACCCAGGCAGGTGGGGGAGTATACTGTCACGCTCTTGATTTGTGCCTTGTGAATGGTATCTTTGCCTTTCTTTACATGCAGTGCAGGGGCTCTTAAATGAATGTTCTCAAAACTGCTACTTTCACAGTATAGTAGTCCACACAGTAAGAAGTTCAGCCACTAACATATATAGACATCAGATGGAGGATGTTTAATGAACTGGAGAAAGTTTTGCAATTGAGTTTCCCAGGATAAATGTTAGAATGTTTACTTTTCCTGATATTTGTAAATAGTCTTGAAATTTGGGTACAGGGCACAATTCCAAAACTTGTGGATAAAATGAAACTTGACACCATTGTAAATTGTGACAAGGGCAGTGCAGAACTTCATAAGGACAGAGACAATAGAAGAGTGGCAGATGAAATTCTGTGAAGTGTGAAGTGATTAGAAGAACTTGGAGAGAGAATATAACATATAGGGCATAATTGCAAAGGGGATGTCAGAACACAGGAGCCTGGTGTGTATGTATATCAAGTATTGAAGGTGCAGGAAATGTCAGGAGATGGCATAGAGTACAAAAGAAAAAGGGATATCCTAAACTTGTAGAACGTCCCAAATCAGCCTCAGCTGGAGCATTAAGTCCAGTTCTGGGAACCACACATTGGGAAGGCTGTTAGGATATTGGAGACGGTACATAAAAGATCAACAAGAATGGTTTTAGGAATGTGGAACTTGGGTTACATTACATGAGTAGACATTTGGATCATATTCCTTGGAGCAGGGAAAGTTGTTAGGTGATTTGATTGAGACATTTAAAATTGAGGTGTCCGGAAAGAGTAGTCATAGAAACGATATTCCATTGGTGGGAGGATTGAGAACTAAATGGCACAGACTTAAGGTAAGAGTAAAAAAGTAGCAAAGGAGACAGGCAGATAATATTTTTCACACAATGATTGTTATTACCATTGACTGAGAGTGGAGGAGGCAGTTTCAGCTGGAGAACTTGAGGGGCTTAGATTATTACTTAATACGGCAATAATGTGTAGGGTTACAAGGCAAAGATGCTCCAGAATCTGCTGTGTCCCTAGATAAACAGTTCCAGTAGAGCTACAACATTAGCATCTCCTTGGCAGTGTGCCCTGATATGCCCTGTCCACAAAAAACAGATTAAATCCAACCCAACTAATTATTTTCCTATTAATCTAATCTTGATCATCAGCAGGATGATGAAGGGGTCATCAGCAGTGCTATCAAGCTGCATTTACTCAACAATAACTTTTTCACTTATGGTCCATGTGAGTTCCAAATGGGCTCCTTGGCTTCTGGCCTCACTGAAGCTTTGGTCCAAACATGAATCTGCAATCCAAAGGAGGTGAGAATGCCAGCCCTTGATATCAGGGCAGCATTTGATCACATATGGCAAGACTGAAATCAGTGAGAATCAGGGTAACACCCTCCACTTATTGGAATCACGCCTAACACACAGAAAAATGGCTGTGGTCGGCTGTCAACCCTCTCAGCCCCAGACCATCTCTGCAGGAGCTCCTCAGGGTGGTGTCCTAGGCCCAACCATCTTCAGCTGCTTCATCAATGACCTACCCTCCATCACCAGGTCAGAAGAAGGGATGTTGATGGTTGCTCAATGTTTAGCACCATTTATGACTCCTCAGATACTAAGGCAGATCAGGTCTATAGGCATCAAAACCTGGACAGCATCCAGGCTTGGGCTGATAAGTTGTGACTAAAATTTGCCATTTCAACAAGGAGAAAATCTTTGACCAGAAACTGAATTGGGCCTATCAAATATAGTGCCAACAAGAGCCGGTCTGAGGCTAGTGTATCCCACAGCGATCCTATTTTTCCAAATCCTGCCCGCCATCTAGAAGGCACAACTCAGTTGTGTGATAGAATACTCTGAGCTTGGCTGATTGATGAAGCTTCAAAACTGAAGAAGCTTGACACTAATCAGAACAATGCAGCCTATTTGACCAATACCCTATCCACCACCTTCCATTCTCATTCCTTTCACCACTGTCAAAAAGTGTACCATCTTCCTAATGCATGCGGTAATTCACCAAGGCTCCTCTGACAGCATCTTTTAACCCTGCGAACTCTATCACCGAGGTCACAAAGTCTGTAGATTTACTGACACCAAAATCTGCAAATTTCCCTTCAGATCATACAGCATCCTGACTTGGATCTATATAATTTTTCCTTCATTTTGATAATTGTTCAAAAGCCTGGAACTACCTTACTAATTTCACTGTCAGTATACTTTAGAAAACACCATCTTTTCCAGGGCAGTTAGGGGTAGACAATATCTTGGCCTTGTCAACAACACTCACATCTCATGAAGAAATAAATAAAAATGCTTTGTGTCATCTGCAAATGTGGAAATACTGTAGAGGAGCCTTGGGGACACTAATTGGATTGCTGTTAAGTAGAGCGAGAGGCAAATAGGCCAAGATTCAGTTGGCCACAAAGATTCTACAAATGTCAAGAAATAATCTGCCGCACTTGATGTACAAAATGATGAATTATTTATCAAATATTATTATGTGAATAGGGTAACCTCACAGGAGTTGGTAACACTAACTGCATTCCTTTCTTATAAACTGAGAACTCTTTAGTCTTAGGTAAAGCAATCCTCAGTTTAAATGTGGTCTAACCCGCAATAGAAAGGAGGTTTGATATGCATCTGTCACAGTTCAAGTTTGCATGTGCAAATTAGCGCTTCTTGCCTATTTTTCACTAAGGAGAAAGAAAGTCAATTATTAAGAACAAAGAAAGAGTCTTTTCAGGGTAACTGTACAAACAGAACTATATCAAAAGAAAGGCTTGCATTTGTATTGTGCTTTTGCTACCATATATTTCAAAGTATTTGCAACTAATGAAGTGCTTTTTGAAGAGTAATCACTGTAATATAGTCAGAAACACAGTAGTAAAATATACTCAGCAAATTCCACAAAACAGCAATGTAATACTGATCAACTAATCTGTTTCTTTGGTATTAATTGAAGGAAAAGTATTGGCCACAAAATCAGGTATAATTCCATTATACGTCTTTGAAATATAGCCAAAGGATCTTACACATCGAAACAGACCGTTTAAAGTTTGATTGAATGATAACATCTCCAAGAGTACAGCACATCTGTACTAGGTTCCTAGCCTTGACGTTTATACTAAGTTATAGAATGGAACTTGAACGCTGAATTTTGTGATTAAGAGCTACGTGTTACCACTGAGCCACAACTGACACCGATTTATTATATATAAGAGCCGGATTATGGTGTATAGGCCCTCATGCCCACATTCACTGTCTATGTCAACTTATGCCCCTAGCCACCTCAATGATCCATTGTAGATCCCATGCTTTCTCAATTCAATATATTTGTCACGACATCTATAGCCTCCATGACAATCCAATGCCAATTCATGCTTTCCATGTCAACCCATTGCCCTCCATATCCATTCACTTAATATGTAATAGGTACAGAACCAATGAATCCTATTATAACAATGACTGCTCAGAGGAAAGAAAGCACTTATTCATCCATTTCAAGTGTGAAAATAGATTGACATGCAATTAAGGTACAGCTATAATTAGGAGTCTATAATCTACATATGGATTGGGCAAATCATATTAGTAGCAATACAATGGAGGAGAAATTCCTGAAATGTGTACCAGGTGGTTTTCTGGATCAATATGTTGAGAAGCCACTTAGAGGGCAGGTCATCCTATACTGGGAACAGTGAAATGAGAAAAGAATAATTGGCAGTCTAGCTCTGCGAGGTCCCTTGGGGAAGAGTGACCATAATATGATAGCATTCTTCATTAGGATCACATAGTTAATTCTGAGATAAACCCTGAATCAGAACAGAGGAAAGTACAATGGTATGAGCACAAAGTGACAATGAAACATTGGGGTGCATCATTAAAGAGATGACTGTGAATAGGCAATAACAAGCATTTAAGGAGTGGAGAGTCTATAACAATTGTTTATTCCTGTCTGGCACAAAAATAGAACTGGAAAGGTGGTCTGGCCATGGCTAACAAATGGCATTAGAGGTACTATTATACCCAAGGAAGGTGTGAACAAATTGGCCAAAAAGAGCAGCAGACCTGAGGATTGAGAGCAGTTTAGATTTTGGCAAAGGAAAACAAAGGGATTGATTAAAAGGAGGAAAATAAAGTACAAGAATAAACTTGCAGAGAACAGAAAACCTGATTGTAAAAGCTCCTATAAGAATGTGAAGAGAAAAAAATTAGAAGATAAATGTAGGTTCCTTATAATCAGAAACCAGGCATACTATAACGTGGAACAAGAGATGGCACAGCAATTAAATACACATTTTAGTTCTGTCTTCACAAAGGAGGACACAAATAAATGTTCCAAAAATGTTAGCGAACACATGGTCTTGTGAGTGAGAAGAACTAAAGGAAATCAGTATTAGTGAGAAAATTGTGTTGTAAAAATTGTTGGGATTAAAGGCTGACAAACCCCCAGGGCTCAACAATCGACATCCTAGGAAGTGGCCGTAGAAATATTGGATGCATTGGCGGTCAACTTTCAGGGCTCTGTAAACTCTGGAAGAGTTCCTATGAATTGACGGGTAGCTAATGTAACATCACTTTTTCAAAATAAGGCAAGAGAGAGAAACAGGAATTATAGGCCCATTAGCCTGACATTGGTAAAAGGGCAAATGCTGGAGTCCATTTTAAAGATTTAATAGCAGCACACTTGGAAAACCGTGACTGGGTTGAATAGGGTCAGCATGGATTATGAAAGGGAAATCATGCTTGACATAACTATTGGAATTTTTTGAGGATATACCTAATAGACTTCATCTGGGGAACCAGTGGATATGGGTTACTTGGGCTTTCAGCAGGCATTTGGTAAGGCCCCACATAAGAGATTAGCATGTAAAATTAAAATGCATTGGATTAGGGCTAGGGGATTTAAAACATGGATATAGAACTGTCTAGCATACCAGAAACAAAGAGTAGGAATAATTGGTTCAAATTCTGAGCAGAAACCAGTGACCAGGGTGTGTCATAGGAATCAGTATTTAGACCCCAGCTAATCACAATATATATCGATGATTTAGGTGAAAGAAATAAATACATTATTTCCAAGTTTGCAGGAGACACGAAGCTGGGTAGGAGGATGAACTGTGAAGCGGATATGGAGATTCTTCAGGAGGATATAGACATGCTTCAGTGTAATTTGGACAAGTACAATGAGTGGGTAAATACATGGCAGATGAGAATATGTGAGAGTATCCATTTGTGTGTTTGTGTGTGCGTGCACGTGTGTGTGCATGCACGTGTGTGTGCGTGCACATGTGTGCGCGTGCATGTGGGTGTGTGTGTGCGTGTGTGTGTGCGTGTGTGTGCGCGTGCCTGTGTACGTGTGTTAGCATGCAAGTGCAGCAGGCAGTGAAGAAATTAGAGGACATGTTGACATTCATAGCAAGAGGATTTGTTACAGGAGTAAGGATTCTTGCTGCAACTAGACAGGGTCGGGGGGGCCATACCTGGAATATTGTGTGCAGTTTGGCTTCCTTATCTGAGGAAGGATGTTCTGGGTATGGAAGGAGTGCAACAAAGGTTTAAAAGACTGAATGCTGGGATGGCAGGTCTGACATATGAAGATACTGATCAGTTAGGACTGTATTCACTAGATTTTACAGAAATGAGGAACGTAAGCTCATAAAATTCTAACAGGACCAGGCAGGGTAAATGCAGGATGAACATTTCTGATAACCAGGGTGTTGAGAAACAGTGGTCACAGTCGAAAGGTATGGGGTGGCCATTTAGAACTGAGATGCGGAGAAAATTCTTCACCTAGAGAATTACGAGCCTATTGATTTCTCTGTCACAGAAAGTGGCTGATGACAAAAAGTTGAATATTTTCAAGAAGGTATTTGGTCTTGTTCCTAGGGCTAAAGGGAACAAAGGATAAGGGACAAAAACAGGAACAGGACATTGAGTTAAAGGATTATTCCATGATCATATTCATTCCATTCTGGTTGCCTCATTATAGGAAGGATGTGGAAGCGTTAGAAAGGATGCAGAGCAGATTTACCAGGATGCTGCCTGGACTGGAGGGCAGGTCTTATGAGGAAAAGTTGAGGGAGCTAGGGCTGTTTTCATTGGAGCAAAGAAGGATGACAGGTGACTTGATAGATGTGTACAAGTTGATAGAGTGGATAGCCAGAGATTTTTTCCAGGGCAGAAATGACTATTATGAGGGGGTATAATTTTAAGGTGATTGGAGGAAGGTATGGGGGAGATGTCAGAGGTAGGGTCTTTATACCGAGAGCGGTGGGCGTGTGAAATGCGCTACCAGCAGTGGTCCTGGAGTCAGATACTTTAGTGACTCTTGGATAGGCACATGGAGGGTAGTAAAATGTAGCGTATGCAGGATAGTTTGATCTTATTAGGATAATAGGTTGGCACTACAGTGAGAGCCAAAGGGCCTGTACTGTTCTATACTGTTCTATGTTCTATATTGAAGGTTGGAACAAGCTCAAAGGGCCAATGGCTTGCTCCTTTTCCTATTTCTATTTTTGTTTAAAAAAAAAGCTGTTCCTACAATGCTCCAAACATGACATTGAAATAAAAATATCAGAAGCTTTAAGCACATCACACCTCTTAATCGTGTCTGAATAACCATTGAGACATTGACCAAAGAGATCACCAAAAAAACTTATTGTAACAGGAAAAGATATTAATCATGCAAAATCAATAGTTCTCTTCAAGTGTTGAACAATTTCCCGCTTTAGGTAATTGTTTGAGTCTGGGTTCTTAGTTGACTTGATTTGACAAAGGCTTTTAAGTATCTAGGAAATACCCAGCCTAATAATAGATGTGGCCAAGCCAGGGGCGAAAGGTATGGCCTCACTACCTTATCCCACAGCAGTGAAAATCAAAGACCTCAGAAAAAGAGGCTGAAGTCTTGGAATCAGGTCCGGTTCACCAATTTTAATCATTGTGGCTCTGCAAAAATTCAGGGCTTAATATCTGCAGATGTCTGGAATAGAGAAATCTAAAAATCTACTGCTCTCTGAATATAGACATTTCTATTCCCCTCAACCCAAACTGCTCTGTTATCTTCCGATAGGTATTATGAAGGATGAAGATATATATTCGATCTTTTGGTAACAGATTCATACCCCCTACTGCATAACTACAAGCCTCTACATCATAGGGGCAGCCAGACATATTCTCCCTTAGGTGCTTAGTTTCCTTTTAATACCATTGATGACACAAGTAAATACTGATCCCTCAACTCCCAGAAATGTGATATCAATAATAGAATTTTCGAAAAAAGGGTCCTTCAAGGGATGTGAGGGCTGTTGACCTGGACAACATTTCTTAACCCCAACCAATTTCCAAAAGAAAGTGGCAATGATTCAATTTCCTTAATCTCTGCATTCCATGTGGTGTAGGTGCATCCACAAAGACGTTAGGGTGAAAATTCCAGAATTTTGTATCAGTGACAATGAAGGAATGGCAACGTAGTTCAATCTAGTGGTACTCAGTTATAGATTTGTATGGGACATGCGGATGATGGTGTTTGCAGCCCTGAGGGTACTAGGTGATAGGTGCCATGAAGAACTGTCACAGGATCCTTGTTGGGTTGCTGCAGTGCATCTTGTGGAGTATTCACACTATTGCCACTGTGCGCCCCCAGTGGAGACTCTGAATATTTAAAGGAGTAGATAGGATACCAGTCAAGCAGGCTGCTTTGTTTTGGATGGTGTTGAGTTTCCAGTGTATTGATGGAGCTGCATACCATTGAGACAAATGGAGAGTATTCCATCACGCCTTTGATCTGTATCATATAGATGGTAAGCAAGGAGTCAAGAGATGAATTACTCACTGCAAAATAACCATCCTGACCTGGTCTTCTAAAATGACAGTTTGCGTTGAACTTAGTTTATTTCTTTCCCAACGCAGTGCAGGTTGCAGTTGGAAACAAGAAGCATTTTTATAATGGACAATAACTTACAATTCTATAGCATCCTTAATGTAATTTTAAAATATCCCAACTGCTACACAGGAGTGATTATCAAATAAAATTTGACAAAGTGTTATTTGAGATATTAGGACTTGCGTCCAAAGACCAGGTCAAGAACATTGGCCAAAAAGATTGACTTCAGGAGGAAAAAGAAGTGCAAAGTTTACTGATGGAATTCCAAAGCTTTAGGTCCACGCACAATTGCCAACATTGGAGCAATTAAACATTAGGATGCATAAAATGCAAAATTGGAGGAGCAGAGATGTTGCTGAAGGTGGGTGGGTACAAGGCTTTGATACATTTAAATATGTGTAACCACTGAAAAGGACTATAAAGTTTCCCAATTTTTGCAGATTTTTCTATGTCAGGCAAAAGCTGTGGTATATATTGTATGAGAAGTCACAGTTTGCTTACAAAATGTAGTTGTGTTGTTGAAGAGAGATAGCAGGTGAGAAACAAAGGATGCCTGTGTTGGTATGGTGACCGATAGATCACAAGCAGCTGTCATTTCCCAAGTTGCGGAAGAAGGCAATTGAACAGATATTAAGTTGAGGGATCACTCTCCGGACATTGTGTGGAAATATGTCAAATTTTTCATTTATGTTTGGGAAGCAATTTGCGAAGGAAGGATAATAAAGAAAACCCAGATTGTATTATGGACAATCTGTTGTCATGAGGCTTAGAAATATGACATAAGCATCAAAAGAAGCGTCTTTAGGGAAATGTTTCATGCTCGCTGTTTAATAACTGCCTTCTTTTGTTCAACAAAGGTGTTCCTTGCAGATTAATATACTAAAAGGCACGTTTAATCCATATTTTTAACTTCACAAAATCAAATCTTGAGCACACCTGTTTAATTTGCATTTTTACTGGGAAACTGTCTCGCAGAGCAGAATGCAGTGAGCACAGCACCGATAATTAAATAAACCCTGCAGTCAGAACGCAAATCAAATTATATTTTATGGAAAATTGAGCGAAACCTGAGGACGACCTGACAAAGCGACCAGCAAATTATGTGATGAATATACATTGCCAAACTTCACATCAGCCTGTATAAGGAATGAACAATTTAATTAAATGCTTTCGGAGTGTAGTGAAGGAGGTGTTAATTTTTTTTTGAAAAGTCATTAATGTCAAATTAAAAAGGCAGTCAAAGATGAGACAGAGTGAGTGTCTGTAATACTTTAATACTACAATTATAATACTGAATCCATTTGAAGTGGTTCTGTAATATAGCCTGAGTCTAGTGCCTTGAGGGAGCTGCCCCATTTTATATTACAGAATTTCCAGAGCATAATTATAGCAGAGAGCTTCTTGCCTGCTTGTTTGTGAAATCTGTGACTTAACTTTGGCCACCAAAGTGTATGAAAGTGGAATTATGATGTTGGAGAATTATGCAATGATAAATTCCTGTAAAATATGGAGTAGTTCCTTCCTGATCATTTTTCTTGAGGAAAGGGTCAGTTTTATTGGCTAAAAAATAGAAAATAAAGGGTGAGGTAAATAGAGATGCATTAAATGAGACTTTTATTTTCACCAAGTGCTCTCTAGGCTTTCTGGGAGGGCAGAGCTTGACCTCAGCTTGAATTAGTCTCCTGATCTCTTACTCATTTCCTTCTTGTTGTTCTTCCAAAGAACATGTTACAGGGGTCTTCTCAGGGTCCAAAGTCAACTTTAGAGTCCACACAAACTCAAGAATTTAAGATGAGGACTATTATCAATCCCCAATTGCTAAATCCTCCCTCAGCTTATTCTATTGAATGAGAACCTTATCTTTGCCCATCTCCCTCAGCAACTGGTTGGTGACAATATCAAATATCTGAAGATGTGGCTCCAAATTTCATCTTGCTGTTGCTTCTACCATTGTTAGACCCTCCAAAAGGGTGGGTCTGTATTGGGATTTTCTTCTGGATGATGGAAGATCCTTTAATTGACCCGTTTCAGAAGGGAGGAAGGCAGATGATCGGAAACTATAGGGCAGTTAGCCAGACCCCATTCATTGGTAGGATTTTGGACCCCATGATTGTGGAGCACTTGGGATTGCATGGTAAAACAGGGCTGAGTCAGCATCATTTTGTCAAGGACACATGACTGAGAAATCTGTTAGAATTCTTTGAGAAGATGATGACAAAATTAGCCAAAAGAGAGCCAAAGGGTGTGATCAAATTGGATTTTCAGTATACCTTTGGCAAGGTGCCACACAGGAGGCTGTTAAATAAGATAAGAGCCCACAGTGTTAGGAGAAAGGCACTGGCATGGAGAGAAGATTCGTTGACTGACAGAAAGCAGACAGTCGAGATAAAGGGGTCTTTTCCAGGGTAGCTGGTGACTAGGGAGTTCCACAGATGTCCATGTTGGGACCACAACTATTCATGTTATACATTAATGGCCTGGTTGAAGAAACTGAGGATATTGTTGGTAAGTTTGCAGATGACACAAAGATAAGTGGAGGAGTAGCTATTGTTAAGGAAATGGAGAGGGTGCAGGAGGGCTTTTTGGTTAGGTTAGGAGTGTGGGCAAAGCATTGGCAGATGAAATACAATGTGGGCTAGTATGAGGTAATTCATTGTTTTCTAATGGGAGGAAAGGTTTCAGAAATCTGTAGCTCAAAGGGACTTAGGAATGCAGGTTCAGTTAGCAGTTAGGAAGGCAAATGCAATATTAGCATTTATTTTAAGGGGACTAGAACAGAGATGTAGTTTTTGAGTATATATAGGGCTCTGGCCAGACAGCATTTAACATATTGTAAGAGGTTTTAGGCCCTGTATCTAAGGAAGGATGTGCTGATGTAGCAGAGGGTCAGAGGACATTTACAAGAATGATCCTAGCGATGAAGACTTGTCATCCCCATAATGGTATTTAAATATTATGATTGAAAGCAATTAATTTTCTTCTTTTCTTAGACGAACCATGGCAAATTGGCAAGTATGGAAGTTAACCACTTATCTGAATGTTAACATTGTAACAGTGTCACGGGCAATTCAAAAATGAACCAGAGACAGTATTTGGAAATGTTGTTTACAACACAGGAAATTGTTACGATCTGGTTTACACTGCCTGAAGAGTGATGTGAGCAGATTACATTGGAAGTTTCAAAAGAGAATTAGATAAATAATTGAAGGCAGGATGTTGTTGGGAATGGAGAGCCTGAATTATAAAATAGGCTTGGGACTCACTGGGGCGTAGGAGTTGAGGGATGACCTTGTAGACGTTTATAAAATCATGAGGGACATAGATAAGGTGAATAACAACGGTCTTATCCTGGGGGTGGGTGAGTTCAAAAGTAGAGGTTGTAATTTTGAGGCGAGAGGAGAAACTTTTAAAAAGGACATGAGGGTCAATCTTTTTACTCAGAATGGCCCATGTGTGGAATGAACTGCCAGAGGAAGTGATAGAGACGGGTACAGTTACAACATTTAAAAGACAATTGGATAAGCACATGAATTAGAAAGGTTTGGAGAGGTATGGATTTGGAGGGAAAAGCAGACAGGTGAGACTAATGTAGTTTGGGAACATTGTTGGTGTGGATTAGTTAGACTGAAGGGTCTGTTTCCATGCTGTATGACTCTATAACTCTAGGACTCTGTATGAAGAGCGATTGAAGACTTTGGGTTTGTACTCGATGGATTTAGAAGGATGAAGGGAGATCTGATTGAAACCTACTGAATACTTGCAGCCTGGAGACAATGGCTGTGGAGAAGATGCCTTCATTAGTAGGAGAGGCTAGGACCTGAGGGCACAGCCTCAGAGGGAAGGGATGTCCCTTTAGACTTGAGATGAGGGGGAATATTTTCAGTCAGAGAGTGGTGAATTGATGGAACTCTTTTCCACAGAAGGCTGTGGAAGCCAAGTCATTGAGTGTTTTTAAGATAGATGGGTAGGTTCTAGATTAGTAAGGGGATGGGAGAAGGCAGGGGAATGGGGTTGAGAAACATATCAGGTATATTTGAATGGTGGAGAAGACTCAATGGGTCAAATGGCCTCATTATGCTCCTTATAGTCTTATGGGTTTCAGAAGTCAACTGAGGGAAATTAAAGAATTCGAACAATTAGAGTGGGATTATTATCCAGGCTTTTGAGCAGTAACCGTGTAGTAGTCTGGAATATAAAGGAAGAAAGAATGGGAGCTTGTCAGAAAGATATGGAGATAACCTTTAGGGTTTCAATTTACATAAAGAGGTGAAATTTCAGATGGGCAAAAAGTAGTTTAGAAGAGGATCTTTATGGATGCTTTCAGGTTAGTTTCCAAGAACAGCATATACTGGAGCTGACCAGTAGCAGGCTATACTATGCCTGGCATTATGCAACAAGATTGGATTATCGAAATCGGTGAGGCATCCTTGGTATTGCAGTAGTCATAATATGATTGAATTTTAAGAGAGAGAGAGCAGGCAGGTCCTGGATGAGTATTTTGAACAAGGGCAGTTGTGGAGGCATGGAAGCAGAGTGCTTTGGCAAAGTAGGTTAAGGGGTAGATCAGTAGAGATGCAGTGGCAGACATTTTAAAGGATATTTCAGATTCTCTAAAATAGGTACAGACCAAAGAGAAAGAAAAATCCAAAGGGAGGTCCCTCTAACCATGGCTAATAATAATATCAAAGAATGCCAAGAAAAACTATAATTATGCAAAAATTGATGATTGGTTTGAAGATTTAGACAATATGTTAAAATCAGCAATTAATGAATTAAACATTAATTAGGAGGAAAAAATTAAAGTTTTAGAAAAGATAGCTGTAAATATAAAAGCAGATTTATGATAGTTAGGCGATAAATGAATGCTTTTTAAGTGATGCCCACATCTCATGAATATATAAAAGAACAAGCAATTCTGCAGGTATTTATAAAGGGAAAGAGTCAACAAATTAAATATTAGTTATATCAAAAGTCAGTCTGGGGAATTAATAATGGAAAATAAGGAGATGAAAGATGATTGGAGCTAAGCATTACTGTTAAAAAATAAGGAGCCACCCATTTAAGACAAGATGAAAAAATAATTTACTCTCAGTGGGTTGTAAGACTTTGGAATTCTCTTCCTCAAGTGGTTGAAACAGACCATTTGAATATTTTTAAAACAAATGTGGGTAGATTCTTGGTAAGAAAAGGGGTAAAAGCTTATCAGGTGTAGATTGGAAAGTGGTGTTAAAGTCATGAACTTACTAAATGACCACATGTTCCAAAACAATCCACCTGATTTCTGAATGTGCAGTTGGCAAACATATAACAGACTGACTGCCAGGCAGACTCCCAGCACACAACGCATGGAGCACTTAAATTTGAACTTTCTCCAGGGCAAGGTTTACATACAACAGTTGGGGTTTGTAAAAATTGGGAGCTATTTTGGTCTGTAGGAAAAGTAGGTTAATTGAATGTTTCTGGAAATTGCAGTGTTAATTGCTGTCTGTAAAAATCGGGGGATAATTGAGGATTTGTCAAAAATGCATGACAATTGGGATTTGTTAAAGTTGGTGGAGTTGATAGGCAACCTGTGTGAATAATTGGCAATAAGACTGCCACACCTGACTCTGGAAAGACTGTAAATAAATATTGTTCCTTAAGACCATTATACAAAAACTGAAAAAAAACACTGCTACTAAATTAATGTGTTCAGCTGGTAATTGGTTTTAGATTCTTCCATTACAGTTTTAATTTTTAAAAAAATTGCGTTTTTTCTAGCTGCATGCAGTTTTAACTAAACTTATGGAAAACTGTTATTAAGGCATAGTCATTTGATGTCTGTATCAATGTTTGGGGATGGATACATATCACTTGGAAGTTTGAACCAGTTATATTAATTATTGAAGGGCAAGGCGCAAACTGAAACAAAAATATTCTGTTTTTATTCATTTATTCATCCATTCACTGGATGAGGTATTGCTGGCTAGTCCAGCCTTTAATGCCCATCCCTAAGAATCAACCATGTTGCTGTGGGCCAGAACAGGTAAGGATGATATTTGCCTTCTGTAACTGACATTAGTGAATAAGATGGGCTTTACAACAATCTGCAATGGTTTACAGTCATCATTAGACTCTAAATTCCAGATTTTCATTGAATTCAAATTTCACCATCCTCTATGGCAGGATTCAAACTCAGATCCCTACAACATTACCTGGGTCTCTGGATTCAAAGCCCAGCAATAACACCACTAGGCCATCACCGGGTCAGCACGGTGGCTCAGTGGTTAGCACTGCAGCCTCACAGCACCAGGGACCCGGTGATCCAGCCTTGGGTGACTGTCTGTGTGGAGTTTGCACATTCTCCCTGTGTCTGCGTGGGCTTCCTCCGGGTGCTCCTGTTTCCTCCCACAGTCCAAAGATGTGCAGGCTAGGTAGATTGGCCATACTAAATTGCCCGTAGTGTTCAGGGTATGTGGGTTAGAGGGGAATGGGAATGGGAATGGGGATGGGGATGGGTTTGGGTGGGATGCTTCAAGGGGTGGTGTGGACTTGTTGGGCCGAAGGGCCTATTTCCACACTGTAGGTAATCTAATCTAAAAATAACCTCCCGAAATTAAGAATACATTGCTTTAATATCTTGTCCCTTTGGAATTTGCTTATGAGAATACATAGCCCTAAAATTCTTACCAAATCCAGACTTCAACTTTCATCATGGTGACGTTCAGTCAAGGTGAATTGTTATTAGTTAATTTTTATGATGGAAAACAAGCACTCAATGATATAGGTTGGCCCAAACAGATTGCTGACTACTTTTGTTTATTTACTCATGGGATGTAGACACTGCTGGCCAGACCATCATTTATCGCACATTCCTAAGTTCACTTGAGAAGCTGGTGGTGACCTGCCTTCTGAATTGCGGCAGTCCATGTTATATAGGTAGACCCATAATACTGTTAGGAAGGGAGTTTAAGGATTTTGACATGGCATCAGTGAATAGTGATATAGTTCTAAGCAGGAGCAGTGTGTACCTTGGAAGGGGATCTTGCAGATGATGGCAATGCATCTACTGGTCTGCTCCTGCTGGCTTTGTTACTACAGAGCTATTCAATCTGGATATTGCCAGTCAGTGCTTGGCTTTTATTGAGGCCCTGCTCTTCAGGAGGGTGTCAAATTTTTGCAGGGAGCCATCTGAGTATTTACTGGATCTTTGCCAGAAAAACTGCAGGAATCCCAGTTACATTTTTTGGAGTTCTAAGGCACTGTCACCACAGATACAATTGGGAGAATCCACATGAAGAACAGTTAAAATTTTTACATTTTAATCTTGGACCAGTCTCATTGATGAATCCCTACCTCCCTGCGTAGAATTACACCATTAAAAACTGTAAACTGTTCATACATTTCAAAAATAATTGGCTGTCTCATACATAATTGAAAAAAAATTACACGGTCAAAATCAACACACCTGTAATTTTCTGTGCAACCTCCCATTATATATTAACGCCTTTTTATTTCTGGAGGCTACTTTAACTTGACAACTATTGAAAACTATGTGGTTAGGATTATTTTTGCTGGAGTTCAGGCGAATGAGTGGGGATCACATAGAGACTTAAAAAATTCTAACAGGACTGGACAGGGTAGATGTAGGGAGGATGTTCCCAATGGTGGCTGTGTCCAGAATCAGGGGTCACAGTCTGAGGATTCAGGGTAGACTTTTTAGGATGAACATAAGGAGACATTTCTTCAACCAAAGCATGGTAAGCCTGTGGAATTCATTACCGCAGGAAGTAGTTGAAGCCAAAACATTGAATGCATTCAAGAGGTGGCTTGATATAACACTTGGGGCAAACGGGATTAAAGGTTATGGGGAGAAAGCAGGATTAGGCTATTGAATTGACAATCAGCCATGATCGCGATGAATGGGGAGCAGGCTCAAAGGGCCTAATGGCCTCCTCCTGCTCCAACCTTCTCTGTTTTTATGTTTCTATATTCCTCCATCTTTAGTTTTTTGTCCATTTCACCTCATCTTCTCATGAACCTCACCTGGCTTGGCACAAAGTTCTAGATTTCCTTCCCTAATCCAAATGACCTCTCCACTGGAGTCTACCTTTTAAGGTTCTACTTAAAACCAACATTCCAAACAAGTCACACTGTTTCTATTCAGTCATAGGACATGGGTGTTGCTGGATAGCGAGCATTTATTACCCACTTCTATGTGCCCTTAGGGAGGTGGCGATGGGCTGTCTCTTTGAAGTACTGCAGTCCAAGTGCTACAGATAGCTCCACAATGCTGTTGGGGAGGAAATTCCAGGATCTTGGCCCAGTGACAAATGAAGGAATGGTAATATGTTTCCAGATCAGGGGAATGAGTGGCTTAGAGGAGAAATTGCAGTTGATGGTATTGCCATGTGCTGCTGATCATGTCCTTCTAGATGGAAAAGGGCATAGGTTTGAAAGTTGCTGTCTAAGGATCTTGATGAATTACTGCAGTGCATCTTGCATATAGTGTACACTGCTGCTACTGAGCGTCTGTGGTGCTATAATGTGACCTCTGTTTAGTCTACTGTCAATTTCTGTCTGCTTCAAGGTCTTGGCACGTTATACTATATTAAAGGTGCTATTTGAATTTGTGTTTTTGTTGAGGTGGGGTGCAGAGTGTCTAATTTCACTCAACATCTCTCAAAGCAGTATTCTGCACTACCCGAGTTGAGCTGCTTTCATTTAACTCATTATGACTCAAAAGTATTCAAAACCAAAGGCATAAATTCCTAGGTTTGCCATATTCAAAAAGTTCTGTTTTGGTTATGGGATCCACATTCCATTTTTACTCTGCAGGTAGTGCAGAATGTCAAGATATATTACATTGTACAGAAGTGTGAGAGGAGTAGGACAGCGCTCATCTGTTAGTGTCCATTTCACCAGCAGTTTCACCCTTGCACCTGTCACCCTGGAGAATTCTGCTGATCTGCTGTTGATGGAGACTATGAGAATCCCCATGTAATGCCTGTACCATTATAATCCATATTGGAGAAAGAAAGGGGAATCTTTGAACTAGTTTCTTTTACGTCTTCATTATATAGATGTTATTAGTCATTTTATTTTCCGTTGGAATATAGCAATATTAATTTTTTTAAAGGTCGGACTACAATTACAAGCTTCAAAGTTTTATTTAGTGGCAGCCATCTTCAAATTTATATATTTTTTACAAACTGAATTCTTTGAAGTTGTGCTTCTTGGAGTTGTTTTGCAATGTCTCACTCTTTTGTAATTGTCATCAATTTCTTAGTCTGTGCATTCTGGGAAGCCAATTCGTACTGCATTGTATGAATATAACACTAATGAAGAAAGATGATAAATCTGATCAAAGGGAGCCAGGAGGTTTCAGAATGTTTTTTAATGGATAAGATGCTGAGAAAAGGCATTCAAAACAGCTCCATAGTCTTCGAAGAATTAACAGAAATGAAGCATTCTGGCTGAATTTATCTTCAGTTTTTCAGAACTCTTCTATATTACATAAAAAAACTGGCTTCTTTTGAAATGCTAATTACCCTGCAGAGAACTTTGTTTGATTTAATACTGACAGGTTTCAGAAATTTGTTGGAAGCGAATCCAAACCACTAACTGGGATAATGTGAAGTGCTGTTTGCCTTTGTGGATTATGGGCATTTTTGTATGGGCCAGTCAGCTGGGGGCAGGGCAGGACTTATAGAAAACAGAGGCTCTTTAAATGGACTCTGTCTGAACTACAGCAAACGGAGCTGATGATTAAAACTAAAGCAAAGTCTACCAATGGAAGCAAGATTATTTCTCCTGCAAAATACAGTGAGTTGGAGGCTAGTCAACCATATGAAACATGAGCGTGAGCTTGAAGGCTTGGACTCAAGTCCTACCTGCTCCTGTCAGAATATATCTGAACCGATTGATTAAAAGTATCCATGACAATATAGTCTTCAAACACAACTGATGGAGGAAATTAACCATTCATCTCCAATCTGTCTAAGATTTGTGTTACTATTGCCTGCTGCCATTTTTGAAATTGATTTAAATTCAACTTTAGATTTGGTTGCATTCATTTCTGTTCCACATGTTCATTATGTGTAATATATAATTAGATTGCTAATTTACAACTGGCCTTACCTTGCGAAAGTGTGAATCAGCTCCCCTTCCAGAAGATAAACATACTCTCTTGAGTCAAGCAATAAATTAATTAAAGAACCACCCTTAAAGGAGAGTTACAGTTATTTATTAAAATCAACCTCCTCAGATATGTTATGACACACCTTTAGGAAAGATGGGAATTGACACCTGTCCCGGAAACAGGGATGCTGCCACTGTACCACAAGACCCAAAAGGGAAGTTGTACTCCTTTGAAAAACATTTAGCATTTAGGAGGTTAACAATTTAAGATCATAAATCTTTGCCCCAATTCTTCTGGTTGGTGATTGTTAGTAATGGGAACTGTTCTTTTCCCATTTATCACCTAACAGTAGGCCTTTGTCACATGCCATCACGTCTTTTATCATTTAACCTTTGCTGTTTTTCAGTCTATCACAGAATTTTGTCTTCACCTTATCCATCCTCCATTTTTGCTGTCACAGTGGCTCAGTGGTTAGCACTGCTGCCTCACTCTGGTAGGAACCCAGGTTCAATCCCACCCTTGGATAACTGTGTGGAGTTTGCACGTTCTCCCCAATCCTGTGTGAGTTTCATCTCGGTGTCCTAGTTTTCTCCCACAGTCCAAAGATGTGCAGTCTAGGTGGATTAGCCATGCTAAATTGTCCCATAGTGTTCAGGGAAGTGTAGATTAGGGGGATGGATTTGGGTGGGATGTTCTGAGGGTCAGTGTGGACTTATTAGGCCGAAGGGCCTTTTCCCACACTGTAGGGATTCTGTTCTATGATCTTTTTACATCTTCACATTTTTATTTTTTTCCAGTTCTGGCTCAGGGCACCTTGAACCATTGGACAGAATCCTCCAGTAGAGTGATTTGGGGGCAGGTTAATGGGTGTTTGAGGGGTATAGGGGTGTGATGCAAACTTATCACCCCATCCAGAATAAGAGGTCAGTGTCTGATTGACAGATTTACAAAACGCCAGCCTCCCCACAAAAGCCCCCACTCCCACCAACCCTCCCCTCCCCAAGCCATGCTGTGGAGGGTAGAATATGTGCCTCTTAGACTAGCTGGCAGCTCCAGCAGGGCCAAGAGCTGAGTGGTGGTCTCTGCCAGGTTGGAGGCAAGCTTACATTGGATCCTGGGTTAAAGTAACTCTGACATATTGGGGAGGGAGTGGTTGGCCAGCTGACAGAGGAGGAGTCAAAGAACAAAAAAGCAGTACAGCACAGGGACAGGGCCTTTGGCCCACCAAGACTGCTCCAACACATGATGCTTTTTTAAGCTCAAAAATTCTGCCTCTACATGGTGCAGATCCCTCTATTCTCTGCGTATAAAGTTATCTGTTAAGATGCCTTTTAAATGTCTCTCTTGTACCTGCTTCTACCAGCTCCTCTAGCACCATATTCCAAACACTCACCAAGCTATGTGTAAAAAGTGTGCCTCTCTCACCATCTTTGAACTTACTACCTTTTACCTTTAAGCCTATGTCCCCTAGTAATTCATTTTTCTGCCCTGGGAAACAGACGCTGACTATTCATTCTTTCCATGCCTCTCATAATTCAGTAAGATTCTAACAGGTTGGCCGTCAAACTTCAACATTCAAGTGAAAACAAACCAAGTTTGTCCAATCTTTCCTCATAGCCAATACCGTCCAAACCAGGTAACATCTTGGTAAATATTTTTTGCACTCTTGCCAAAGCCTCCAATCGTGGGGGATAGGGCAACTGGTTTTTGGAGAGCAGAAGGCTAATGTGCGATGAGCAACATTCCCACATCTGAAAATGGTATCCCTACTTCCTTCCCACCATCTTACAATCTTTAAATGAATACGGAATGCCCCCTCCCACCTTCCTGATCATGCCAACCATATAATAGCATGGGAAGTGTATTGTTAAGGTTTAATGGCTTTTTTTAACAAGTGCAATGAAGTATCATTTTTTAATTTAAATATGTTGGGCAGGCTGCCAGCTTTGATGCTTACCCACCTACATTTCAGAACCAGTTCAGAAAAAATCAAATCAGATTCAAAGCATCAATTCTGCAGGTCTCTCCACCGATGCTGCCAGACCTGCTGAGTTTCTCCAGTACTTTCTATTTTTACTTCAGGAAGCGCAGTGCAACCTGAAATTTGTCTGAAGGAGTAGTGTGAACCAAATGCTTGCTTCAGACCATGATCAATCTTCTTATCCATCGACCTAAATGTCTGCTGGAGCCGCCTCCATTCAATCTGCACACTTGACCCCAAGATTCTGGTGGCCTGTCATTTTAACTCTCCACCTTGCTGTCATGCAAACATTTCCTTCCTCAGCCCGCTGCCTTTTTCCAGTGAAGCTCGGTGTAAAATTGAGAAACAACACCTCAACTTTTAGAACATAGAACATAGAACATAGAAAAGTACAGCACAGTACAGGCCCTTCAGCCCACGATGTTGTGCCTTGGAATAATCCTAATTCAGAAATAAAATAACCTAACCTACATTCCCCTCAATTCACTGCTGTCCATGTGCATGTCCAGCAGTCGCTTAAATACATTTTTGTGATGCACTTTATCGCTGTCTGGACTGAAATGAATTTACCAACTTCACACCACAGAATCTAGTCACTCATTTAGCTTCCTTATATTTTCTCTTATATTTTGCTTTTATTCAGCAGGACACATGCTCTAAGTATATATTTTGCCTCCTTAGAACATAGAACAGTACAGCACAGAACAGGCCCTTCAGCCCATGAGGTTGTGCCAACCATTGATCCTCATGTATGCACCCTCAAATTTCTGTGACCATATGCATGTCCAGCAGTCTCTTAAATGTCCCCAATGACCTTGCTTCCACAACTGCTGCTGGCAACGCATTCCATGCTCTCACAACTCTCTGTGTAAAGAACCCGCCTCTGACATCCCCTCTATACTTTCCTCCAACCAGCTTAAAACTATGACCCCTCGTGTTAGCCATTTCTGCCCTGGGAAATAGTCTCTGGCTATCGACTCTATCGATGCCGCTCATTATCTTGTATACCTCAATTAGGTCCCCTCTCCTCCTCCTTTTCTCCAATGAAAAAAGTCAGACCTCAGTCAGCCTCTCTTCATAAGATAAGCCCTCCAGTCCAGGCAGCATCCTGGTAAGCCTCCTCTGAACCCTCTCCAAAGCATCCACATCTTTCCTATAATAGGGCAGCTAGAACTGGACGCAGTATTCCATGTGCGGTCTAACCAAAGTTTTATAGAGCTGCAACAAGATCTCACGACTCTTAAACTCAATCCCCCTGCGAATGAAAGCCAAAACACCATATGCTTTCTTAACAACCCTGTCTACTTGGGTGGCCATTTTAAGGGATCTATGTATCTGCACACCAAGATCCCTCTGTTCCTCCACACTGCCAAGAATCCTATCCTTAATCCTGTACTCAGCTTTCAAATTCGACCTTCCAAAATGCATCACCTCGCATTTATCCAGGTTGAAATCCATCTGCCACTCTCAGCCCATCTCTGCATCCTGTCAATGTCCTGCTGCAGCCTACAACAGCCCTCTATACTGTCAACGACACCTCCAACCTTCGTGTCGTCTGCAAACTTGCTGACTCATCCTTCAATCCCCTCATCCAAGTCATTAATAAAAATTACAAACAGTAGAGGCCCAAGGACAGAGCCCTGTGGAACACCACTCACCACTGACTTCCAGGCAGAATATTTTCCTTCTACTACCACTGTTGTCTTCTGTTGGCCAACCAATTCTGTATCCAGACAGCTAAGTTCCCCTGTATCCCATTTCTCCTGACCTTCTGAATGAGCCTACCATGGGGAACCTTATCAAATGCCTTGCTGAAGTCCATATACACCACATCCACAGCTCAACCCTCATCAACTTTTCTAGTCACATCCTCAAAGAACTCGATAAGGTTTGTGAGGCATGACCTGCCCCTCACAAAGCCGTGTTGACTGCATTTAATCAAGCCATGCTTTTCTAGATGGCCATAAATCCTATCCCTCAGAATCTTTTCTAACACCTTGCAGACGACAGACGTGAGACTTACTGGTCTGTAATTGCTGGGGATTTCCCTATTTCCTTTCTTGAAGAGAGGAATCACATTTGCCTCTCTCCAGTCCTCAGGTACGACTCCAGTAGAGAGCGAGGACGCAAAGATCTTCGCAAGTGGCAATGCAATTGCATTTCTCGTTTCCCAAAGCAGCTGAGGACAAATCTGGTCTGGGCCTGGCGACTTGTCAATCTTAATGTTTGACAAAATTTTCAGCACATCAGCTTCCTCTATCTCTATCCATTCCAGCATGCACACCTGCTCTTCAAAGGTTTCATTCACTACAAAGTTAGTTTCTTTCGTAAAGACAGAAGCAAAAAACTCATTTAGGGCTTCCCCTACCTCCCCAGACTCCACATACAAGTTCCCTACGCTATCCCTGATCAGCCCTACTCTTTCTTTGACCATTCTCTTATTCCTCACATGAGTGTAAAATGCTTTTGTGTTCTCCCTAATCCGTTCTGCCAAGCCTTTCTCTTGCCCCCTCTTGGCTCTCCTCAGACCATTTTTGAGCTCCTTCCTTGCCTGCCTGTAATCGTCTAGAGCTGAGCTTGACCCTAGCTTCCTTCACCTTATGTAAGCTACCTTCTTCCTTTTGACGAGAAGCTCCACCACTCTCGTCATCCAAGGTTCCTTTATCTTACCCCTTTTTGCCTGTCTCAGAGGGACATATTTATTCATCACTCGCAACAACTGTTCCTTAAACATTCTCCACAAGTCTATAGTGCCTTTACCATGGAACAATTGCTCCCAGTCCATGCTTCCTAACTCATGTCTAATCGCATCATAGTTTCCTCTTCCCCAATTAAATATCCTCCCATTTTGCCTAATCCTCTCCTTCTCCATAGCTATGTAGAATGTGAGGCAGTTATGGTCACTATCACCAAAATGCTGTCCCACCACAAGATCTGATACCTGCCCCGGTTCGTTTCCGAGTACCAAGTCTAGAATGGCCTCTCCCCTCGTCGGCCTGTCAACGTACTGCGTTAGGAAGCCCTTCTGAACACACCTTACAAAAACAGCTCCATTCAAATCTTCTGCTCGAAGGAGGTTCCAATCAATATTAGGAAAGTTAAAGTCACCCATTACAACAACCCGACTACGTCCGCACTTTTCCAAAATCCGTCGACCTATGCTTCCTTCAATCTCCCTGCTGCTATTGGGGGGCCTGTAGTAAACCCCTAATGAGGTGACTACTCCCTTGCTGTTCCTAATTTCCACCCATACTGACTCAGTAGGCAGATCTTCCTCGACAAAGGAAGCTTCTGTAGCTGTGATATCCTCTCTGATTAGTAGTGCTACACCCCCTCCTCTTTTTCCCCCCTCCCTATTCTTTTTAAATGCTCTAAACCCTGGAACATCCAGCAACCATTCCTGCCCCTGAAAAACCCATGTCTCTGTTATGGCCACAACATCATAGCACCAGGTACTGATCCATGCTCTAAGTTCATCACTTTTATTCCTGATACTCCTTGCGTTAAAGCAAACACACTTTAACTGATCCCTTGGTTCCTTCCCAGGAAAATCCTTCCCACTAGCTGGTCTACCCCTTGCTATTGCCTCACCTGCATCAACTCTCACCTCCGGTATACAGCTCAGGTTCCCAACCCCCTGCCATACTAGTTTAAACCCTCTCGAACTACTCGAGCAAACCTTCCACCCAGGGCATTGGTCCCCTTCCAGTTCAGATGCAACCCGTCCTTCTTGTACAGGTCCCATCTTCCCCAGAAGGCATCCCAATTATCTACATATCTGAAGCCCTCCCTCCTACACCAGCTGCGTAGCCACGTGTTAAGCTGCGCCCGCTCCCTGTTCCTCGCCTCGCTATCTCGTGGCACCGGTAGTAAACTAGAGAACACTACTCTGTTCGTCCTGCTCTGCAGCTTCCATCCTAACTCCCTGAAATCACTTTTTATATCCTCAATCCTATTTCTGGCTATATCATTTGTGCCAATATGTAACACGATTTCTGGCTGTTTGCCCTCCCCTTTTAGAACCTTATACACCCGATCGGAGACGTCCCGGACCCTGGCACCAGGGAGGCAACATACCTTCCGGTAATCCCGATCCTCAAAATCTCCTGTCGATTCCCCTAACTATCGAGTCCCCTACCACGAGTACTTTTCTATTCTGCCCCCTTCCCTTCTTTGCCACAGTGTCAGGCTCAGTGCCAGAGAACTGACTACTATGGCTTTCCTCTGGTAGGTCATCCCCCCCAGCAGTATCCAAAACGGTATACTTATTGCTGAGGGGAATGCCCACAGGGGATCTCTGCACTGTCTGTCTGTCCCCTTTCCTCCCCCTAACTGTAACCCATCTATCCTTGTCCTGAGCCTTAGGAGTGACCAACTCCCGGTAACTCCTCTCAATTACCCCCTCTGCCTCCCGAATGATCCGTAGTTCATCCAGCTCCAGCTCCATTTCCCTAACAAGGTTTTCAAGGAGCTGGAGTTGGGTGCACTTCCTGCAGATGTAGCCAGCGGAGACGTGTGCCATGTCTCCCACCTGCCACATTCTGCAGGAGGAGCAAGCAAGTGCCCTAGCATCCATACCCCACTTATCTGAACACCCACTCAGTACTAAAGTGGAAAGCTTAGTTCAAGTTGCTATAAAATTAATAACAAACTTATATTCAATAGAGAAAGTTTAGAATGAACCTTACCTTATTAAGGAAGGGTTTTGCTTTTTATCAATCTATTTTCCTCTGGAATTAATCTAATTTCTCTTTTTTTTTCATTCTATCACAAACTATTCCTTGTCTTTGTTCCATTCATCCACCCCTGGCTTGACATCAATTAGGTGTCTAACTTTTCCCAGCTTTGAACTGAAACATTAACTTTTATTTTTCCCTCTACAGATGCTTCCTGACCTGCTGACATTTTCTGTTTCTCTTTTAGATAATTCCCTATTCCTTGATTGTCCCTGAGACTGTGTATGGTTTATTGTCTCCTTATTTGAGGAAATATATTATTGCCATTGAGGAATTGCATTAGAGGTTCTTGGGAAGGTGAGACTCAGGAGAGATTGGGCAAATTGGGCCTGAATTCTCTCGAGTTTCCAAGACAGACAGCAGATCTCTCATTGGTTGGACCATTTTTGGAATACTGTGTTTCCTTCCGGTCTTTCTGCTAGAGAATAGATGTGGTCAAACTTGAAAGGGTGCAGAAAAAATTTACAAAGATGTTGCCAGGTTGGAGGGTTTGAGCTATAGGGAGAGGCTGAATAGGCTGGGGCTATGGTCCCTGAAGTGTTGGAGGCTGAGGGGTGACCTTATAAAGGTTTTAAAATCATGATGGGCATAGAAGGGGTGAATAGCCAAGGTCTTTTTCCCAGACGAGAGGAGTCCAAAACTAGAAGGCATATTTTTACGGTGACAGGAGCAAGGTTTAAAAATGCAACTTTTTTATATGGAGGACGGTTTGTGTATGGAATGAGTTAACAGTGGAAGTGTTATAGGCTGGTACAATTACTACATTTAAAAGGTATCATGATGGGTACATGAATTGGAAGGGTTTAGAGGAATATAGGCCAAATGTTGGCAAATGCAACTAAGTCAGATTAGGACATCTGGTTCAAATGGCTGGGTTGCACCGAAGGGTCTGTTACCGTGCTGTACAACCCCATGACTCCATGACTCTATCTCATTGAAACTTAAAGGGATAGACAGGGTAGAGCATGTTAGGATTTTCTCCATGTTGTGAAGTCTAATACCAGGGGGTAACAATTTAAAAATAAGGGAGAATACCACTTAGATCCAAGATGAGGCAAATTCTTTTTCGACTCAAAGGGTTGTGAACAGCTAGAATTCTACACCAGAGAAGGCTGTGGAAGCTCAGTCTTAGTATGAATATGCTTAAGGTAGAAATCGATAGGCTTCAGGTTTCCAATGACTTATAGGGTTATGGGGATGAAGTAGGTATAGGGTGAAGTGTTCACTCGGCTATGATCAGATTGAATGGCAGGACAGGCTCAATGGACAGAATCGCCTACTTCTGTTTCTATGTCCCTAAAACCTGATGTAAATTTCATCTCCATTTAATGTACTAATGTTGTTTAATAAAGCAATTTATTTATATGCAATGTGGTATGCGATTAATTGGCATTTTTAAGAGAAAATGTAGAACATAGAACATAGAACATAGAACAGTACAGCACAGAACAGGCCCTTCAGCCCACAATGTTGTGCCGACCATTGATCCTCATGGATGCACCCTCAAATTTCTGTGACCATATGCATGTCCAGCAGTCTCTTAAATGACCCCAATGACCTTGCTTCCACGACTGCTGCTGGCAACGCATTCCATGCTCTCACAACTCTCTGCGTAAAGAACCTGCCTCTGACATCCCCTCTATACTTTCCACCAACCAGCTTAAAACTATGACCCCTCGTGCTAGCCATTTCTGCCCTGGGAAATAGTCTCTGGCTATCGACTCTATCTATGCCTCTCATTATCTTGTATACCTCAATTAGGTCCCCTCTCCTCCTCCTTTTCTCCAATGAAAAGAGACCGAGCTCAGTCAACCTCTCTTCATAAGATAAGCCCTCCAGTCCAGGCAGCATCCTGGTAAACCTCCTCTGAACCCTCTCCAAAGCATCCACATCTTTCCTATAATAGGGCGCCCAGAACTGGACGCAGTATTCCAAGTGCGGTCTAACCAAAGTTTTATAGAGCTGCAACAAGATCTCACGACTCTTAAACTCAATCCCCCTGTTAATGAAAGCCAAAACACCATATGCTTTCTTAACAACCCTGTCCACTTGGGTGGCCATTTTAAGGGATCTATGTATCTGCACACCAAGATCCCTCTGTTCCTCCACGCTGCCAAGAATCCTATCCTTAATCCTGTACTCAGCTTTCAAATTCGACCTTCCAAAATGCATCACCTCGCATTTATCCAGGTTGAACTCCATCTGCCACCTCTCAGCCCATCTCTGCATCCTGTCAATGTCCCGCTGCAGCCTACAACAGCCCTCTACACTGTCAACGACACCTCCGACCTTTGTGTCGTCTGCAAACTTGCTGACCCATCCTTCAATTCCCTCGTCCAAGTCATTAATAAAAATTACAAACAGTAGAGGCCCAAGGACAGAGCCCTGTGGAACCCCACTCACCACTGACTTCCAGGCAGAATATTTTCCTTCTACTACCACTCGCTGTCTTCTGTTGGCCAGCCAATTCTGTATCCAAGCAGCTAAGTTCCCCTGTATCCCATTCCTCCTGACCTTCTGAATGAGCCTTCCATGGGGAACCTTATCAAATGCCTTACTGAAGTCCATATACACCACATCCACAGCTTGACCCTCATCAACCTTACTAGTCACATCCTCAAAAAACTCGATAAGGTTTGTAAGGCATGACCTACCCCTCACAAAGCCGTGTTGACTGTATTTGATCAAGCCATGCTCTTCCAGATGGTCATAAATCTTATCCCTCAGAATCCTTTCTAACACCTTGCAGACGACAGACGTGAGACTTACCGGTCTATAATTGCCGGGGATTTCCCTATTTCCTTTCTTGAAGAGAGGAATTACATTTGCCTCTCTCCAGTCCTCAGGTACGACTCCAGTGGAGAGCGAGGATGCAAAGATCTTCGCAAGTGGCGAAGCAATTGCATTTCTCGCTTCCCAAAGCAGCCGAGGACAAATCTGATCCGGGCCTGGCGACTTGTCAATCTTAATGTTTGACAAAATTTTCAGTACATCAGCTTCCTCTATCTCTATCCATTCCAGCATGCACACCTGCTCTTCAAAGGTTTCATTCACTACACAGGTCGTTTCTTTCGTAAAGACAGAAGCAAAAAACTCATTTAGGGCTTCCCCTACCTCCTCAGGCTCCACACACAAGTTCCCTATGCTATCCCTGATCGGCCCTACTCTTTCTTTGACCATTCTCTTATTCCTCACGTAAGTGTAAAATGCCTTTGTGTTTTCCCGGATTCCTTCTGCCAAGCCTTTCTCGTGCCCCCTCCTGGCTCTCCTCAGACCATTTTTGAGCTCCTTCCTTGCCTGCATGTAATCCTCTCTAGCTGAACTTGACCCTAGCTTCCTCCACCTTATGTAAGCTACCTTCTTCCTTTTCACTAGAAGCTCCACCGCTCTCGTCATCCAAGGTTCCTTTATCTTACCCCGTCTTGCCTGTCTCAGAGGGACATATTTACTCATCACTCCCAACAACTGTTCCTTAAACCATCTCCACATGTCTATAGTTCCCTTACCATGGAACAACTGCTCCCAGTCCATGCTTCCTAACTTGTGTCTAATCGCATCATAGTTTCCTCTTCCCCAATTAAATATCCTCCCATTCTGCCTAATCCTCTCCTTCTCCATAGCTATGTAGAATGAGAGTGTGTTATGGTCACTATCACCAAAATGCTCTCCCACCACAAGATCTGATACCTGCCCCGGCTCGTTTCCGAGCACCAAGTCTAGAATGGCCTCTCCCCTCGTCGGCCTGTCAACGTACTGCGTTAGGAAACCCTCCTGAACACACCTTACAAAAACAGCTCCATTCAAATCTTCTGCTCGAAGGAGGTTCCAATCAATATTAGGAAAGTTAAAGTCACCCATTACAACAACCCTACTGCGTCCACACTTTTCCAAAATCTGTCGACCTATGCTTTCTTCAATCTCCCTGCTGCTATTGGGGGGCCTGTAGTAAACCCCTAATGAGGTGACTACTCCCTTGCTGTTCCTAATTTCCACCCATACTGACTCAGTAGGCAGATCTTCCTCGACAATGGAAGCTTCTGTAACTGTGATACCCTCTCTGATTAGTAGTGCTACACCCCCTCCTCTTTTTCCCCCCTCCCTATTCTTTTTAAATGTTCTAAACCCTGGAATATCCAGCAACCATTCCAGCCCATGAGAAACCCATGTCTCTGTTATGGCCACAACATCATAGCACCAGGTACTGATCCATGCTCTAAGTTCATCACTTTTCTTCCTGATACTCCTTGCATTAAAGCAAACACACTTTAACCGATCCCTTGGTTCCTTCCCAGGAAAATCCTTCCCACTAGCTGGTCTACCTCTTGCTACTGCCTCACCTGCATCAACGCTCACCTCTGGTATACAGCTCAGGTTCCCACCCCCCTGCCATACTAGTTTAAACCCTCTCGAACTACTCGAGCAAGCCTTCCACCCAGGACATTGGTCCCCTTCCAGTTCAGATGCAACCCGTCCTTCTTGTACAGGTCCCACCTTCCCCAGAAGGCATCCCATTTATCAACATATCTGAAACCCTCCCTCCTACACCAGCTGCGTAGCCACGTGTTCAGCTGCGCCCGCTCCCTGTTCCTCACCTCGCTATCTCGTGGCACCGGTAGTAAACCAGAGAACACTACTCTGTTCGTCCTGCTCTGCAGCTTCCATCCTAACTCCCTGAAATCACTTTTTATATCCTCAAACCTATTTCTGGCTATATCATTTGTGCCAATATGTAACACGATTTCTGGCTGTTCACCCTCCCCTTTCAGAACTTTATACACCCGATCGGAGACGTCCCGGACCCTGGCACCAGGGAGGCAACATACCTTCCGGGAATCCCGATCTTGCCCACAAAATCTCCTGTCGATTCCCCTAACTATCGAGTCCCCTACCACGAGTACTTTTCTATTCTGCCCCCTTCCCTTCTTTGCCACAGTGTCAGGCTCAGTGCCAGAGAACTGACTACTATGGCTTTCCTCTGGTAGGTCAACCCCCCCAGCAGTATCCAAAACGGTATACTTATTGCTGAGGGGAATGCCCACAGGGGATCTCTGCACTGTCTGTCTGTCCCCTTTCCTCCCCCTAACTGTAACCCATCTATCCTCGTCCTGAGCCTTAGGAGTGACCAACTCCCGATAACTCCTCTCAATTACCCCCTCTGCCTCCCGAATGATCCGTAGTTCATCCAGCTCCAGCTCCATTTCCCTAACACGGTTTTCAAGGAGCTGTAGCTGGGTGCACTTCCCGCAGATGTAGCCAGCGGAGACGTGTGCCACATCTCCCAACTGCCACATTTTGCAGGAGGAGCAAGCAACTGCCCTAGCATCCATACCCCACTTATCTGAACACCCACTCAATACTAAAGCAGAAAGCTCACTTCAAGTAATAATAACAAATTAATAACAAACTTATGTTCAATAGAGAAAGTTTAGAATGAACCTTACCTTATTAACTAGGTTAGAGGAGGAGGGCGGGTGGGAGACACTACAGTTGTAGAGTCTCGGGTTAAGCCGCCTTGCTGATATATATGGTCACTGTAGTGTCACTTATTGCAATGGTGGGTAATACTGAAGTAAAGGATCCAGGTATGACGCTGGTTCTATTAGCTAACCTCAAATGGGTTGTCAGACCAAAAGAAATTGTGTTTATACAGAATTCCTCATAACCTTACAATGTTCCAAAGCACTTCACAATGAAATGGTAACATGCAATTACAGTTGCTAAGTAGGAAATAACACAGCCAATTTGTGCACAGCATGCTCCCACAAACATGGTAATAGCTAGGCTATCTGCTTTACTAATAAGAGTTGAGGGATATGTATTGGGCCGGATGTAGGAGATATCTCCTCTATTCTACCTCAATTAGAGTAGTCAGACTTTTTACATATACTTCCAGATGTTGATAGAAATGGCCACGTCTCATCCAAACAATAGCACATCCTTCGGCACGGCATTCTCTTGTAATGTAGGAATAGATTTAGTTTAGATGTGGTCTGGCTACATGAACGAAATGCTACAGCGTTGCAAGTCCCCACAAACTAAAACCCTAAAATTGTTGATGCTTTCAGGAGATCAGCCAAGAAAAGACAATGGGATGGTGGAGAAGAACAAGACAATAAAAGATGGGAGTGGGCACTAGTGCCACAGTTTTAACCATGGTTTCTCCTTTCAAACCAGCGCATTTTCAATTATACCAAAGAGGCATGAAGTTTAGCTTTGGTCTGCAGAGGGGCCTTCCGCAGGCTAAACCAGGTGTACTATCAGGTGTGCCAATAAAACCCCTATTCCTGCTCATGCATCCTTAACTCTCACCTGTAATTAGGCAATAAACAAATGACTGTGCCGAATGCTTGCCACTGGGTTCCCCCATGTAGAATTATTGATGAGAACACATTTTCACATGAAACACATTACATCAATTTTGTACACCACCTGTCTGTGCGCTAATCATGCTGTTCATTCATGCAAGAGATCTTAAACCACTGATAATATGAGCCCTGCTCGATGATGATTGCCACTGTCTGACCTTGGATTACTTCAGCCGCCTGAATTCTCCAGGTCAGTTATTGAGTTGATTGGCTTGGCCTCTTCAGAGCTCTTCAAGCAGTAAATTAATTCCACTGGTTACTCAAGGAGACAATCAGGTAATATTGGTTTCCAAGAATAACTTGTAATTATTTCCCTTTCAAACTAAGGAAAAGGGCACCAAGTTGCAATATTCACTAAGGCGTTGACTTTACGTTAGAATCCAATTGCCAAGCGCATGAGTGTTTTACATAGATGGTCATCTTATAGTCATATTTCATTCATTGAATCAATTGGCCATATCTGGTGCTTATTTAATGATTGACAGCTGACTTTCGTTAGTTTCAACCTCTAATACTTCACCTGAAAAAGTTTAAATCACTTATGCTAGGGTTCTTGTGGTGTAGTAGTGGAGCCCCTACCTTTGATCCAGGAGGCCCACGTTCAATTGCCCACTTGCTCCAAGGGGATGGAATAATATCTTTGAACAGATCGGTTAGAAAATGTAAATCAGTTTTGCTTTCAAATTAAGAAAGCAATTAAAACAAAACAACTTTGAATTAATTGAGTTGTAACTTTTGAAAAAAATGTCATTATTTTCCCTCCTTGACATCAAGCATTTTTATTCATTGTTTTTATTGGATTGGATGTAGGCATTGCTGCCTAGACCAGACCAGTATTTATTGCCCAGAGGGCAGTTCAAAGTCAGCCATATTGCTGTTGTTATGGAGTCACTCGTAGGCCAGACTGGAAGAGGGTAACAAATTTCTTCCCCTGGAAGACAGAGAACCCAATGGGCTAATACAATGTGGTTGCTATTGAGTTTGCTTTTTACTGAGTGCACATTTCACCAGCTGCCATGGTGGGATTCAAACTCATGTCCCTAGAACATCATTAATGGAGTGACATGTCTACTGACACAATCCCCACACTACTGCCTTCCCTACATATTGCACTAAGGTGAGTGGCCTAGCCTAAGATGCTAAGATACTGAAAATGATATAATTTACTTGATTTCACATTTTGGAACAAGTGAACTTGAATCCTTTCAAGTGATTGTTTACATTATAATTGCAACGACATTTCAGAATTGTTACATTGACTATGAAGGTGAGATTGAGAAAGTCACTACAAACATTTTGTTCTTCCTCCTTATTTAAATATAAAATTGTGGAACTCTTATAGCAGAAAAGAAACCTGTGAAGTCTGTGCCAGATCTCTACAGGAGTAACTGAGTCAAAGATAGTAGGAACTGCAGATGCTGGAGAACCTGAGATAACAAGGTGTAGAGCTGGATGAACACAGCAGGCCAAGCAGCATCAGAGGAGCAGGAAGGCTGATGTTTTGGGCCTAGACCCAATTCAATCCACCTAGATTCCTGAAGAAGGATCTAGGCCCGAAACATCAGCCTTTCTGCTACTCTGATGCTGCTTGGCCTGCTGTGTTCATTCAGTTCTATACCTTGTTAACTGAGTCAGTGCCATTTCCTTGCCTTTTCCCCAAGGGTAATGTTATTAGGCCTCACAAAGAAGCCTTTGACCTCTTCCTGATCCCCTGCAACCCTAGGCCCAAATCTTTGCTTGTCCCAAATCATTACTCCAGTGAAGGCATGGAGTGCCCAACTCTGCTTCCTACTCTGATCCCCAATCCCTACAGTATCAAATTGATATTATATTTAACTGTCTCATTAATTTTTGAAACACAAATCAAATTGCCAGTACCTTTCTAATTTAGCTTATGAGCTGGAATTGTGCAGCCACCTCAGGAGGCTGTAAGATGGCAAATTTCTTCCGCTTAAAACTGTGAACCCAATGGGCTAATACAATGTGGTTGCTATTGAGTTTGCATTTTATTGAATGCACATTTCGCCAACTGCCATGGTGGGATTGAAACTCATGTCTCTAGAACATTACTGATCAGTGACACGTCCAGTGACACAAGCCCCACACTACTGTCTTCCCTATATATTGCACTAAGGGGCTTTGACTATTTGCCTCAGGTGTTTAAACCAGTGGTTAGGGATCAGGGGTTGGTGGGGATGTTGAGGAGCCACTAATGGGAGAAGCAGCAGGGGGATCTCAACTGCTCAGGTACTCATTTGACCACTCCAGCAGTAAGGGCTTCCTCCCTCTTCCCTAAACCATTGCGATCAATTCCCCACAAACTCACCACGCCTGGATCACTGTAATTTGCCTAGTTTAAAGCAAATGCAAAGGAAGCTGCAATCTTGGCCAATTACAGGAAGCCACTAGGTTCTTCGATGGGGATTGAAAGCAATTAACTTTTTTTTTGCTGCAAAAGTGATTCCATGGGTTGGCAATATTTTCGACTTAAAGTACAACATAATTTACAGGATAGCAAAAGCTACTCTGCATTTTAATTCCTGGTAATAATTCTGATCAATTAAATTGGCATGTCTGTGCTGATGAGTTGGAGGCCTTTCAGAAACAATGCACCTCACCATGGGAGTGGGTGAATATTAATGGAATCATCCAACCATCTCGAGCAACCATACTTACAGCCAACTAATAGGGGAATGAAATTTAACTAACCGACAGACAAAATTACAGAACTACCTGAGGGAAAGCGGAAAAAAATTAAATTTCGTCTTTTTGTTTCTGTTCTAAAAGGAGGCCTTCAGGAGGTACACTTCAGTAACAGCTGGTTGGTGTAACATAATTTCAATACTTCCTTCGAACCTGGCTATTAACTGCAGCTTTATGTTGTTTCTTAACGTCAATACATCAGGTGTTTAGTGCACAGCCAAAGGTGGGTCATAAAATTAAAGTAATTCATGAATATTTAATACAATGTATTGCAAATTTGGCTGGAATACAAAACAAGGACCTGTTAAATTAAAGCTTTATTACTCCACAGCCCTAGCGGCCATTATTTTAGAAGAGGACTCCTGGATTGGTTGATCATTTGAGACTCAATGTTGGCTTCTCAGAGCCCATAAAAAATATTAAGTTTAAACAATTACGGCTGGATATTAAGCCATTAACAAATTCCATTTGTATCAATATCTGCTGGTGGATTCCAACTGCCTTTTCAAGCGGTACATTGAAAATGGTCGAATCTATTATCAGTTAATATTTTTTAAATGCTGAAACGCAGCTTGTTGTCACCAGCTGAACATAATGTTCTCCCACACTCACACACTACTTCTTTTTCTTGTTTTCATCTGTGCATAGGAAATGCAACATTGATTGGGCTTTGGTGGATTGAATTGGTAGGAAATCTACACAGCTTATATTGAGCAGTCAGACTGTGGAGCTCACTAATACAAGGACTGGTTAAGATGTGTGAACTAGATGTGTTGAAAAGGAGCCCAGATAAGTACATGTGGGCGAAAAACATAGAGAGATATGCTGACTGTCATGACCACAGATCATAACCCCAAATTACACATGGACACAAAGTCTTAATTCTGCCATGTGTATTTTTAAAAGAAGACAGATATGGTCAAAATGATTGTGTATGCAAATCCAGTGTCCATCTGGAACTAGAACAAGAGGGCCTGGAATGTCACACCTAATGAGATGTCAAGGAAACTTCAAAGGGATAAACATAATGTGGAGAGTTACAGCAACTGATCTATAAGGTCTGTGAGTTTTCTCAGACTGTGAGCATGATGGAAGAAAGGATAACAGCCTGGGTGACAAACACAGTTTGAGTCTTCTCCTCTCAAAGATAAACAGTCTTAGCCTGTACATGATAGTGGAAGCAGGTACACTAGCGAGCAGAGGTACTTGTATGTACTAGCCTTGGTTCAAGAGCTAATGTGCTATACACAGCATAGTTAAAGAACTTTTAATTAGTAATACCTGCATTGAAAATGAAGAATTTTATTACTTTGAGAGCTAGAAATCAGTGAGCCAGTCAAATGGAGTCAGGGCCAATGAATTTAAATTAACATACCGAGCCAAGAATTCCAAAATGTCTGCTAAAATCAACGTTCCACTGGCTACTCTTTACAAATGATCCAGAGATTGATCTATATATGTTTTATCTTTTATCTTTCTTTGAACTGCACACTTCTAATCTGTGTGAATGTACGGTGTGTTGTTACTGTTTCACATGTTTAATATCTAACAGGTCACTTTTTTGTGAGTGACAATTTGGGGTATCCTGTCTGGGACCATAATAACTTGGGAATCTCACCCAGGCTCTATTGTAACAAACTGGAGTTCATGGCCATGATTTTAATCCATAGACAAAATGAAAGAATTAGAATGGCTGAATTGTTTCTTTGAAACCAATTGACGAAAAATAACTGCAAAAGGTTTTCTTGAATTTGCAGCACTACAATATAGCAATGTCCAAATTTAACACTAGTTTTTTTCTCTTGGAATTAGGGAAGTTACTGAAGATTTAAAAATTCTATCCTTTAAACAGTTAAAAGATATAATGAGTCACTTGGGATTAGAATTTTATATATAAGTCAGAAATCTTGAAATGTTAAAACGGGTGGCCCACAGTTTACAGGTGGAAAATGAGGAAGATGAAAAGGATAGAGTAGCTGTAGAGAGACTAATTAGAGCAGTAGAAATTAGAATTTCTCGAGAAACAGAAAGGCAAACGGCAAGAGAGAGAAGGAGACAGAGATTGAGAAAAGGGAACAAGAGTAATGACAGCCAAAGCAAACCTCAGGAAAAATGTCAAGACAGGGAGTTTCAACTAAGATGGCTTAATTTGAGGAGCAGGAATCCTGCATGAAAACACTACTGGCTCAGATTTAAGAATGGAATCAACATAGTTTGCCTAATGAATTTCAAAGTTTGAGGAGGCAGAGTTGGAAATCTTTTTCACTATTCAGTCAGCAGCCTGATGACAGTGCCATTGATGTTAAAGCAATCAAGATGACTATCCTGTGTACGTACTATTGAAAGCAGTGTAACAGCAGGATCTGACCAGGTGAACCTGGAGTTTGAAAGGATGAAACATTTTTTTAAAATGAGTCGCTATGGATGCTTAAGACAAGCTACTTATGGAGGGCCTAGGCCCGAAGCGTCAGCTTTTGCGCTCCTGAGATGCTGCTTGGCCTGCTGTGTTCATCCAGCTCCACACTTTGTTATCTCAGATTCTCCAGCATCTGCAGTTCCCATTCCCACTTATGGAAACATGCGCCAACTAATTCTTACATTTACTAACTAATGAATTCATCCTTTTGTTTACTAAAGAGAGCCTTGTTGAAGCTCCTCCTTTTAAAACATAAATTCATTTGGGTCTGGGCAAAAGATAACCACAGGAGAAGGAATTCATTGTACTTTGATTTTGTGGTGACCAGCTGAGGGGGAGGTTGAACAAAGTTCATCCCTCTTCGCTTGGGAGCTTGATAATTTGGGGTGTTCCTTCTGGATATGTAATAACCTGGGGAACCTTATCCCGAATCTGGTCATAATACAACAAAGAAAGGATTGACCCATTTTGTGAATTCCGTATAATTCTGCATAATCAGTTATTCTGGATTCCATTTGCTCTTTGATCTGGTGCTCCTTTTCGTTAAGATTAGTAAGGTTTTCTAGGAGTTAAATCCTCAAACGTCCGAAATGTTTTCTGTCATCTGAACAAAGGTCAAGAGGCTTGACGCCACTGTGACAAAGAGGGGATTGACATGTCAATGAACCATCAGAACATTAATGAACCGAGTGTTAAAAAATGTCATCTTAATGATTTGAGACGATGGGCAGTTTACTATGTCATTTCTGGTAGGCATTCCCACTTGACATATTAGGAGAAAGTGAATGAATAGTCTTACAAATGGAGGTTAGCAGCTATCAGCATAACCCATGATAAGAGACAGGGGAGATAGCCTGGTTGATATGACAGCCATATGACAATGCAACCACTGAAGATCATGCCTTTAATTTTGCTTTGCTATATCAAGCTGAAATTAGCCAGTTTCAGAAGAACATAGAACATAGAACATTACAGCACAGTACAGGCCCTTCATCCCTCGATGTTGTGCTGATCTGTCATACCGATCTGAAGCCCATCTAACCTACACTATTCCATGTACGTCCATATGTTTATCCAATGACGACTTAAATGTACCTAAAGTTGGCGAATCTACTACCGTTGCAGGCAAAGCATTCAATTCCCTTACTACTCTCTGAGTAAAGAAACTACCTCTGACATCTGTCCTATATCTTTCACCCCTCAATTTAAAGCTATGCCCCCTTGTGCTCGCTGTCACCATCCTAGGAAAAAGGCTCTCCCTATCCACCCTATCTAACCCTCTGATTATTTTATATGTCTCAATTAAGTCACCTCTCAACCTTCTTCTCTCTAACGAAAACAGCCTCAAGTCCCTCAGCCTTTCCTCCTAAGACCTTCCCTCCGTACCAGGCAACATCCTAGTAAATCCCCTCTGCACCTTTTCCAAAGCTTCCACATCCTTGCACCCTTCCCAAAGCTTCCACATCCTAGGGGTGAGGGATCTGAAATGGGTGAGTGGCAGTTAACTGAACCTGGGACAAGCTCCTGAATCTGGATGGTGTAGTTTTATGTAAGGTTGCCTCTGATGTCAGGATCCCCTTATCAATCAAAGACTGGGCACCAGCTCTTATTTAAAGGGCATCCAGCTTGTTGTTAAAGTTGTAAGTTTCCCTGCATGCTTTTCAAGAAAGGTAAAATTAGCAGTGGCTGGACTTCTGTTTCTCCAACAAAAGGGACAATAATGAGGAAAATTAAGAAATCCGGGAGAAATTTCCTCTATCATTACATCAGATGATTCAGTGGCATTGATGTTTTTAACTGAAGTTTGAGATGTCACTGTCAGCCAATGGATGCACTCAGCATTTGAGGATGAGTAAGGACAGGGCAGATGCATTCATTAATGTCATTCTGTGTTCTGACGGAGGGTCACTGGACCTAAAATATTAAGTCTGAATATTTTCTTCACAGATGCTGCCAGATATGCTGAGCTTTTCCAGTAACTTTGTTTTTGCTCCAATATTGCGATTACCTCTCTCGTTGCTTATGGGCAACATCTAAGTCTCCTCCCCTTCAGAACTCCAATCTCTGACATTCAAATAGCCTGAGTTGTACACTGCCCTTTTAATTTGGACCCAGTACTTGAGGGCTCTGGATTTTCTGCCTGCCACTCTCAGATAGTAGATGCTTCCAGTATCACAATCCCACACAGAATGTGAATGTGGATACTTAAAAGGAAACCCAAGCTGTTGGTAGAGACCATTCCATTTGACATGTCCATCATGGGCCTCCTGCACTGCCACAATGATGCCACCCGAAGGTTGCAGGAACAGCAACTCATATTCCGCCTGGGAACCCTGCAGCCATATGGTATCAATGTGGACTTCACCAGTTTCAAAATCTCCCCTTCCCCTACTGCATCCCTAAACCAGCCCAGTGCATCCCCTCCCCCCACTGCACCACACAACCAGCCCAGCTCTTCCCCCCCACCCACTGCATCCCAAAACCAGTCCAACCTGTCTCTGCCTCCCTAACCGGTTCTTCCTCTCACCCATCCCTTCCTCCCACCCCAAGCCGCACCCCCAGCTACCTACTAACCTCATCCCACCTCCTTGACCTGTCCGTCTTCCCTGGACTGACCTATCCCCTCCCTACCTCCCCACCTACACCCTCTCCACCTATCTTTTTTACTCTCCATCTTCGGTCCGCCTCCCCCTCTCTCCCTATTTATTCCAGTTCCCTCCCCCCATCCCCCTCTCTGATGAAGGGTCTAGGCCCGAAACGTCAGCTTTTGTGCTCCTGAGATGCTGCTTGGCCTGCTGTGTTCATCCAGCCTCACATTTTATTATCTTGGAATCTCCAGCATCTGCAGTTCCCATTATCTCTGATTCCATTTGCATTGTTGTCCTTGCATTGAGAAGGACAACAGATATTGACACAATAGTCAAAGGCAAACTGTCTTCCACAGTTCCACCATTCTTTACATCCTAATCAGTTTTGCAAACAAGCCCAACCAGCAATTTTGCTAATTTTAGAAACCTCTGATAATATTGTCTTCACACCAGGCCTCTGATAAACAATACAGTGAGGTAAAACTGAGCCAAAATTGCTTTATTTTACAGATTCTAAAAGATGGAACCCTTGGGGATTTCTACATTCTCCAATTCTAGCCTCTTGCATATTTATGGTTTTCTTTGTTCCACTACCGGCAGCTGTGTTGTTAGCTGCTCAGGTCCTCAGTTCTGGAATTCACTCCCTTTATTTCCCTCTTCACCTTTAAGACTACCCTTAGACCTATAAGAGCAGATAAAATTTTGCCGTAAAAGTGAATCCGTGGGCTTGCAATGCTTCAGACTCAAAGTACAACAAAATTAACAAGACAGGAACAGCTACTGAAATAGCTATTTTGCATCTTGAATCCTGATCATAACTATAATCAATTGAATTAGCATAGCTGTGCTAACAGATTAGTGGCATTACAGAAATAGTGCACCTCACCATCAGAAAAGGAAAATATTAATAGGAACATCTTAATAGTCCAAGGGCACTCGCAGCCAACTCATAGTAGAATAAGATTTGATCTGTCTCTATGATTTCTTACAAATTGTCCTCAAAATATTTCATGAATGCTCCTGTTTATTCACTACAGCTGAAAACAAAGCAGACAAACTGGTGTGTTTTCTCAGAACCAATCACAAAGGGAAACATATAGAATTCAATTAACTCTTGGACAACACAACGGATCCTTGTAATGGTGTAAGAATTCAAAGCTTCTGAGAGAACAAGATACTACCAAGTATCTATAGGGAATGCCAGCACAAATGATTTACTCTGTGGGACAAAGTTGACATAGCAGTCATTTTGCCTTGTTTGTGAAAAGCCATTTGTTCAGAAATCCAGAAAGAACCCTGAGAGACACCATCAGAGATAGGGAGAGAGAGAGAGAATATTCTCCCCAGGGAGAGGAGAAAAGGGCAAACTAGCTGAAGACTACCATAATGAACTGGGTTGCCAAAGACCGCAACTTATAGGGGCACTAAAGTGAAATTAAGAAGCATTCACTTCCAAGCAGAACCACTCCTGTTCTGTACGCCTACTATTCATCAACAGAAGACATCACAGCTAAAGAATTCTGAATTCAATTTTTCAACCCCTTCACCTTAGAAAAAAGAGCGCGTCAAGTAAACCAGACTTGCTATGATAACAAATAGATCTGACTTTCATCTTTGTAAGTGTCTATAATCTTGACCTATTTTTAACCTTTGCATCCTTATTTTAACTAATGACTACCAATAGTTGCTTAATAATTGGAAACCAAACTAATGTAATAAATTAACCTTTGACCTTGTTTAAGCTTTGCTGCTGGTTACTTTAAATTGAAACACTCTTAAAAACTAATGTGGAACTAAATGAGTTATTTAAATTCAGAGTTCAAGGGCCACTCTAAGTACATGCCTGGTGTGGTGTAACACTGTCCAGCCACTACCATGAAATTAGATTGCACTGAGTGCCTGTCTTTAGATTAAAATACTTTCAGTTAGCTTAACTTTTGCTTTTAAAGTCAGTGGAAAGCAAAGCCCCATGAAGAGTCTGTTCATTGTGCAGCAGTTTCTGAATCAATTCAACAAGTCAGAGTTTGAGGGGTGCCTCTTTTGTTGGATAGAAATATATCAATTGCAGCATTATATACACTTCAGAAGGAGATCATTTAGCCTATAACTCTGCCAGCTCTTTGAAAGAGTTACCCAATTTGTCTCCCTCAACAACAATACCAGCAATGAAGTGTATATAGATAGTATCTTTAAAGTACAAAAACCCCAGGTTCTTTACAGAAGCATTTAAATCAAATATGGCACTGAACCACATCAGGACATATTTAGGAAACCCAAAAGCTGGATCAAGGAATTAGCTTTTAAAGAGTGCCTTAAAAGAAATTAGAGGTGCAGAAAGATTTACAGAGGGCATGTCAGTTCTAGGTAGCTAAAGGGATGACCACTGATGCTGGAGAAATTAAGATAAAGGGGCGTTCACGAGGCTGGGATTAGAGACATTGCAGTATCTCATAGAGTTGAGAGTTGGTATAGATTACAGAGATAGGGAAGGTGAAAAGATCATGGAGGCATTTGAAAATAAGAATGATAATTAACAAGGGCATTCCTCATTCTTTTCCCATACTCCTTTTTAATATTTATGCAAATTACGTTTATAAATGGCTAACGAATCTCTTCTAGCAACATTTTAAGAGGTGCAATGCAGATTCAGTACTTGAAACAAATTCATCTCATTATCTATATATTCTATTTTGTGGGTGAGAGATCTGGTTATCACTTATTCTGTCATCATTTAAATTATACTGTCCCACAATTCAGTGTATAAAGCTGGCTTGTGAAGATTCCCTCAAGTGTATAGGGGGCATTGTTGTTGTCTAATACTTCTATATTTTTACATTGCCTGTAATAATAATTCGTAGATTCTATCACAGAGAGGGACAATGTTCAGATATGGAATTGCTGATGACCCAAGCCCTGTGCCCAAATGGAACATCTCCAATGATGTCTATTCTCATGTCTTGGGTAGGAGGTTTATGGAGTGGCTTGGGGGAGGATGGACAGGAAGGGGGATAAACTTACTTCTGAATCCATTAAAGTGTAACATGAGATTTGAACACATGAATGGCCTAAAGTTGATAAAACAGGGACTCTTTATTTCACTGACATCAGGTCATTACAAACATGAAACAAAATTAAGGTTCAACAAGGAAATATTTACAATATTTACATGGAACAAAGATTGTGTCTTACATTTGGTTGAAGAATCCTTTGTCTGTTAACCCCTTTCCACCATTAACTTTTCTTCCCGCAAAGTTACCCTTTTCTTGAGATCACCTTTTCTTCAGTTGCCCTCTCTGTGTTGTCATCTGGTACGGGAGTTTCTGCTACATACGGATCCTGTGTCTTCCTGAATATGGCAGTAATTGCTGCTGGTCATGTTGCGTTTTCTTTCTCAGCCCAGTACTTAAAAATTTTTCAAATCCAAATTTTTCAAGCCCATTTTTTCCAGGATGTTCATTAAGTAAGTGGTCCATCTGTACATTCACAAGTTCATTTTTACATTGATGGTAGGAACTGCAAATGCTGGAGAATCTGAGATAACATCTCAGACGCCCGAAAAGTCAGCTTTCCTGCTCCTCTGCTGCTTGGCCTGCTGTGTTCATCCATCTCTGCACCTTGTTATCTCTTCATTTTTACATTGACTGGCCTCATCTATTACTGTCAATAGGGCTTTTTTCAATTTACTTCAGAGAAAGCAAATTACATTAGGAACATTTTTAATAGATTTCCACATCACTGGTATTTAATTGTACGTCAGATATGTTAATTGCACATAAACATAGTTTTAGCAGCATCTGTGGAGAGAGAAACAAAATTAACTTTTTAAGCCCAAAATAACTGTTCTTTGGAATTGCTTTTCCAATGTTTGTTTTGTTATTATTTCAGATCTCTAATATCCACAATATTTTGCTTTGATGTTAATGATCAATTATGATTGTACAATTGTGGCAAAGACATATCTAGAAAGTTTTTGCTTTAAATCTTTGCAAGTGATTGGCAAGACTTTGTTAATGTTTTCTCCGTGTTCTTCTTATTGATGTTTCTTATGCCATGTCTTCCTAATTGGTCAGCAGAGATGTGGGGTTACATTTCTTTCAGAGCTGGAGGTGTTCTGCTTACCATGTAACTCCAGCCTATTTCCCTGCTTCGGGACTTATCACTCATGCAAAGTACGTTCCCTGCGAAGCACTACTAGCAGAGTTCAACACTGTCAAAAAGTAATTGGGCAGTAAGCAGGATGGGAAACAGTGATAAAGTAGGCTACTTCAAGCAACCATACAGCTTCATTTTCTGGAGGCAAAGACATGATCAAAAGCTATGCTCCAGGATAAATTGCATTCTTGTATAATCCTGAGTTTGTGACAGTTGTAATAACACTAAACAAAGAATCCAGAGGTTAAGGCTGATGGCCTGGAAGCAATGCCACAAAACCCACCATGGCAGCTTCTAGAAGTTAAATTCTGTTCACAAATCTGGAATGTAGTCTCAGTAATGGCAGCCATGTCAACTATCATTGATTGTTGAAAAATTCAGTGGATTAAAAGCCCTTTAGTTAAGAGAATATGTACTTACCTGGTCTGACATAGCTGTAACTCCAGATACACAACAATGTAGTTTACTCTTAACTGCCCACTGAAATACCCAAGAAAGTCACACAGTTCAAGGGAAGTTAGGGATGGGCAACAAATGCTGGTCTTGCCAGTGAAGCTCACATTCCTTGAAAGAATAAAGTGAAAGAAATTTGTAGGATTATGTCCTGATTGTTAATAGCAGTGAGTTCAGACCCAGAGACAATGTGACCCTGGATTTTCCTGTGGTTGGTTAACAAAAATGTGCAGGGCTGTTTGGCAGCATAGACAGGAATCAGTTTCCAGTTTTTGACCAGTAGCATGGGACATTGAGTTATGCAGAGATTGTACATTGTTACTGGAGGCTATTTGCCTCGCCTCCCAAACTGCATCTTCTCTCCAAGCAATTCCCAAATAGGCCCTAGATTGCCCAGTGTTTGCCATATCATTCAGCTGAAGAGAAGCCTGCACTAGCATCAAAATGGCAGAGTAACAGGGTCTACTGGTGACCAAGGCATGAACAGTGAGTGCAGTGATAGTGAATGGCCCTTTTTCATTTATCTAAGTTAAGTTTAATAATGTCAGGAGATCTCACACCCATGTTGTGCTCCTCTTGCTCAATGTGGGAGCTCAGGGACAGGGCTGATGTCCCCGACTCCTTCACGTGTAGGAAGCGTGTCCAGCTGCAGCTCTTGTTAGACCGCATGACGGCTCTGGAGCTATGGATGGACTCACTTTGGAGCATACGCGATGCTGAGGGGGTCGTGGATAGCACGTTTAGCAATTTGGTCACACCGAAGATTCGGATTGCTGATGGAGATAGCAAATGGGTGACCAAAAGGCAGAGGAAGAGCAGGAAGGCAGTGCAGGTGTCCCATGCTGTCATCTTCCTCCAGAACAGGTATTCCGTTTTGAATACTGTTGTGGAGATGGCTCACCAGAGGAAGGCAGCAGTAGCCAAGTTCATGGCACCATGGCTGGCTCTGCTGTACAGAAGGGCGGGAAAAAGAGTGGAAGGGCATTGAGGATTCAATTGTAAGGGGAGTAGATAGGTGGTTCTGCAGTCGAAAACGGGACTCCCGAATGGTACGTTGCCTCCCAGGTGCATGGGTCAGGGATGTCTCCGATCGGCTGCAGAACATTCTGAAGGGGGAGGGCAAACAGCCAGTTGTCGTGGTGCATATAGGCACCAACGATATAGGCAGAAAACGGGATGAGGTCCTACAAGCAGAATTTAGGGAGTTAGGAGCCAAATTAAAAAGTAGGACTTCAAAGGTAGTAATCTCAGGATTGCTACCAGTGCCAGGTGCTAGTCAGTGCAGAAATGAAAGAATAGCCAGGATGAATGCGTGGCTTGAGAGATGGTGTAGGAGGGAGGGATTCAGATTTTTGGGACATTGGAACCGGTTCTGGGGAAGGTGGGACTATTACAAATTGGATGGTCTACACCTGAACTGGACTGGAACCAATGTCCTCAGGGGTGCTTTTGCTAATGCTGTGGGGGAGGGTTTAAACTAACGTGGCAGGGGGATGGGAACCAAATATTGGACGGAAAAGAGGTGGAAACAAAAGCCTGTAGGGAACTAGATAATGGAGTCAGTGTGACTAAAGGGAATAGTACTCGTGGAGCAGATGATGAACACAAAGGGACAGGTGGTCTGAGGTGCATTTGTTTTAATGCGAGAAGTGTAGTAGAGAAGGCAGATGAGCTTAGGGCTTGGATTGGTACCTGGAGGTATGATGTTATTGCTATTACTGAGACTTGGTTGAGGGAAGGGCATGATTGGCAACTAGTTGTCCCAGGATATTGCTGCTTCAGGCGGGATAGAGAGGGAGGTAAAAGGGGTGGAGGAGTTGCAGTAATGGTCAAAGACAATATCACAGCTGCACTGAAGGAGGGCCCCTTGGAGGACTCAAGCAGTGAGGCAAAATGGGTAGAACTCAGAAATAGGAAGGATGCCGTAACAATGCTGGGGCTGTACTACAGGCCTCCCAGCAGCGAGCGTGAGATAGAAGTACAAATATGTAAACAGATAATGGAAAGGTGTAGGAGAAACAAGGTGGTGGTGATGGGAGATTTTAATTTTCCCAACATTGACTGGGATTCACTCAGTGTTAGGGGTCAAGACGGAGCAGAATTTGTAAGGTGTGTCCAGGAGGGTCCAGGAGCAGTATGTACGTGGTCCAACTCGGGAAAGGGCCATACTGGACCTGGTGCTGGGGAATGAACCCGGCCAGGTGGTTGATATTACAGTAGGGGACTACTTTGGAAATAATGACCACAATTCCGTAAGTTTTACAATACTCATGGACAAGGATAGGAGTGGTCCTAAACGAAGAGTACTAAACTGGGGGAAGGCCGACTACACTGAGATTCGGCAGGATCTGAGGAATGTAGATTGGGAGAAACTGTTTGAAGGTAAATCCACATTTGATATGTGGGAGGCTTTTAAGGAGAAGTTGATTAGCATGCAGGAGAGACATGTTCCTGTGAAAATGAGGAATAGAAAAGGCAAGATTAGGGAGCCATGGATGACAGGTGAAATTGTGAGACTAGCCAAGAGAAAAAAGGAAGCATACATGAGGTCTAGGCGACTGAAGACAGACGAAGCTTTGCAAGAATATCGGGAATGTAAAGCGAATCTGAAAAAAGGGATTAAGAGGGCGAAGAGAGGACATGAGATATTGCTGGCAAACATGGTTAAGGAAAATCTCAAAGCCTTTTATTCATATATAAAGAGCAAGAGGGTAACTAGAGAAAGGATTGGCCCACTTAAGGACAAAGAAGGAAAGTTATGTGCTGAGTCAGAGAAAATGGGTGACATTCTTAACGAGTACTTTGCATCGGTATTCACCAAGGAGAGGGAAATGACGGATGTTGAGGTTAGGGATAGATGTTTGCTTAGTCTAGGTCAAGTTGACATAAGGAAGGAGGAAGTGTTAAGTATCCTAAAAGACATTAGGGTGGACAAGTCCCCAGTTCCGGATGGGATCTATCCCAGGCTGCTGAGGGAAACGAGAGAGGAAATAGCCGGGGCCCTAACAGATATCTTTGCAGTGTCCTTAGACACGGGTGAGGTCCCAGAGGACTGGAGACTTGCTAATGTTGTCCCCTTATTTAAAAAGGGCAGCAAGGATAATCCAGGTAATTATCGACCGGTGAGCCTGACGTCAGTAGTAGGGAAGCTACTGGAGAAGATACTGAGGGATAGGATCTATTCCCATTTGGAAGAAAATGGGCTTATCAGTGATAGGCAACATGGTTTTGTACAGGGAAGGTCATGTCTTACCAACTTAATAGAATTCTTTGAGGACGTGACAAAGTTGATTGATGAGGGAAAAGCTATAGATGTCATATACATGGACTTCAGTAAGGCGTTTGATGAGGTTCCTCATGGCAGGCTGATGGAGAAAGTGAAGTCACATGGGGTCCAGGGTGTGCTAGCTAGATGGATAAAAAACTGGCTGGGCAACAGGAGACAGAGGGTAGTAGTAGAAGGGAGTTTCTCAAATTGGAGACCTGTAACCAGTAGTGTTCCACAGGGATCTGTGCTGGGACCAGTGTTGTTTGTGATATATGTATATGATCTGGAGGAAGGTGTAGCTGGTCTGATCAGCAAGTTTGCTGATGACACTAAGATTGGTGGAGTAGCTGATAGTGAAGGGGACTGTCAGAAATTACAGCAGAATATAGATAGACTGGAGAGTTGGGCAGATAAATGGCAGATGGAGTTCAACCTGGGCAAATGCGAGGTGATGCATTTTGGAAGATCAAATTCAAGGGCGAACTATACAGTAAATGGAAAAGTCCTAGGCAAAATTGATGAACAGGGAGATCTGGGTGTTCAGGTCCATTGTTCCCTGAAGGTGACAACGCAGGCCAATAGGGTGGTCAAGAAGGCATATGGCATGCTTTCCTTCATTGGGCGGGGTATTGAGTACAAGAGTTGGCAGGTCATGTTGCAGTTGTATAGGACTTTGGTTCAGCCACATTTGGAGTACTGTGTACAGTTCTGGTCGCCACATTACCAAAAGGATGTGGATGCTTTGGAGAGGGTGCAGAGGAGGTTCACCAGGATGTTGCCTGGTATGGAGGGTGCTAGCTATGAAGAGAGGTTGAATAGATTAGGATTATTTTCATTAGAAATACGGAGATTGAGGGGGGACTTGATTGAGGTCTACAAAACCATGAGGGGTATAGACAGGGTGGATAGCAAAAAGCTTTTTCCCAGAGTGGGGAACTCAAGGGGTCATGAGTTCAAAGTGAGAGGAGGAAAGTTTAAGGGAGATATGCATGGAAAGTTCTTTACACAGAGGGTGATAGGCGCCTGGAATGCATTGCCAGCGGAGGTGGTAGATGCAGACACGTTAGTGTCTTTTAAGATATATTTGGACAGGTACATGGATGGGCAGGGAGCAAATGGACACAGACCGTTAGAAAAATAGATGACATGTTAGACAGAGGATCTTGATCGGCGCAGGCTCGGAGGGCCGAAGGGCCTGTTCCTGTGCTGTAGGTTTCTTTGTTCTTTGTTCTTTGAACCTGATCAGGGCTTATTACTGCCATCTCTGATGGACTGTGGGGGATTTGGGTTCTGTGTCCTGGGATTCTGGTTCAGAACATACAATCATCCAAGTTTTAGAGACTCCAAAATTGACTGCTTTCATAGGATTTCTGGGCTTCAGATTGAACCAAAAGCTATACATATTTGTGCTGTGGGCTTGAGGAGAAAGTGTGGTGCCTACTACTCATCCCATTCTCACCAGTACAGGGCACAGAGGGTGAACCTCTGCTTGGACTTGGATGGGGATCTGACAGCAGATATGGTGCCCAGAGAAACAACCTCTGGTATTTATATTGTGTACACTATCTAGGTTTGCTTTTATTCATGTATTGAGACCCAGCTTGCAATCTCTGAAATTGGCTTTCAGGTTGTCAACCAAGTTTAACCTCACAGATTGCAAACTGGATAGCAATACATGTGGAAGAAACAACACTGGACGCAGCCAAAGGGAAACCATATATCGCAGTGTATCAGATATTGGACCAAATTAGGGCATTTGGCCCATCAAGACTGCTCTGCCATTCAATCCAGGCTGATATGCTTTTCAACGTCATTCTTCCGCCTTCTTCCCATAATCCTTGATCCTCTTAACAATAAAAGACCTATGTATCTTTGTCTTAAATATACTAAAAGACTTGGCCACCACAGACTGGCAATGAATTCCACAGGTTAACCATCCTCTCGCTGAAGAAACTCCTCCTCTTTTCATTTCTAAAAGGATGTTTCTTTGCTCTGAGGCTGTGCCCTTGGGTCCTAGTTTCTATATCTAGTGGAGGCATCTTCTCCATGTCCACTCTATCCAGGCCTCTCAGTATTCTGTAAGTTTAAATCTGATCCCCCCACATCAATATAAACTCCATCAAGTACAATACATCTTTCCTCAGAAATGGGACTCAAAACTGCTCACAATATTCCACATGCAATCAAACCAGAGCCTTAGACAGCTTCAGCAGTATTTCTCTGTTCTTGTATTCTAGCCCTCATGAAAGTAATGCCAGGATGCATTTGCCCTCCTAACTGCCAACTGGACTAAGATGTTAGCCTTAAGAGAATCCAAAACTAGGACTCAAGTCTAGTTTGCTCTTCAGATTTCCAAAGTATCTCCTCATTTAGAAAATAGCCTATCTAAAAAAAAACTTTTGCATCCTATTTTAGGTTACTGGTGAGCTTACTCTCATATTTCATCTTCTCACCCCTTATTGCTCTTATAGTTGCCATCTGCTGGATTTTAAAGGTTTCCAAATCCTTTGGCTTCTCACTAATCTTCACCACATTGTAAGCTTTTTCTTTTCATTTAAGTCAGTCACTGCTGCCGAGGGTTTCCTTCACCTTATACTCCCTAATCAAGTCTACCTCATCACTCCACCAAATCTAGAACTGCCTGTTTCCTAGTGGGCCCTATTACAAGCTGCTTCTAAAGAACTAGCTTGTAGACATTCCATGAATGTCTTTTCTTGAGATTTCCAACCAACCTGAATTTCCCAGTCTGCCTGCATATTTAAATAACTCATGATTATTGTAATAGTGCCTTTCTTAAATGCCTTTCCTATCTCCTGATTCATTTTCTTCCCCACAGCCTGACTCCCATGAGGCTTATGCATGACTCCCATCCATGTCTTTTTCCCTTTGCTGTTCCTCAACTCTGCACACACAGATTCCATGTCTTCCAACTCTATAGAATTTCATTCATAGCTATCGATTTTGTTTCTTACTAACGTGGCAACTCAACCCTCCTCTTCCCATCTGCATGTCCTTTCTATAGGATGTGTATCTTTGAGTGTTTAGTTCCCAGCCTGGAGCCCCTTACAGCCATGACTCTGTGGCACCCACAATATTGTACCCGTCAATTTCAGTTTGCACTACAAACTCATTCATCATGTTTCATATACTGCATGCATTTAAGTACAGCACCTACATCGACTGCCCTTCCTCATATTTGTCCTCTTATCTGCTGTGCCTGAAGTTAGATTCCTGACCCTTTCCATACTCTCTGTCCAATGAATTGTTTGTCATCAATTGATTTTGACATTTAAGGAAAACAAGTCAAGTATCTTCAGAACAAGAGAAGTTGGTCAAAGGGCAATGCTATCATTCATTCCTCAAACACTGACTCCCTATGTGGCTGTAGACATGATCACTGAGCCAAATGGTTTGGTTGCAAACCTCTCGTCACCCTGCTAGGTAACTACCCTTCCTAGACATAATGGTAGAATGTAAAAACAACGGGGGGCCTTCAGACTAGCGTACATAGAAAGACCATACATATGGACCAAATACTCAATTGCACTTACAACCACCCCAATGCCCATAAATGGAGCTGCATCAGGACACTATTTAAATGAGCCACAACACGTTGAAGCAACCCAGAACTACACAAAGCAGAACAGGAGTCTTACACGGAGTCTTCAAAAGAAACAGATACCTAAAAAGCACAATCCGCCATTACCTCCGAGACAAGCCACAACAGGAGGATATAACAAAACCAGAATCACTAGTCACCCTACCATACATCAATGACATTTCAGTGATGACCACAAGGTTACTCAGACCCCTAGGTATCAGAGTAGCTCTCAAACCGACAACCACCTTACAACGACTACTGACGATCGTAAAGGATCCCATACTCAGAAGTGGCAAAAATCGGGTAATATACAAAATACCATGCAAGGTATGTTGGAAACACTATAGGCCAAACCAGAAGAAAATTGATTATACGGATACATGACCACCAACTAGCCACCAAGAGACATGACCAATTCTCACTTGTCTCACAACATATGGATGAGAGACATGAATTTGACTGGGACAACATGTCGATAATCACACAAGCCAATCAGAGATATGCCAAGGAATTCCTGGAGGCCTGGTATTCCAACTGGAACTCCATCAACAAACACATTGAATTAGACCCTGTGTACAAATCACTGAGGAACTGAACTGGAAGTAACACCAACCATCACAGCAAACTGAGGCATGTAAATAACAATTGGGACAGAATGCCAGCGTTTCACCGGAGGCGTGCTGATGGTGTTACCTAGCAGGGTGAAGAAAAGCCTGCATCCAAACGCATCAGCTCAGCGAGCATGTCCACAACCTCATCCACAAACTGAACTACAAATCTTCTTGAAAACTTTAAACTGACTCCCTATGCTGTCATAATGCAAGTCATGACTTGCTCTAATGTCACACAAGATCAATACAGTCTTTTGTGTTTTTTGCTGACTACTTGTCTGTCAAATTGATAGGACAAACCAACAGTCTTCATCAAAGTCACATCTATCATTCCAACATTGAGCATCTACAGGGAAGTAAAAGTGGTGCGTACCTGAAGATTGTCACCACAGAATAATAATCTGCCACTATGAAGACGGGATTAGGTGGGGGTTGCCCACCTATGGAGCCGTAACAGGCCAAAGTAATTGTTTATGTTTTGTCTCATCTCTCCGACTTTTTTTTAATACGGAACTGAACTTCCCAGTACAAGCATTAGATCTCCTGGGAATAAGGATATCTAACTGGACTGAATTCCTGCTAGCCTGGCAATACTGCAAATACTGTCCCAAAACCTATTTTCGGATGGGGCAGGTGGGTGGACTGTCAGCAGTGTAGGAGAGGCTTGCTGTTCACTTTATGAACATTTCAATGGGATGTAAAGCTAGTGGGCCAGTTTCAAGTTCCAGCCAGTGCTATGCCCCAGATGGAGAAATGGATACCTAATGTCAGTCTCCAAATTCCAGTGAGGTGTCGACCTGGTTGGACTGCTTCCGTACCACACAACATGAGCAGTAAGTGACAGACAGGGCTAAGCGGTCCCACAACCAATGGATCAAGTCTAAGCTAATCATTTCACAACATCCAGTTGTGAATGGTAGTGGACAATTAAACAGCCCACTGGGGGAGGAGACTCCACTAATACCCCCATCCTCAATGAAGGAAGAGACCAAGATATCATTGCAAGATAAGGCTGAAACGTTCACAACAATCTTCAGCCAGAAGTGTCAAGTGGGTGATCCACCTTTGCTTTGTCCAGTGGTCCCAGCATCACAGATAACTGTTTGTAGCCAAGTTGATTTGCTCAATGTGATATCAAGAAATAATTGGAGGCACGGAGTACTGCAAAGACTTCGGGTCCTAATGACATTCCGGCAATAGTACTGAAGATTTATGCTACAAAGGCTTTGAGCCCTAACAACATTCCAGTAATAGTATCGAAGACTTAAGCTCCAGAGCTTGCCATGCCTTAGCCAAGTTGTTCCAGTACAGTTACAACACCAGCATCTACGTGATAATGTGGAAAATTGCCTTGTGTGTCCTGTATATAAAAAGCAGGACAATCCAACTGGGCCAATTGCAAATACATTCAATGATAACTTATTGAATATTGTCTGCATTTCACATGGTTATTACTTGTGCTTCAATTACCCTGGGTATAAAAAACACTGGGATGCAAACAAGCTCCTCTTGAATAGATTAGATTTCAGTTGTCTTTCAAAAATTGCTGAATTGCATTCATTTTTCTTCTAAGATGATAACAGCACCAGAAAGATAAAGTTGCCTGATCAGTGTCTGATGTTGCTGTAATTGTCCCAACAGCCCCAGGGAGCTAGCAACCCAGTGAAGGAGAAAGAAAACCACCCACACAACTCTCATACAAACTGTTCAACACAGGAATCATTCTGTTAAACACATGAAATCAAACTCCTGTTATTAGCTTCCCTCCTGATCACAGTGCTGTGTGTTCCCCATTAAGCTAGAGTGAGACTACCAATGATCCCTGGTACATTCATTAAGAGGTGTTGCCTACTGTTATGTATTTGCACCAGCAAAAATAGCCAGACTAATGGTTGCCGATGGATATTATTGTTTCAGGTAGAAATCAGAAAGAGTGGAGCACTGCATTATGGAGTGTGGTTGAGTCTCACAATTTAGCTCTGTTATTACAAACATCCTGCGTTTTACCCAGCTGATGCAATTAAATGTCAATAATGCTAAGGCTCATGTTTTGAAGTGAGATATGTGACATAACTGGCCACAAGAGATTTCAAGAGCCCAACCAAATAATCAAAGTGTTAATATGATATGCACGGCAAATTATGAGCATTTTTAAAATGAATTATTGGGGTCATGGATTATATTATTGCATTTATCTTCCTTTTGATCTTTGGAATGTAATATTGTACCTGAGAATAGACATTACAAATTCTGCAGACCATACCATGCCTTAAAATGTAATGGTCCCTTATCTGGCTTGCAGTTATAAGGTGAGGTCAAGCACCTCTAATTCCTCATTCCCCTTCTTGGATTCCAATACTAGAATTCAACCTGGTTGCTGTTTGGAATTTGATTGGTGCTGATGCTTCAGTTTGGGTTGGGTTCTGTGTTTTGCATAGATCAGTAGGAAGGATACAATTCTATCAGCTCAGAGAAGTGTCAACTTGCCAGATATGGGCATTTACACCTGAATCAATGTTTTCCAGTTCAGAGATCAGATCAATGGATTCTTTCCAGAACTGCACTAACTGGAGCGGTGCTGAAGTTTGAGTTCTGTGGTCGGAACCAAAGGCTGGCAGGAAAATGAACTGAATGGCATCAGAAGATTGTGGGCACAATACTGAGATAGGTCTTTCCAGAATGGGAAACTCAATGTTAGGGATCTATTGATCAATCTTTTAATCTCTTGATACATTTCCCTGGTTAGTTTTCATTTGTAGGTGAAGCAAGATCAAAGATCAGGCATTATGTGATGGCCCACAGGAAGGAGTGAAGTAGTGGAAGTTGGGCTGGGAGATTCCAGCGGCCAGGTTGTGGGAAAGGCAATGTTGAGTCACGGTGAGTGTAATAGAACCAGGAATGCCTTTGAGGGTTGCAGACTTGGATTTGCTTATTTTCATCTTCAAACCTGCCTTTTGCCCCATTAGACTTTGTTAATATGCGAGCAGTGCCTTTCACATTCATCATTCGTATATATATCCCGCCTGTCAGGCTTTTGGGGCCTTTTTGATCCTTTTTGTCCTTTTTGATCCTTTACACTAGTGTTTTGATATCCCCAAACCCTCATCTTCCAAGCTGACAAAGCATTGACACAGCAACACAGTAAAAGATAGTGAAATCAGCAACAGAGAAGTGGGACTTCTTCGTGTGTTGAAATCTGAGTTTTCCCATGAATATGAAACTTGGGCACAGAAGTGCAGTGCTGTGGAATTATGTGAAATTCTCCTTTTAGAAGGCCTGAAAGCTTTGAAGCCAATGGTATTTGGCTGTGGAGGGATGGGGTTCGGGGGGAACTATTCTTAAAAGATAACTGACTTTGCCAGAAATTGGGGATTAAGTTTTTGGACTCGTACATCTGCAGGGATGTACAACATTGTTTAGGAGAAAAGGAATGAAAGAAAATTTGTGTAGGTGTGTGCAATGACTTACCGATCATTGGAAAGAAAATGAAATATTTATATTTTTGTCGAGAACAAAGCTCTATTTTTGGAACTACTCCACCAAATATTACAAGTTTATGTTGAGCAAGTCACCTTGCTTTTCTGCATCTTTGTTTCTTCTAAATGTCATGTGCACATCTCCATTTAATATTTACAGGCAAACCAGCTTTTTTTCGCATTCACCTTGTGAGGTCTTATCAAAGACAGAGTTCAGTCCTATTTTCCCTTGTCAATGCTTGGCTCGATGCAGATTTGTTACAGCCTAACATGATGTGATAATGAAGACATTTTATTTCAATTGTTTTGTTTGCATTTGTCAGTTCTTTTTCAGATCTGGGATGTTTCACTAAACTTCTGCTTCCAACAAAATCGGGCAGGAACACCCAGCATTGTATGGTTGGCCTTCGAGGTCTCACTGAATTCTCAGCATGCTTTCAATATTTAAGGCACACTTCCACCTAAGGTGTGAATTGAACCCAAACCTTCTGGCCCAAAGTATCGACACTACCATTGCACCACAAGTACCATCCAGATAATTTGGAATCGATGTGTTCAGACATGTAATAACGAACTTCCAAGGTAGAAAGGACTTGAACCTGGAACTTCTACTTTTAAAAATTGTTTTTGTCTTCTGGTTGCAGGGAGGTAATGTTTTGTTGACACTTAAATAATTCCTCAGCAGTCTATATATATATATATATAGATATATCTTTATGTATTTTAACAACAGTCCTTATTTACATACTCTCACTATAAGTAGTCATTGGTCTACAACAGATCACGATTATTTCCTCCTTCAGATCTTTCTCTTGTTCTGTCTCTTAGTTATGTCATCATTATATCACTTTCCCATAGATTCATATTGTTAAAACATGACTCCACAAAATACAAATCAGAAAATCCCATACCCACAAAACTCAAGTCAGTATCTCTCAATTCATTACATTTAAGATCCAAACAATTGACCCCCTACAATTATTGCAGTAAGAGCTGGACACTGCAGCTCGGGATAGAGACTTGGAGGAGGTGCATTCTAGAATGATACCTGAATTGAACAGGTTAAATTATGAGGCAGATTTCCCAGCATTGGCTTGTATTGCCTTGCATATCAAAAATAAGTTGTGATCGTATTGTATCATTTAAAGAATTATAAAATAGGAGGAGAAGTAGACCATTCAGCCCCTTGAAACTGTTCTGAAATTCAACAAAACCATGGCTAATGAGTTCGTGTTTCAAATTCCACATTCCTATCCATCCCTGATTACCCTTGATTGCCCTGCCTAACAGGAATCTATCCTTTTCTGTCTCACAATGTTCAATGATGCATTTTCTGAAGGGTCCTGACCCAAAATGCTAACTTTTCTGCTCCTCTGATGCTGCTTGGCCTGCTCCGTTCCTCCAGCTCCACACTGTGTTGTCCTGACTCCGGCATCGGCAGGTCCTACTATCTCTGTTCAATGATCCCTACTCCATTACTTTCTGAGACAGTGAGTTCCAAAGTTGCACAACCTTCTGATGAGAAAAAGAACTCTTCTTATTTCTGTCCTGGAAGAACAATGACTAATTTCAGTGAAGTTGAATATAAAGAAGCGATTTTCTCCAGTGAGGGAGTACAAACTAAAGGGGGCATAACTTTGACATTAGAGCCAGGTTGTTCAAGATGTCAGGAAACACTTCACACGCGGACAGTGGAAATCTGGAACTCTTTCTCTGTTGAGTCTCTGTTGAAAATTAAAGACCTGCAGTTGATAGAAAGGATATTGAGGAATAGTGAACTGAGGCAGATTGATGGAGTTAAGCTACAGATCAGCATTATCTAATTGATTGGTTGAATAGCTTAAGGTGATGTCCTACATATTAGATCTTTGCAGTTTGCTTTGCTTCCATGATTTTTCTTTATCCTATTACAATGTTAACATTATTCTGACATTGCATTTTTCCACTTAGTTCTCATGGTTGGCCAATTAGATTTAAAATTCAAAGTGAGGCAGTTTTACTTTTATCAACCTAAAATAATAAGGGGGGAGGAAAAATAATCATTCTAAAATCACTGATCAGATTACTGCGAAGACAAGAAGGTTATCCCTGTGTATGCTACTGCATCAATTTCTAAAGAAAAAGATCTAAAGCAGTTGTCAATGCATCCACAATTAATTCAAGGCACCAAAGTGACAGCGTTTATGATGACATAGAATAGGAAATGGGATGCCAGGCAGAGATGAGCAATATCATTACAGGCTGGATAGACACCATTCGCTGAAAAAAATTACCTTGTCATTTTGTATTCTCTAGTTGATTTTTAGAAAGTATGTAATCACTATGGACTTTCTTGTTAAACATTTTTTCATATGATGGATGTCATGTTATGCACTATCAAAAATCCTGCAAACAATTTTTACAACATCTATGTACACTAATGGGAAGGCAACAAGAATTGGCAGATTGGTGCAAAACTTTAAGAGGAATATATCAGACAGGCAGTCTCAGCCAGATTATAACCTTGTAACTCCAGCTGAAAGTTTGGTTGCCGATGATGAACTCTTTTATTATTCTCTTGCTAGATGTGGGTGTAACATTTATTGTCCACTCCTACATGTCCTCAAGAAGATGATGGGGAATCACCTTCCTGAACCCCTGCAGTCCATGTGTTGTAGGGACACCAGCAGTGCTGTTAGGAATCAAGTTCTAGGATGCTACTTCAATGACAATAAATAAATAGCAATATAGTTCCAAGTCAGAATGTTGTGTTGCTTGGAGGACAACTTGCAGATGATAGTGGTAGGATTAAGTTAATCTTTAGTTAGTTCTAAATTAAAGCAACAAGTTCCCACTGTATTTTATCAACTGTGGTTCAATGTGCAGTAGTTTCTTGGTTCAAGTTCCACTAAAGAGATGAGAGCACACAATCCAGGCTTCCACTCCAGCACAGTACTGAGAAAATACTGTGACAACAGAAGTGATTCAGCAATCAGCCGATTATACTGTGCACTACTGTCCATGACAAATTTTAACTCCCCATGTTCAATGATATGTCTGTATAATTTCTAGAATTGTGGAATCCCTCCAGGGTAGATAGATGTCATTCAGTCCATCGAGTCTATGCCGACCTTTCAAAAAGCATTCCACTCAGTCCCATCCTATCCCTATAACCCTACGTCTACCATGCTAATCTACCAAGTCTGCACGTCCCTGGACACTGTGGGCAACTTAGCATGGCTAATGCACATAGCCTGTACGTCTTTGGATTGCGGGAGGAAGCCAAAGCACCTGGCAGATATCTAAAGAGACATGTGGAGAACATGCAACCTCCACACAGGCAATCACCCAATGCTGGAATCAATCCAGGTCCCCTGTGTTGTGAGGCAGTAGACCTAGCAATTGAGCCACCATACTGCCCTAATTCTAACCCTAACCTCACAATAAGCATAACCCATGGGTGTAACCAGAGGACCACCTTGTGATTAGTGCAAAATACTACATTGTTCTCATTTGCTTGCCCAATATTTTCAAAGGCAGACTTATTTGAAAACAGGTGGCCAGCTCATTTTAGCTGTACAGAGTGTTAGTCTACAGACATAGTTGGCTAATTCCAATTCCTTTAGCTTTGAAATATGGGTTTAAGGCCTACTCCATATGGCTGCTTGTTTTAAAGCCTGAATGACCCTGAACCTCTTTTCTGGGCCACGATATTGTACTATTCCCTAGTTATGTTTCACCAGAAGGCATGTCATAAAACTGTTTGCACCTCCTCCCTGCTTTGGGAAACAGTTCTCAAGATAAACAAGGGCCATCCTTGGATGAGGTCTTAAATTGATTTATTTATCAGTTCCGAATTCCAAAAGTGGTCCAGCTGGCTTCAAGGTGCACATTCGATGCCAATAGCTTTGAATTTTCTTTTCAAGCCTTTCCAATTTCACATTTGTTTTAAAACAGAACAGAATTCAACCCCAGAATCCATTCCATAATGAATTGCACTCAAAATGTGACATATCATATAGAATCCACTGTGACCTCAGGTCTGAGATTGCTGAATTACCTGCTCGATCTCTCAACTCTAATACCTCAGCATAAGCAGTAGTCAGGCTATGATTACCAAATTTAGTTGGACATCTGGCTGTTGGGATGTCTCCAGTCAGAAAACAGCTCTTACCAGAGTCGCAGATGATATTCGGCATACCCAAAGAAATGTAAACTTGTCCTCTTCATCGTTCACAACTTGTCTGCAGTTGACAATGGCATTTTCCTCAAATTGGTAATGCCCTTGGACTAGAAATCCTCAAACCCAGGCTATTATTTAGAACATTGTGAGACATGTGTTTGAATACCGCAATGGCAGGAGAAATTTAAGTTCAATAAAAACCTAGAATTTAAAGAAATCTACTATAATGGTGTTGATTGTTGTAAACACCCATCTGATTCACTAATGCCCTTGAATGAAGGAAATCTGCAGGTCCAGCATGCATACATGTGACTCCAGACCCATACAATATGATTAATTGCCCCATCAGCAGTTATGGATGGGCAATAAATGCTGGCCTGGCTTGTGATGTCTTCATGTCTTGAATGAATAAAAATAAAATCAGAAAACACAAGACTCTGTGTTCCTGGATTGGGCTGGCTGTGACTGAGAAACAAGTCGCACTGTTTCCTTTTTCCAGTGTATTAATGACTTGAGCAAATAAAAGTGTTAATTATTTCAAAGACACTGTTGTGTAATCATCTGAAGGATTGTCTTCTGGCTCATTCATAGCTGTGTCCTAGAGATTACACTTTAATTCTGGAAACACAGAGGCAATGCTAGCCCATCCTTCCTAACCCATGAGTACTTGCATCTAGAAGGACAAGGGCAGCAGATACAAGGGAACACCCACCAGCAAGTTCCACATCAAGCCACTCGCCATCCTGACTTGGAACTATGTCACCATTCCTTCACTGTCACTGGGTCGAAATCCTGGAATTCCCTGCCTAAGGGCCTTGTGAAGGGTCTCGACCGGAAACGTCAAACTTTCCTGCTCCTCTGATGCTGCTTGGCCTACTGTGTTCATCCAGCTTCACACCGTGTTATCTAAGGGCCTTGTGGATTTTCTTACAGCACATGGACTGCAGCAGCTCAACAAGGCAACTCACTACCACGGTCAGAGATAATGGGAACTGCAGATGCTGGAGATTCCAAGATAATAAAATGTGAGGCTGGATGAACACAGACCTCTCTGATGAAGGGTCTAGGCCCGAAACGTCAGCTTTTGTGCTCCTGAGATGCTGCTTGGCCTGCTGTGTTCATCCAGCCTCACATTTTATTATCACTACCACGGTCTCAAGGTACAGGCAATAAATGCTGACCAGTGTCACATAAAAGAATAGAAAATAAAATTCTAGAGGCTTGGCACACTGACACAGCCCCATTACATCTCAAGCTGGAAACACAGTTTGACTTTGTTTTCCCCACCTTTATTCTTAATGGGATGAGGGCATTGCTAACCAGGCAGCATTTATTGCCCATCCCTAATTGCCCAGAGGGCGGTTCAGAGTCAACCACATTGCTGTGGGTCTGGAGTCATATGTAGGCCAGACCAAGTAAGGATGGCAGTTTCCTTCCCTAAAGGACATTAGTGAACCAGATGGGTTCTTCCCCCAACAATCGGCTCACACAGTTCATTAGATTCTTACTTCCAGATATTTTTTCCCATTGAATTCAAATTCCACTGCCTGCCATGGCAGGATTTGAGCCTGGGGTCCCCAGAATATTATTTGGGTCTCTGGTTTAACAGTCTAGTGATAATACCACTAGGAATATCATACCATTAGGTAGCTCCAGATTCATTCCACATTGGAGTCCAGTGGTCTCCCAGAGGAGACTGCTCTTCAAGCAGTGAATAGGTAGAGAATTTGACACTGTTAACTGAGACTGAAAGGAAGAAAACTAAGTAGAACATCAAACTATCTGTGTGATGCCATGAAACTTTAATGTTCTGTAAGTGAGAAAGTAGCTGAGACAGCTATTGTCCTGCCCCCATACAGAAAGTTAGCTTTCAAGTTTAAAAAAAACATGAGCGAAATCTGTTACAATTCCATGCAGTTACTGCTCCACTGAGCTGCAGCTTCCCTTGAACTTCTGAAAAGAAAAACATCAATTAACTCTTGTTCATCGCCGCATTCTCAGAATAATATAAGGTTTTTCTCTCTGTTTATAAACTATTCTGTGGAAGGAAAAAAATGCTTTTTTTCATGTTCATGATCTTTTCTTCTTTATTCATTTTCTCAGTATTTCCTGCTTCAATGAAGTTGATTTGCTGCTTTCATGTAGGCAGCGAACTTGCGCACAGTAAGTTCACAAACTGCAGTTAGGCAAAGAATCAAAGAATGCTGGAGAACTGCAGTAGGTTGAGCAGCACAGTTGTGGAAAAGGAAGCTGATCTAGCCTCTACACTTTCACTCTTGCATTTGCAACTTCAATGACATTTGCTCACTCAACTGACAATGAAAAGTGAATATAGGTTTACAAATGTGACGTGTACATATAATGTGATGTATTTAACTTAGTGCCCTCGGGAGGTCTTTTTCTTCCTTTCCCTCCCACTACGCCTTGATGCATTCCAGGGGTCTACAGCTGGGTTGGGAGGAGACTGTCCTGCAGTGGATTGTCTTAGCCTTGGAGTTTAGGTTGTATCACCCTGGGGCATTTGTGGTTAGACAGACCAGATACGCTGTCCATGTCCTGCCCAGAAACAGGGGCACCCTCCACAGCTTGAACACTAATAGGACTCTGAGGGTGTGCACCAAGTGTGGAGGTGGAAGGCCTGGCCACTCTGGCAGGACAGTTCAGTGCCTGCAGTTCCTCTTCTAACTGTGTCCTTACTGGCACTGGCTTGTCTCTTAGTGAGGAAGTGGTACCTGGATTAAGGCCAAGCTCCCTCAGACCTCTGTCGCCTTGCTGCTGGTGCTGAGCAGCAATGGCTGCAGCAATAGACGTTCATGTGCATATCCAGCAGAACTGAGGCTGCTGGATGTGACTCTCCACGGCAGCCACCAAGCCCTCTACAGAGGCAACCATACCAGAGGCAAGATGGTGCAAACAGAATCGGTTTAGTCCCGCAGACTGATTCAGTTTACCCAGTGGCTCCAACAAACATGTCTGTTGCCACTGTGTTAGCTGGTGCAATTTGTAGATGTTAATCGCTGACACCATGGGATCCTCTCCTATCTGGGCCTGGTCTCTGGCGGGTCCTCCAAGCGCAAGTGATATGAAGTGTTTCTTTCTTTACCAGCTACAGTAGTGTTCACTAGCATGAAACTCCAATTGTGTTCTAACTAATTACACACCAAGCTGTCAGTGGCTGAGCTGGTGGATCATGCATGAGGAAGCCGTACTAATATATCCTCTGAGGGACCTGTGACTTCTTCGAGGTGGAGGAGAAAAGGTCTCGTGGGATCGGCCTGTTGTCGACATCTGTGCTGATGTCACTCACACTTTCAGAAGACAAAGGAGAGAATATACTGCGAGTACAGGTTAGAAGCTCAGCTATGTTAGCAGTGGCGTTAATGGGAGACCACAACATTGGTCAATGGTTTTTACTGGAATACCAGGACGTAAAAATTTCAGCAACACCATGAGCGGTCACTGGCCTTGCTGGCATGGCCAGTAACTCTGGGTGAAGAACAGATTACCTTGTACTGTGCCATCTGTCTTGGTACTCCCTGAACTATTACAGGATGCTAACTCCTAGAAGGTGATAAAGGGTAGGACTGGAAGAGGTGAAGGTGGCTGGCACAGCTGTTAGTGCTGGATTAGGAGGGGGAAAGTCGGCAAAATGTTCTAAGTGAATAAATAGGCAGAACAAGAGGGCTTGAGGTGTTAGCAGTCTGGGAGGTTGTTGCGGTTGAGGCTGAATGAGGGAAGATGTTGCAGGCAACATTGAGAGTGGCCGAGCATGAAATTTGGAAGCAGCTCTACCCAGTAGCAAATGCATAATGACTGTAAGGTGGAAAGTAGAAAATGTTGACACTTAGTCATGCAGAGAAGAGGTCATTGATCTTGTACCTATGTTGCTGGATGTTCCTTCAGACTACAGATATTGCACTGAACCTGTGGTAACCTCAGACCAGGTTGTCATGGTCTGGTGTCATAGCCTCATGCTTGGGGAGAATGAAAGCCCTGCTGTGCAGCACCCCATCAATCAGGATTTCCAGGCCCCTGTCTGAAGGGAAAACAATGTACAATGCTTTGTAGGAATGTGGTGCATAGTATTGAGGTGAGTTTGGAATATACCATGAGAAATCTAGCTAAGCCTTAAAAAAAAACACCCTCCAAGAAAATAGATAAAATCAATACTTAGCTGATTTCCATTAAGTCAGTTCTATACCTAAAAAAATGAATGATGGACTTTAAAAAATGTTTTGCACAGATTGACCTAAGGAAAAACTGATTCACTTTTGATCAAGATATGGTTCTAGATCTAAATTCTGGAGTCTGTTAAAGTATTGTAAGCTTTGACTGATAGGTTGAATTGATTTTTGTTTTAGGACGTTGTGAAAATGTAAGCACAATTTTCAGAGCAGGTTATTAGATATAGATTGGCTTGAGAATTTCTTGATGAGATAAAAACTCAAAATTTAAAGATGTAATTTCCCAGTCAGTAATTACAGAGCATTAACCAGCCAGTAATATATCTCAAAGAAGAGCTTTGTAATTATGACACCACTGTGTTACCACATAGTGTGGAGGAATGTACTCTAAGGAATGCCTTCTTCACTTGTTCCATTTGGGATTTTCCAAAACAAACTAATAAATAATGACCTGAACTTGTGTGTGTTTTAATACGTGTTCTAGGAGAAATTGACACACCCATGTGTTGGCGGAATTGGATGAAATATGCTCAGAATCTGAAAGATCATGGAAAATGCTGGGATTGGAGAGGCAGAGTTAGTACGTGAAAGAGGAAGATGGATGAAGCGTTTGAAGTGGGCCCCTTTATCAGAAATGATGTGATGAGACTGAAAACACCCTATCATTAACGTAGAACTGCTCACTTGAGGATGGTATTTCAGACTTTGGACAACAGCTTGAAAACATTCATGTCAAATTCACAGCTCCTTCAATTCTCATTACCGTTTCCTCAATCAGGAGAGGTGCATAATGGACAGCTGAATCTGATTTTGCCCATTTCATACTACTGTGAAAATTGTCCCCTTGGTCTCAATCTCAAGGTGAGACAATTGATGATATATAGTTTCAATATAAGATTAATTCATGTTCACTCCCTGTGGCAGAATTAACCATGAAATCTGCTGCTTTCGCACTTTTACACATTTGACAAGAGCTGTTCTGGCACTGGGGCTGGCATGTTCACAGCTAATAAACTCAGCACCTGCCATGAAAGCAGAACTAGGGCTTGCTTTCCGCTGGCACATCTGACACAGGAATCCCCTCAGTGAAATATGATTAATTGCAGCTCTCTCCTGGCTCATGGCCAATCCGGCATACTCCTCCACATAGCAGGTTGTAGCCCAGCTTTGGGGAAAATGTTTATATAATGCACAGAAGAGGTAAACTTATAAAAGTGGGAAGGGATGAGCAGTTTCAGCTTGACCAATGTTGTTGGAGTTTAATTAAAACAATTTGTCTCTTGCTCCCTTGCTTCAGTTCCTCTATTTAGAGCAGATGACAAATGCAGTCATTCCCATTTTTATTTATACCTCAGGTATATATTCCTCACGAAAATGCATCATAAATAAAAATCATGCTCCTAAGACATAACTGTTATGACATTCATGAAGGATCAGTGTTGATTCTACAGTTGCATTTCTTTCCACTTGCTGCAACTTAACATATTGCTTGATATTTTCCCACAACTCTCTTTCATTTTTCTGGGTTAAAATTCATTCAACTCTGCCCTTTCTGCAATAGGATTTGTTACATCTAAACATATGATCTAAGAACAAGAGTAAGCCACTCAGCCCTTCAAGGCTACTTTGCCATTCAGTAAGACCATGGCTGATCTGATTTTAGCCTCAACGCTACATTTTTACTTATCCACAATAATCTTTCAGCTCCTCAGTGATCAAGAATTTATCTACCATTGTATTAAAAATGTTGAAAGATTCTGCATCAACTGCCTTTTGAGGAAGACAATTTGAAAGATTCACAACTGTCAAAGTGTTAAAAAAATGCTGTCAATACAGTGTGGAGTTGGAGGATTGCAGCAGTTCAGGCAGTATCAGAGGAGCAGGAATGTCAATGTTTTGGGCCTAGACCCTCCATCAGTCTTGATGAAGGGTCTAGGCCCAAAATGTCGACTCTCCTGCTTGTCTGATGCTGCCTGATCTGCTGTGTTTCTGTAGCTTCACACTGCACTGTCTCTGACTCCAGCATCTACTGTTCTTGCTATGTCTGAGTAAAAACATGCTACCTCAGCTCTTTCTTCAATGGGCCACCTCTCATACTTAACCTATGACCCCTAGTTCTAGATTCTCCAGCATGAGGAAATCTCCTTTCCACATCTACCTGGTCAAGTCTCCTAAGGATTTCATATGTTTCAATTATGTCACCTCTGATTCTTCTAAATTTTAGAGGATGGAGGCCCAGCCCTTCCTCATAAGGTAATAATCCACTCATTCCAGGTACTAGTCTAGGAAACCTTCTCTGAAGTGCTTCTTGGACATTAACATTTATTCTACAGCAAAGAAAAAAGCCTTTTGGCCCAACTGGTAAAAATGATAGTTTTTGCTTCCTCTCACCCTATTTTATTCACATTTAAAGTCCTCCCCAAAGCAGGGTGGCATTTAATCAGGTGATGGGTTGTAGGTGGGGAGCCTTCTCCTTTCCCATTGCTGCCCTGATTGAGTCCTAGATGTGTAGGCTCATGGGTGCCCTTCCCTCCAAATGAGGCCCTTTAGTTGGCAATTAAAGCATCACCCAGCTGATAATGGCCTTAACCGGTGATGAGTGAGATATTTGGGGCGTGGGGAGTCAAGTGGTTCCTTGCAAGTTCCCATTTGGGGAAAGGGAGTCCATTGGTGCCCAAATGAGAAACAAGCCATCCCCCACTCATCACCACTCAGCTGTGGTGGGACCATCTATGAACCTAGGCCTCAGGTGGAAACAGTACATTTAGTAGGGGATGACCAAGAAAATGGACTTGACACTACAATCTGGCTCCAAGTAGGCTTCTCACTCTGAAAGGCCTATTCCTGTTTCTGTTATGTTGGGAGCAGCCTTTTCTTTCTTGATTGGCACATAAAAGCCTTTCCAATAGGATGTAATGCTAGGCTGTCGCCAGCTCTTAAGATAACTAGGGAGGTGCCTATTGTCTCCATTAAATACCACCTATTGGGTAATTAATGTCACAGAAAAGGACTATTTAGTCCATCAAGTCACACTGTTGCACTCCAAAAAGAAGACCAATCCAATCAAACCCACTGTCTAGCTTGATTTCTGTAACCTTAAAAGTTTACTTGCTTCATCCAATTTCCTTCTGAAACCATTGGTTCTTATTCCACTTCCACTAACCTCATTGCCACTCACTGTATCAAGAAGTTTTTTTCTCATATCCGTCATGTATTTCAGTTTTTCTTGTCTACTTTATAAAAGTCTGTCACGATTTAGTACATCTCCATGGAAATCTCTGTTGCTGCCCTGAGGAGAACAAATCTTCC